>NC_139654.1:51332659-51695159 GCF_951799395.1 Argentina silus
TAGTTTAGGAGTTTAGGATATACATTTTCAAGACCATTTCAACTGAAATTATGCTTTGAGTTAACACAATCTATGTCATCATCATATTAAATAGTTGTCCCGTAGTATTGAACGTCGCTCCTCAATCCTAGAATATTTTCTCCGTGGTATGAGGTCCATTTCCATACTTGTTAGTTATAGTGATACAGTACGGACATGCGACAAAAACTGCTCCGCAAAGAATTTTTATTATAGGCCGCGGTTGTGTGTATTGCGGGGGGAGGGAGAGGGGAAAGAGAGGGTGGGTGGCGGTGTTCTCATTCTAGCGATAGAGGGGGAGAGGAGGAAAGCAGCGGAGAGAGAGAAAGAGGAGGGCCTACAGCTATTGTTCATGTCTGCCCGTGAACAAAGGGCTCATTGGGGTCCGTACCTAAATCCACAGCAGGCTTCTGCCTACTAACAAGGCCTCATGCGGGAGAAAACATAACCGATCTCCGTTGTCCACCTTTTCACTAATTCTCTCCGTTATAAGATTTTTTGTACAACAACCGGGACGTTTTACGTTGTGACCAGTCAGCCACCGTACTGTTTTACGTACACGGCAACACGGTCTATCGCGAATCTGTAAACATCCATTTTCTGATTGGACTTCTTTGCAGGTAAAGGCCAGTTTTGTGGAACGTACGCTTCGGGTGCTTTGCCTAATAATTTTTTGAAACCATGAGTATGTTGTGCATATTGTCTCATTGTATTTGCATGTCCGTAATCATGTGTAACAGCTCTCTTTTTTAAAAATGTGCTACAATGCTATCCGGTTAGCTAGCCAGAAGCCATCTGCCAGGAGAAGGGCAGCCTTCAAGTGCCAGCTCCTGGGCCTTTATATGAACTAGGTGTTGTGCAGTCAGAATATCCATTCATTGCTTTTCTAAGATGTATCCATCTCATGTCGGCGTTTGCTCCTGTTGCAGTTTTGGCTGTTCCATAGACTATTCGAGCTACTCATGTGTCCAATCGATGCTGATTGCAACAATGTAAACACAGGCGTTCGGATGTCAAATCTAGCCAGCTAGCCTAGCCTGACTAGCTATCCATTACTGTTGTCATTGTAGCCATAGCTAGCTAATCATAGCCACCTCTGGTGGGGGAAAAAACCCCAAAAACCTCACCGTGTCTCTTTTGAATTAAAGCTAACATGTTCCCCTATCCATCCTCCAGTGGTGGCTGGTTTTAGCTTTGTTGTAGAGCTAGATAATTGCTGGTGCAGCTATTGTAATTTGTGCAAGCCTGTTTGTAGAGTGTTTGATGTGTTGTAGACTGGGTACTTATAGACTGGGTACGTATAACTTCATTTTAGAATGGAATTCTTCTCTAACAGAATGTGGTGTCTTGTTCTGTGTCCTCTCTGCATCCCCACACTGACTGTTGACATGTCAGGTTTACACTTACCACCATTACACATGAATCAAAGGCAGGAATTGTGTGTGTGTGTGTGAGTGAGAGAGAGAGGAGGGTAATTCACAGCAGAGGATGTTGAGTTGGTTGCTGATTTGATTTTGTCGGTCGGTCATTAGCCACCGTCTGTAGAAGACTAATGGTGGCTAATGGTGTGTTCTCAATGTCTAATGGACATTTATTTATTTATTTGCCCACTTGTTTTTGTTGTGATGATGTAGTGTAAAAACTGCATTAGGCCTACTTCTGTACTTGTCAACAACAAACATCATCACATCTGGCGCTTGGTCTTGAGAAAATAGGCCTAGGTTTTACTGGTAGCCTACCCCCAGTGTGAGTTTATTGTTTAATACAGAATAGATCATTTGTAACTTCTCTTTGTGTTATTTGACAGACATTTGAGACGTGTTTTTGCTGTTTGCCAAAACAAAGTCTCCTAAAGTATGTTTCCTATGTTGATATGATCTGTCATACCAACATATTCAGTAACACACAGGATTGAGGTGAATTCTATACAAGCTCAGTAATTTCATAGTATGAAGTGAAATTTGGAATAGAAGAGAAAAATGCTCATTGAAATAAAAAACAAAATATTATTGGAAAAAAATAAGTTAAATTCCTCTGAAATGGAATGGACCACAAACCTGACCTATTTCACTGGCTGGTTCAGACATTTGGATCTTCTGGGCCCAGTATTTCAAAACATTTAATCAGATTCTTTTTTGCTGTTCAGGATCAGATCTATCTGGCAGATTTTGAGTAGTATTGGGGAAATCAGCCAAGTGTGGTCTTATCCTGGATAGCAAAAAAGAATCAGACTTTTAATTATGATCCAGATTAAAGTTTTGAAATACTGGGCCCAGGACAGTGTGGCTGTTAAGGCGCTGGCTGAAGTGTTTTATGTTTTATGAGACCAACCCTTATTAGGTGTGTGTGTGTGTGTGTGTGTGTGTGTGTGTGTGTGTGAGCGAGCAGAGAGAGTTGGCCTAAAGGAAAGAAAGGACACTGTTAGCATTTTCCGTAGAGCATTTACTAATGCCCACCACGGCTGGCATGGCTAGTAACCCTCTTGTTCCATTCCTTGACCATTCTGTACGTGCTGCTACACTTTCTATTGGTAAGCAGGTGTGCTCCATTCATTCAAACTAACTTTTCTCTTCAGTGGAAGGTTACAACATTAGTTAGAGAAAAAAAGTATTTTCTTCCAATTTTTGTTGTTTCTCGAGCAGTTTCTTTAGGACCATTTGCTGTGTATTTCTCATTCATTTTTCTTGGCCTCTTTTGAGAACCATGTCTCCTCATGTACCACAATGCACTCCATTATGATCCATTAGTGCTGCTACCCCAAAATGCTAAAAGTCCCGCCTCTTGTTTCCACTCTCTTTGGTTTGAGTGATGAGATTGAGTACATTTACTACCCCTCTCACCGCAGCTCTGTCCCTGTGGTGGTTAGATTGATGGGAGGGGGGGGGGGGATGCACTGAATAGACCTGCCTCTCTGTCCTGTTGAATAGGCCTAGGCTACACTGTGTGTGTAGAGAGAGAGAGTAAGTTCTATTGTCTTTTGGTTACCATGTATATGTGTGAAAAATCTCTCAATGTAGGGTGTGTTCATTAATGAATACCTTGAATCTCTTAGTGACTTCAAATGTAAGCCTCCTTATGAATATAGCCTAGCATTTCGGGCATTGTAGAGTGTGTACCTAAAACAGTGACCATTCAGCCAGAGTGAAGGGGTGTTTTAGAAGAGATCTTATATCACATTCAGTGAAGTTTAAAAGAGAACCACCTTGAATTGCTTTCGTAATATTTACACCTAATCCAACACTACACACAAAGCCAGCAAGGACTTTTTTGTGGTAATGCCTAATCAAAGCCAGCCAATAAGTAAGTCATTATCCAAGCAAACAGTGTTCCTCAGGCAGAACGCATTCAGAAGTGTCTGTTTTTGTTATTCAACCTACCCTTTTCCGAATACCCTATTTCAACCTCCTCCTCCTCTCACCCCTGCCATCTCACTATAAAGGATACAGAAGATCCCAGCATCAGTCAGGTGTTTTAATATGCAGCATGGACCATGTGAGGCGACAGACCTTAATGAGGCACAACTCTTTCACGCCACAGTAGGGGTCACGACCCCCTGGCCTTCGTGGCTGGATGGCCTTAGTAGATGTAGGTAATTAGAAACAGAGGTCAGAGAGAGAGAGAAAAAGTCTGAAAAGGGATGTGTGTGGAGGAGGGTTGAGGGGATAGACTGTATAAGCACATGTCAGCGGGCGTACAAGCCAGGGGGTTCTGTTGGGAGTGGATGTATATGCGAGGGGGCCAGTTTGGATGACGGTGGCTGTGCACTGGATGACAATGTACAGACTTGTTGGTTTGTGGAGATCATCTCTGTTGTTTGTCCTCTGCAAGACACACTGGGCTCCACTTGTATAAACATTGGCGGCAGCGCTGAAACCATGTGCAAAGGCCGTTTTGGTAATTCTGTGTCACCTCAACCAACACAAACTTTGCACCAATACAGACGGAGGATTAAATGGGAGCGTTCGAAAGACTTGTCAAGGGGAGTGAGCAAATTAGCCATTCCACGGTCAATTATGAACAATAGGTGAAAATAGGCACTGTTTTGATCATAACAGGCACAGCAGTGATCAGGAATAAACCCCCCTGGCCCCCGCTCTGTGCCAATCACTAATGAAGTCATGCAACTGTGATGGGGTGTAAAATCAGGAATTTGGCGAGCCCCTGTAGGCTTGTTGAGTGGTTAGATTGTGATGATGTAAACACTTCAGCCTGCAACTGTTAAGTATGGACCATTTGATTGCAGTCACCCCCACCCATTGTCAGAGACCTGCTCACCGCCTCCATGCTAACTAAAACTTTGCTGAAAGAAATGATCAATGTAGTGTCCAAGACAACTAAAGTTAGCGGAAGCAAATTGTGTGTGTGTGTTAGATTAGATTAGATTCAACTTTATTGTCATTGTGCAGAGTACAAGTACAGAGACAACGAAATGCAGTGTGTGTGTGTGTGTGTGTGTTGACAGATGAGGAGGACATGACAGTGTGTCTGGGTGTTTCATAGGGCCTGACCGTGAATGAGTGCAGCCAACTGAAACTAGGCCAGATGAGCCCGTCCACACACACACGTGACACACTCACTTTCACACAACATATCTTTCTGAAACGCGCAGACTCAGATAAAGCTTAGCCTAGCCTAATATGAAACTTAGTTGCTCCAAGCGAGAATAAACAGCTTTTGCGTTGACCTTTTGTTATCTTGTTTTTTTGTAATCGCTTCAGTATCGAATCTTCGATAATGATCAATGTTTCTCTGCTCTCTTCACTCCCCCCCCCCCCCCCCCCCCCCCCCCACACACATCCTCTTCCTCCTTTCTAGGCTGTTCCTCCAAGTCGTTCAAGCTGTACTCCCCAAAGGAGCCCCCCAACGGTAGCGCCTTTCCCCCCTTCCACCCGGGCACCATGCTGGACAGAGACGTGGGGTGAGTAACAAACACAGGACGTCCTTCACTTCATATTTCAGATATACTCCTAAATATACGTTATTGCAACCAAAAGACCATATGATATTGCACAAAGACAGAATAGGCCATGGAGGTGGATTGCTGACTAACGTCCGCAGTTTTTTCTTTGCATTTGTTAGTTTGATGTCGCGTGTACACGTCTGTGTGAGCGTGCGTGCGTGCCTGCCAGTTTGAGTGTGTATGCCTTGAGTGCATGCCCGTGTGTGTCCTGCTGAGTCAGCGCTCAGCGGTTAGCCTCTCCTCTGAGATAAAGGAAGCAGGAAGTTCTGTGGAAGCAGCTGACTCTCTGGGGAGGATTGATCTGGTGGTGCTTGCTGTTATAGTGTTTCTGTGGTGGCTGTGTTGTTATTGGGATGCTCTATCCTCTTTCGTTCCCTCGGGCGATGTAAGATGGAAGCTTTCGGGAGAAGTTGCTGCTAGGCACATATCTGGGATCAGCTTACCTTCTAATTGTCCTCACCTTAAAGCCACACTCCGGAGTCAGTGAAATGGCGAATTGGCTGGCCCACTGCACGTTAGTAAAACCAGAGAGACTGTTTAGCACCGCGACTGCCCTCAAATGTTTTTATTGTGGAATGATAAGGAAACGGCAGCGTAAGGTTACCTGTGCAGTATGCATCTTTCTTTCTGCTCAGACCAGTCCAAGAGGAAGTGTGTACACAACAAGCGCTTCAAACCTCAAACCTCTCTATCATTTTGCAGTAAAACTAAGATGCAGGAAGGTTTTTTCACACCTTAGGACGTGTGTTTTGTGTGAGGGGGGTGCATCCGTATGTTCTTGTGTGGCAGCCCTTCTCTCACTCTGAGAGACAGACAGCAGTGACAGTTGAAGAGTTTCTGTAGACAAACCCAAGTATCAAAAGGGAGCATCCCTGCCTGTATGTGACATTCTTTCTCTCTTCTATGTCTCTCTCTGCAGCCCAACCCCAATGTACCCCCCCACATACCTGGAGCCTGGAATAGGGTAAGAGTCACCTAGGTGTCACCTCTACTTTACCAGGGGAGGCTGCTAGAGGGAGAAATCCAAGGAAACATGTGTTTGACACCATTCCTCATTCCATTCCATTCATTACAATGAGCCCCTCCACTGATTTCTGCCTCCACTGAGGGAGACTACTGCTGGACATGAAGTGTGAATGTCCAGAGATGAAGGTCCTGGTCCTCAGGCCTTAACACTTGTGCTGAACTGAAAAGATGGGATTGGTGGAGCCATAACCTGATATTTGGTAGTTTCAGAGTCTGCCGTGTCCCTGTGCAGCATTTACAGCCATGCAACCTCTGCAGATGTCAGGGATTATACAGGATGTATTTCACCGCCGACCATCAACCAATCAAGTTTTAAATTGTTACAAGCACTGGGAGATGCATGGCATCGCCATACGGAGCTGGATTTGGCTTCCGCGGGCTGTCCGTAAGGAGCCTCCACACCCTAAGTGCTGCATGAAGCAAAAATGGGCTTTAAGCATTATTGTAAAAGATCCTACCACAATTTCAGAGCGCAAAATGGGGCTATAACCATGTTGCTAACACCTATCAAATCCTCTTAGGTCTCCACAAGGGGTTAAGGCTGAGTTGGGTTTGGTGAAAAAGGGATGTCTTGAGACTTAGCTGTGTTTATTTGCAGTTGGCTAACTCCTCCTCTCCCCTTCAGGAGGCACACGCCGTACGGGAACCAGACAGACTACCGGATATTTGAGCTCAACAAACGGCTACAGAACTGGACAGAGGTAGGAGCTCATCCTCTTCTTATCAACCCAAATCTTCCTTGTTTGAATAGTTTCATCCAGCACTTTTAGGAATAGTCCCTTTTGGGCTGTGCAAAAAAAGGCGATTTGTCCCCAGAGTTATAGTGCCCTGTGTAAGTAATAGGACAGTGAACCCTAACCCTAACCATTTTGGCTCTACACTCCAAAAGTTTGGATTTGAAATTGAACAATTACTATTAGGATAAAGTAGAGATTTGATTTGATGGTGTTTGTGTAGATATTGGTTTCACCATTCAGAAATTACAACACATTTTATGCACATTTTATCCCGCTATTTCAGGTACGTGATCGTATTGTATTGCCAGGTCCTTACCAACACCCAGCCCTAGTTCCTTATTGATAGCTAGAGAGCATCTGTACACTGTAACCAGCCACTCTGTTGACATGCCACACAGTGGACAACTGTCAGGGTTAGATTGAGGGTAATCTCGCCCCCCAGCCAGCTCTCTCTCTCTCTGTCCAGCCATCTGGTCTCCCAGCACCTCAGAATGGGACTTGACTTGAATACACATTTTAAATTGAGTCTATAACACAACAAAATGTGGAAAAAGTGAAGGGGTCTGAATACCTTCTGAAGGCACTGTAAATTCAAGGGCTGGAATAATAGTTTAATTCCATGTTTTTTGTGTGAATTTTTCTTCTTTTAAATGTAAAAAACAATGTTGAGACGTGACAGAACCTTACTACACCGCTACATGGCAAAAAACGCCGCTACTGCAAAATGCAGTTAAATTGATGGTTGAACTACATGTAGTGGAACTACTCCCCAACACAGCCACTGGTCCCATTAGCCACTTTACTCCCAGTACATGTCTCCAAAGAGACGACATAGGTTTCATCCTCTTTGACATCTCAAATATCTAATTAAAATATGTAGTCAACAATCTAGCTAAAATAGCATTTACCACCCTGCCACCCTCGATTTGGAGCCAAGCTCAGTCGTGTGATTGACTCTGGTTTTGAATTAATGATGATGTTACCCAGTAAATCCACTTCCCCAAGTCCCAAACAGTCAACACTGTTACCAAGCTCTATGCACTATACATTCCAGCCTGGGGTGAGATTAGATTGAGGGTGATTGATAGGCTGTGGGATTTTTCTTTACTTCAGATTGGATGCGAAAGTCTGGTGCAATGGTAATCCGAGAAATCCGATCTCCTTTAGAGTTGGAGCATCCTCTCGATTTCGGATTGTTCTGGGTTTTTTTTGTCACAGTTTGCATTATTTCGCAAAATGTTCCTGTAAAAAAAATAAAATTAAAAGATCAAAGTACAGTTGATCTGTCCCATCTGGTTGAATGCTCGGTTACCGGTTGCCCTCAATGCTCTCTCTCTCCTTCCGTTCTCTGCCTGTTATATTCTCCCACCCCTTCTCTCTTTCCATACCTCCCTCCCTCCTCTCACTCCTACCCTGACTTCTCTCTATCTCCTCCCTAATTCACCCCCTCATCTTTCTTTCTTTCTTTCTTTCTTTCTTTCTTGTCTTTCTCTCTCTGTTCTCTCTTTTCTCTGCTCATGCTCTCTCTCCCCTCCGCACCCCCAGGAGTGTGACAACCTGTGGTGGGATGCCTTCACCACAGAGTTCTTTGAGGATGACGCCATGTTGACCATTACCTTCTGTCTGGAGGATGGCCCCAAACGCTACAGTAAGTGTACACACACACACACACACACATCCCTTCATGAAGTAACATACTGTAACTCACACCACACACTAAGAGCATTTTTTTAGATCATTGTATGGTTTGCTATCCTTACACTTCCTCTATCTTTCTCCCCTCCACAGCGATTGGTCGGACATTGATTCCACGGTACTTCCGGAGTATATTCGAGGGTGGCGCCACTGAGCTGTACTACGTACTGAAGCATCCCAAGGAGTCGTTCCACAACAACTTTGTCTCTCTGGACTGTGACCAGTGCACTATGGTCACTCAGAACGGCAAGCCCATGTTCACACAGGTGTGTGTGTGTGTGTGTGCGTGCACGCTCGTAATAGACTTTGTGTGTGTGCGCACGTTTGTGTCTGCCTGAACACCGTTATTGACCTCTGACCTGTGCCCTCTCCTGTAGGTGTGTGTGGAGGGTCGTCTGTACTTGGAGTTCATGTTTGACGACATGATGAGAATAAAGACGTGGCACTTCAGCATCAGACAGCATCGTGAGCTCATCCCTCGTAGCATACTGGCCATGCATGTGAGTTTTTTACACACACACACACACACACACACACACACACACACAAAGGAACACTTCGCCCCAATGCCAGCTAATCTCTATGAAGTGTACTCTGACCAGTGGAGGAAGAAATCGGGCTCATTGTAATGCATAGAATGGAATGAGGAATGGTATCAAATGACATGCATTACAATGAGCCTGTCCTCTGTTTTCTACCTCCCCCAGCCTCCCCCTGACCCACAGTTACCCTCCTACTCTCCTCCAGCCTCCCCTGACCCACAGTTACCTCCTACTCTCCCCCCATCTGACCTTGTCTGTTCTTGATTGCTCACATCCTCTGTCCTCACCTTCTCAATGTTCATTGGAGGAGATGATCTGAGGCTCCCTCCCCTTGGACACGCCTCTCCAATGCATGTTGAGAAGGAAGCGAGGAGAGAGGACAGGAGGTCTAAAAACATAAAACTAAAACCACAATCTATTTTTATGTATTGTACAGTGTATTGTTACCACGTAAAATGCACGTTCAGCTGAATAAACGTGACCCTTGTGTTTGCCAGGCCCAGGACCCCCAGATGCTGGACCAGCTGTCCAAGAACATCACCAGATGCGGCCTGTCTAATTCCACCCTCAACTACCTCCGAGTGAGTACTCACACATATACCCACTACATTACCGGTAGAGGTACAAGGGCTAGGGCCAAATACTGAACAAAAAGTCTGATTCACCAGCGTCATCCATTTTCAGATATTATCCGGCACCGGACAGGATTCCTTTCTAAAAAATAAGTACGCCATTGGCCAATTTAGCTGTCTGTAAACCAATGGGAGATGTGTGCGATATACCTGCTGCCATGATTGGATCAGAGCATTGAACTGGACGCTGTGCCTCCCCCTTCCCTCACGCCGTCTCGTTCACCTCAGACAGACAGTTTGAAAGAAGCCAGCGGACGATGTGCAGCTGCAGCAGTCAGTTTTTATGTCAGCTAAAAGCATATACCTTCCGAAACGGTGGTAATATTGTACAAAATTAAATAAAAACGATTGATCTTTGATTTTGTGCGCCAGGTAATACGTATATATCAATCATTTATGCATTTGAAATAACAGCAATTCCTCAGGAGGAATAGCGACAGTCGTTACACTAATATCGGTTCTGATCGATTTGCGCAGCTCAAACAGAACCATCATTTTAAGCATTTAAATCACACCGTCAGTTGTCTGATCACGAGTATCAGCCAGATACGAGCATCTGGAAGTCTGATAAATGGATATGCGTGAGTGTGAAGACTCCTGCACAACCCTAGTTACTTGTAAAGTAGGCATTTCAGTAACACTTTCTAAAAGACACACACATTCATACTCATTATAATGTCTTTAAAATATATCATAATGTCATGTCTCTGTTCGACTTTTTCTTTTTTTTTTCAAATGCTGGAAAAAGCTGCTAATAGCTCTGGACCATTATGAGATGTAAGACATTATTATGCAGTCATACATGCTTATAATGTCTTATAATGCGCTGTCCTATAGAAGCATAGGGATGGACATGCACGCGCAGGAAATCATATCGTCAACATCTCCCACGGACACAAAATGAGTTGCTAACTTCTAGAGGCTTGCCGATGTTAGCTGTCATCATTAGCTATAGAGATTTATTTACATTTATAGAGAGCGCAGTCTCCACCTTCATTCTGAGCCCCACCTCTCAAAACTTGTGACTGGCCGGTAGAGGTGTCTGTCTGTAGGAGACCCTCCCTGGAATGTTATTTTTCCCTAATGCACTATAAGCACAGTATAATGGTATTGTTGTTCTCTATAATGGTGTTGTTGTTGTTTTTAAGTATTGTGTAATGTTGTCTGTTGTTCGAAATATTATTTGATTTGTCTGTTTTAATTAGTTTTATTTTATTTCAATGACTTGCCTGATTCTCTTTGGTTGCTTTCTTTCTGTTTGGAATTTTACTTATGCTGATGTATTTATATTCTCTTGTTTAGTAGCACGTTGTAATCTTGTTTAGAAAGGCACAATATAAATAAAAGTATATTATTTTATTAGTTTTTATTAGTTTTATTTATGCCTGTATACAACTTCTCTCACAACCAATTGTGTTACACCAGTAACAATCAAGATACTCACCTTCTTATTGTGGAGAGTGGAAACCTTCAAATAATCTCACAATAGAATTAAGAATAATTTAATAAAAGTTATTGAACATAATTATTTTTGCAGTGCGTCCCTGACTATTCAAAATGTAAAAATACATCACAGTAAAATGAATGTATTCTTATTATTTAAAATTGTACTTTTTTGTAGGATAAGGAAAAATGCAAGCAACACTTTGGAAAGAAGTTGAATGAATTCTAAGTTGAAGCCAGTTGCCTATCCCTGCTCCATATAATGTGGAGAGGGAGGGAAGGAGGAAGGGAGGGAAATGAATGGATATGCTGTGGTAGAAGGCTTTATTCAGACAGAAACTGAGAGAGAGAAATTAGAGGGAACACGGTATCTAAGGCAGTAGAATTGTTATGGGTGGCCTGGCCCCGCCCACTTGAAACCCAGGCCCAGCCAATCACCTTGCTCTATTTTTCAATTTCACTCATTTTTTTAATGTGAAAAATACAAATTTCACATGTGACATTGTGACTGACCACTGAAACCGGAGGTCATTGACTGCATTACCTTTTTCAAAAGCATTACAACATATAATGAAAGGGTTCTTGTTTCCAACGTAATGCTTTGCACGTCAGTCACTACATGGTTAGATTATTTTCATCTGTGAAAACCATGATGGCAAAACAAAGCTCTCTCTTCAAATTCTTCAATAGACCAGGTACAGAAGTCAGTGATGAATTCTCTGTCCTTTGTTAAGAACATCCTGGTTCTGCCATGTCCTACTTGGCACATAAAAGCACAATGTCTATTTCTACTTTGATGACTTAAAAAAGACGTGCTCAAGGCATGCATAAGATAGGTTAGCAATTTATAGTTGTCGCTAGCTTGATTAATGCTTGATTGGTTTATGATGGAATCACTGTAACATCATCGCACATAATTTGACAGATAACCATTGTAAACCACAGCCTAATGCCTCATTGCCCACTTGGTTTTCAAAGTGCAAGGCACTGCCGACAGGTCAGGTCTCAGGTAGAATTTTACACCCAGGGACAGGGTGCACATAAGAGAGTTTCAAAGGACGCTCCATACAGGTGCATCGGTCTGTAGGAGGAGGAGTTATATCATACCTAATTATTGATGAACAGTAGTCTAATATATCAGAAATGGCCAAATCTTGTGTGGCCTGGGGTGGTCCAGTGGTCTAGCACCATGGCCTACAGTGCACACATATGCCAACGTCGACATGGGTTACAATCCGGCCCATGCCCTGCTGACACACCCCCTCTTTCTCCACTATCTCTATGGAATAAAAATTAAAAATATAAAAGTGGGACTGCCCCACTAAAGGAAAAAAAGAAAAGAAATGGCCAAATCCTGATGTAGACAAAACAAAAATCTCCCATTAGTCATTACGGGGACATTTTACCAGACCACGTTGCCTACCTATGATTAAATGCCTCTCATGAAATATGGAAGGACATTTATGCTTAGTTCCAGTGGTTATGTTGACCACAGAGGCACTGTAACTTGTTATGATTGGTGGCATACATAGAACCTAACCACAATTCTAGATATTGTCATATCATTTGTAAAAAATCGGACACCCTGCGAAAATCCAAATGCCCACTGGCTCTTTGTGATGCGCAATACAGTTGTTAGCAGATGTTGCATTGGCTGTGTTGTCTAGTTATGCACAATTGATGTGTGTCTTAAAGTGTGTAGGGCCTATTGGTTTAAGTGCTTCAGTTCTGGCCCACCCATGAACTCATTCACTGATATACGGTGGAAGAGTTCCCTGCCGCAAGGTGGTACGCGTGGCCCACCCGGTGTCCACTTCCCCACTCGACGCTCAAGACCCACTCTGCCCATTTAATATGTTACAAAGTAATTTAACTTTTTTAATGAGAGCCACCATCTCTTGTGAACATGTCACTAATATTGAACCAGTAAAAAACATAACCTATTTACTTTGAAATCACTGCCCTGAGCGGTGCTGGAGCAGAAATGGAACACAAGTAAAGGCAGATGCTCTGACTTTTTCAAAAGTGCACTCCATGCTCCAGGCCCCAAACCCCCCCCCCCCCAAAAAAAAAAACATGTTTGTTTAAATAGTGTTTTCTCTCTCTCTCTCTGTATCTCTCCTCAGCTGTGTGTGATCCTGGAGCCCATGCAGGAGCTGATGTCCAGACACAAGACCTACAGCCTGAGTCCCAGAGACTGCCTCAAGACCTGTCTCTTCCAAAAGTGGCAGAGGATGGTGGCTCCACCAGGTAGGACAGACGCATACACACACACACACCCATCCACATATACACAGTTATTTATTTAATCCCTAACAGGCTGCATCCTCTCATTTGACTGTTTTGTAGGTAGCTTTTTCAGCCCATTTAGGCTTTCCTGACCTCACCTGCACATGCCTTGTGTTTAACCTGTACTTTGATATTATTTTCTATATGCAAACAAATCAACTAAACTAAACTGGCCCATCTCCCTCCCCAGCTGAGCCGGCGAGACAGGCCCCTAATAAGCGGCGGAAGCGTAAAATGTCGGGGGGCAGCACCATGAGTGCGGGCGGGGGGAACAACAACAACAGCAACAGCAAGAAGAAGAGTCCTGCCAGCAGCTTCCCTCTGTCCAGCCAGGTCCCGGTGAGTACATGTCTGACTGTGGTTCGGAGCTCCTGTGGTGGGATATAAGATAGATTTTTTAAAATCTAGGATTAATGTATGTTGCTGTATGTCATTATAATGTGTGTCTACATCTGTAAATTGTTTCTGGTGTGTATGTCTAAGTTGTATACAGTGCATTAAGTTGTTTATTGTCACATACTGAAATGTTTACACAGGGCCTCAACAGTGTAATACACAATATACAATACATAATAAATACACATACGCTGAATTGCATAATATGAATACACGTTATTAGCAATAGATTCTGACATGAACAATATAAGGGTAGGTGGAATGGGCCATGGAAAATACTGTATATACAATAATATATAAATATATCTATCCGTAGTGCAAATTATCCAATAGAAAGCAGCATTATAAAAGTCGATATGAAAAGTAAATGTATCTGTGTGTGCGTGTGCATGTGTATGTGTGCATGATTCTGTGCGTGTGTGTGTGTGTGTGTGTGTGTGTGTGTGCGCGTGTGTGCGTGCGTGCGTGTGCTATCACCGTTCTAATAGTTAATTCCTATATCATAACCTGATGGTGGCTAGAGACGGGAGTCGTTGTATGTTTATGACCCTCTCTCACCTCCCCCACTGGCTGGTCACTCATGGTCTCTTCCCTCTCTCTCCCATTTAGGACGTGATGGTGGTGGGTGAGCCCACCCTGATGGGCGGGGAGTTTGGCGACGAGGACGAGCGGCTGATCACGCGGCTGGAGAACACACAGTTCGACGCGGCCAATGGCATCGACGATGAGGACAGCTTCAACAACTCCCCGGCCTTGGGCGCCAACTCACCTTGGAACAACAAGGCCCCGTCCAGCCAGGAGAGCAAGAGCGACAACCCCACCTCCCAAGCCTCCCAGTAGAGGGTGTGTGTGTGTGTGTGTGCGTGTGTGTGTGTGTGTGGGGGGCGGGGCAGGGTGGGGGGGAGGGGATATTTCAGTGAAGCAAAATGTTCAGGGCCCCAATTTCCTGAAAGCTTTGTTGCGAACGTGGGTTCTTTATTTCTCCCCCTGACTCAGACCCAGACCCATGGCACCTGAATAACCGCAAAGTGCTTTGACCGTAACACATTAATCTGAAGAATTGTTACTCTCTGGTGACTGTGAGGTTTACAGATAAATAAAGTACCATGTAAGCTACCGAGCTTTAGTGAAACTGGGCCCCGGACGCAGCAGATAGAAATACAATTTATAGAGCTGACATTGACTCCCACGTCCACATGACAGACACTCATACCTGTTCTACATGGCACATTTCTATCGGAACGCTCTCTAACGTTCCAACCTCCCGAACAGGCCCCATATACCCCTATGCCTGCGTCCTTACCTAATTCTCCACCCTTCAGTATCCTCAAAAGTGTCTACTCACTGACCCTGTCCAGAAACAACCTCTAGCCCGTTCTCACTAGACATCTGTGTAGACCTGAAAGGTTAGGATAGGTTAAAGCAAGTTGGTAGTAGTTCCATCTTGCCACTGAAAGGTTATTTTTATGGTATTTTTCACCACCTTTCTAATACTACCAACTTCTCTCAGAAGTGTGTAGAAAGTAGGGCCTCTGGGTTGTTTTTGTACAGGATGGCCTAACCCTTCCCCCTCATGGACCTGTAAAAGGGATGGACCATAAGATATACGGTGGTAACTGTAGCCCTTGCATTACACAAGTGGAATGCTTTTAACCCCTCCAGGGGGGGAGTGAAGGAATGCAGAGGGGGATGTTGTGGGAGAGGTGGAAGGGTTTTTGGGGGACGGCGAGTCATTTAGGGACGACTCTACCCATCTACCTTCAGAAGAATCATGTTCACATGTCACTCAACTGGTCCATGTTGCTACTGGATGGGTCACTGTGTGTGTGTGTGTGTGTGTGTGGGTGTGGGTGTGGGTGTGTGTGTGAGAGAGAGAGACAGAGACTGTTTTGCTGGAGACCTAGTCAGAACAAAAGCTGTGGACTGTGCCAGAGCTAGTGGACTGGTGTTGAAATCCAATCTGTTTTGAGGATATTGATATATACACACACACACACACACACTGCCAGTAGAGCTTACCTGTGGTACCAGGGCTCCGTCACCACCATTCTGTTCTGAGAGATATTACACACACACACACACACACACACACACATACATATATGCACACACACACACACACACAAACAAACCCCTTGAATGAAGGAACTTCGGACCCCTAGTGTCCAAGCTCGTTCCGGTCACAGTGCTGAAGATTCATCCTTTTAAACTGAAAGCATTTAAAGACACAACATTTTAAGAGTTTTATACCAGTCTCTATTTCCCTAGAATGTTTTTTTTAATTTGTATTTCTGCATTTCAGTTACTTTTTATTTTTGTTTATTTTCTACCGATATTGAAAAGCTACAGACCAAGGAGCAACAGGACTTTTACCCCCCAAAAAATATATTTGTTTTTTATCTTTTATGTTTAAAAGAGAAATAATTTAGTGTGGATGTTTTTTCTTTTCTTCTTTTTTTGTTCATTTTTGGAGATTTACTTCTGTTTTTGTGTATTTGTGCTTGTATATTTAAGGTAGTAGCAAAGTTCTGTATGACTGTAATGATATGTATTCTTACTTAGAGTTACCTAAAGCCACCCTGATCTAATGTATAGAAAGAAAAAAAAAGAAGAAAAAAACACATGAACCTTCCCTTCTTCCCCCGATCCTCCCTCTTTTTTTCTCTCTTTTTTTTTTTTTTTTTTTTTTTTACTTGTGTAAATTAAATTACAAACCCTAGGGTACACAGTCACCATTGAAAAGTCATGTTGGCATTTTTCTGCTCTGCAGTTGTTTTATCTATTTATTTTCTGGGCATCAAACATACATTCTGTTGTTTATCCAGTCCTCTGACTTGTAAGCACACTGCTATTTTCAGGCAAGCTTCCAAGCCAGTTCTGTGTACTACTTTTTGAATGTCCTCTTCATAGACTCTTTATTCAAGGAAGTTAAATTATTCAATTTGTTGTATTCATGTTTGATATACAAGTTGAAATCAGGATTTAATGTCCAGTACATGTATGGGCGCTTCATTTTGGCATGAGTTGTAATTGGTTTCATTCAATGTGCATGTGTTTGGTAGCTCCTTTGGAAACACACTAGAGCAATAAGACCTGCTATTTAGACAGAGAACACCGACAGGAACCTCTTAAGGTCTACCATTTCCTCAAAAGGTACTCAATTGGTAGCAGTGTTGCTTTGTTGTTTTCTGTAAAGGCAATTCAAGTCTGTCAAAATATGTGCGAATATGTTTCCATTTAATTGCTTTTCTTGCCAGGAACAGTTGTAATCGAAAGAAAATGGTGACTTGTACCCTCTTGCAAACCCTGTAGAAAAATCCTTGTTTGATATATATTTTTTGATTTGGTTAGTTTCTGCCCTTGATAATTAATTAATGTATGGTACCAATAAAAAAAGATACATTTTCACTTTAAAAAGAACTGTGACTTTGCCTCTGTTATTTGCATTCACCTTTTCTGTCAGGCTATCCAAGGTCATTAATTGTGATGTATTCAAATAGAATGTTGAGACATGTTTAGAACTGTCGTGGTCATCAATGATGACAGGTCAGATGGATAGAAAGACAACATTCTATAGTTGCCATGGTATTTCTTTGTGGACATTTGTTTCATGACTTCAATATCCCTCCAACCTCTTGTGATATAGCCTATATTGTCCACAGCTGGGATATCAAAATCAAGGATTCACAGAAAACTTTGAATTGAATGGAAAATTAGAATTTGTCTATGGAGAGAAAGTTTCTCGCCCTCAACATGACCTAACAAAGTCACTGTTTTTGAATGAATCTAATATCTTTCTAAGGGTATCACCAACATGTGAGAGTCCTCTGCCGTTGCACCTGTAGTGTGAGGGATGGAGGAGAATTGCTGTAGGCCGAGACCAGGCCTCCGGTTTGTTGCTCTGGCTGCCATGGTGGCACTTCTCTTGGGCTGCTGCTGAGCTGAGGAGGGCCAGAGATCCAATTAGACCCAGATCCACCAACACAGAGCTAACAGCTCCTCTCACGCCGCCTCTGACGGCTTCTCTCCCTTCCTCTTCATAGATGGTCTCCAGCAGTTTCCTCACTGTGATCCAGAAGAAGCCCTTCCCCCTGGGTGAGAGAGGGAGGGTTGCAGAGAGGGAGAGAGGAAGGAGAGACATTAGATACAGCATTAGATATGTGGATATTTGACAGTTAAAAGGCTGTCAGTAAAAAATATGTTTGGTTCTGTTTTTGAAAAATCTTTTCTGTTACATTTCCCCCCCCCACCCCCACACAAAATTACTGCATAACATCTTCAACTATGCAGTCACACAGGTAGGTGTAGGTCTGAGCCTACGTATGTGCGTGTGTGTGTGTGTGTGTGTTCAATATCTCTCAGAACAGAATGGTGGTGATAGTCAGCATTCACATTGTACGGCGTTAAACGACCCACTTGCCACTCCCATCTCCCACCACCTCCCTCCCCTCTCCCCTCTCCCCCAGACCGGTCACTGGTGCATGTCAGAGGTGTTGGATTACGAGTATGGTTGGTGGGCGTCTCTTCGCTGGGTCTGTTCTATACCCTGGTGCTGCCAGTAGGTGGCCTAGTGTTAACCTGTCTCAGACACAAGGGCAGGTGTCATTGGCTGCAGTACCAGGAGCCCCACCAGGGACACCACATCCTCCATAAGACCTTCCTCACCCTTAGCCTCCTCCTCATCCTGCTGCTGCTGTAAGGACCCCCCTCCCTCTCCCTTTCCCCCTCCTACCACTACTCCCCCACTCTTTCTTTCTCTCTCTCTCTCTCTGTAGCTAACTTGTTGTGTGTGTATATGTATATACAGTGCCCTCCATAAATATTGGGACATTTGAAGCATTTGTTTTTTCTCTATGCTCAATCTAACACTAGAAGGGTTAAATAATACATTCGTTTTTATTCCTTTGGGAACGTTGTATTTTTTCGCCTCAAACAGTGGACCTCTCCCGCGTATTCTCTTTGATCGTGTTAGAGCGGGCGCTGTTTTGAATAATTCCAAAGCCGCGCTCATACGTCCGCTACTTTCCAAGGTAAACTCCGATCGTTTCCATTGAAATTGTTTTGGGTTCCTAGTTTTGTGAGGAACTCATTTTTATTCATTTTTCCGCTGGGAACCCTGTCTTTTTTCGCCTCAAGCAGTGTACCTCTCCCGCGTATTCTCTTTGATGTGTTAGAGCGTGCGCTGTTTTGAATAATTCCAAAGCAGCGCTCATGCGTCCGCTACGTTCCAAGGTAAAGTCCGATCGTTTCCATTGAAATGGTTTTGGGTTCTTTGTTTTGTTAGAAACACTGGGATATTTCATTTTTATTTCGTTTTTATTCCTCTGGGAACCCTGTCTTTTTTCGCCTCTAACAGTGGACCTCTACCGCGTATTCTTTTTGATCGTGTTAGAGCGGGCGCTGTTTTGAATAATTCCAAAGCTGCGCTCATACGTCCGCTACGTTCCAAGGTAAACTCCGATCGTTTCCATTGAAATTGTTTTGGGTTCGTTGTTTTGTGAGGAACTCATTTTTATTCATTTTTCCGCTGGGAACCCTGTCTTTTTTCGCCTCAAACAGTGGACCTCTCCCGCGTATTCTCTTTGATCGTGTTAGAGCGTGCGCTGTTTTGAATAATTCCAAAGCAGCGCTCATGCGTCCGCTACGTTCCAAGGTAAAGTCCGATGTTTCCATTGAAATGGTTTTGGGTTCTTTGTTTTGTTAGGAACACTGGGATATTTCATTTTTATTTCGTTTTTATTCCTTTGGGAACGTTGTATTTTTTCGCCTCAAACAGTGGACCTCCCCCGCGTATTCTATTTGATCGTGTTAGAGCGGGCGCTGTTTTGAATATTTCCAAAGCCGCGCTCATACGTCCGCTACGTTCCACGGTAAAGTCTGATCGTTTCCATTGAAATAGTTTTGGGTTCTTTGTTTTGTTAGGAACACTGGGATATTTCATTTTTATTTCGTTTTTATTTCTCTGGGAACCCTGTTTTTTTTCGCCTCAAACAGTGGCCCTCTCCCGCGTATTCTCTTTGATCGTGTTAGAGCGTGCGCTGTTTTGAATAATTCCAAAGCAGCGCTCATGCGTACGCTAAGTTCCAAGGTAAAGTCCGATCGTTTCCATTGAAATGGTTTTGGGTTCTTTGTTTTGTTAGAAACACTGGGATATTTCATTTTTATTTCGTTTTTATTCCTCTGGGAACCCAGTCTTTTTTCGCCTCTAACAGTGGACCTCTACCGCGTATTCTTTTTGATCGTGTTAGAGCGGGCGCTGTTTTGAATAATTCCAAAGCCGCGCTCATACGTCCGCTACGTTCCAAGGTAAAGTCCGATCGTTTCCATTGAAATTGTATTGGGTTCCTTGTTTTGTGAGGAACTCATTTTTATTCATTTTTCCGCTGGGAACCCTGTATTTTTTCGCCTCAAACAGTGGACCTCTCCCGCGTATTCTCTTTGATCGTGTTAGAGCGGGCGCTGTTTTGAATAATTCCAAATAGCGCTCATGCGTCCGCTACGTTCCAAGGTAAAGTCCGATGTTTCCATTGAAATGGTTTTGGGTTCTTTGTTTTGTTAGGAACACTGGGATATTTCATTTTTATTTCGTTTTTATTCCTCTGGGAACCCTGTCTTTTTTCGCCTCAAACAGTGGACCTCTACCGCGTATTCTCTTTGATCATGTTAGAGCGGGCGCTGTTTTGAATAATTCCAAAGCCGCGCTCATACGTCCGCTACGCTCCAAGGTAAACTCCGATCGTTTCCATTGAAATTGTATTGGGTTCCTTGTTTTGTGAGGAACTCATTTTTATTCATTTTTCCGCTGGGAACCCTGTCTTTTTTCGCCTCAAACAGTGGACCTCTCCCGCGTATTCTCTTTGATCGTGTTAGAGCGGGCGCTGTTTTGAATAATTCCAAAGCAGCGCTCATACGTCTGCTACGTTCCACGGTAAAGTCCGATCGTTTCCATTGAAATGGTTTTGGGTTCTTTGTTTTGTTAGGAACACTGAGATATTTCATTTTTATTTCGTTTTTATTCCTTTGGGAACGTTGTATTTTTTCGCCTCAAACAGTGGACCTCCCCCGCGTATTCTCTTTGATCGTGTTAGAGCGGGCGCTGTTTTGAATAATTCCAAAGCAGCGCTCATGCGTCCGCTACGTTCCAAGGTAAAGTCCGATCGTTTCCATTGAAATGGTTTTAGGTTCTTTGTTTTGTTAGGAACACTGGGATATTTCATTTTTTATTTCGTTTTTATTCCTCTGGGAACCCTGTCTTTTTCGCCTCAAACAGTGGACCTCGACCGCGTATTCTCTTTGATCGTGTTAGAGCGGGCGCTGTTTTGAATAATTCCAAAGCCGCGCTCATACGTCCGCTACGTTCCACGGTAAAGTCCGATCGTTTCCATTGAAATGGTTTTGGGTTCTTTGTTTTGTTAGGAACACTGGGATATTTCATTTTTATTTCGTTTTTATTCCTTTGGGAACGTTGTATTTTTTCGCCTCAAACAGTGGACAATGGATCGTTTCCATTGAAATTGTATTGGGTTCCTTGTTTTGTGAGGAACTCATTTTTATTCATTTTTCCGCTGGGAACCCTGTCTTTTTTCGCCTCAAACAGTGGACCTCTCCCGCGTATTCTCTTTGATCGTGTTAGAGCGGGCGCTGTTTTGAATAATTCCAAATAGCGCTCATGCGTCCGCTACGTTCCAAGGTAAAGTCCGATGTTTCCATTGAAATGGTTTTGGGTTCTTTGTTTTGTTAGGAACACTGGGATATTTCATTTTTATTTCGTTTTTATTCCTCTGGGAACCCTGTCTTTTTTCGCCTCAAACAGTGGACCTCTACCGCGTATTCTCTTTGATCATGTTAGAGCGGGCGCTGTTTTGAATAATTCCAAAGCCGCGCTCATACGTCCGCTACGCTCCAAGGTAAACTCCGATCGTTTCCATTGAAATTGTATTGGGTTCCTTGTTTTGTGAGGAACTCATTTTTATTCATTTTTCCGCTGGGAACCCTGTCTTTTTCGCCTCAAACAGTGGACCTCTCCCGCGTATTCTCTTTGATCGTGTTAGAGCGGGCGCTGTTTTGAATAATTCCAAAGCCGCGCTCATACGTCCGCTACGTTCCACGGTAAAGTCCGATCGTTTCCATTGAAATGGTTTTGGATTCCTTGTTTTGTGAGGAACTCATTTTTATTCATTTTTCCGCTGGGAACCCTGTATTTTTTCGCCTCAAACAGTGGACCTCTCCCGCGTATTCTCTTTGATCGTGTTAGAGCGGGCGCTGTTTTGAATAATTCCAAATAGCGCTCATGCGTCCGCTACGTTCCAATGTAAAGTCCGATGTTTCCATTGAAATGGTTTTGGGTTCTTTGTTTTGTTAGGAACACTGGGATATTTCATTTTTATTTCGTTTTTATTCCTCTGGGAACCCTGTCTTTTTTCGCCTCAAACAGTGGACCTCTACCGCGTATTCTCTTTGATCATGTTAGAGCGGGCGCTGTTTTGAATAATTCCAAAGCCGCGCTCATACGTCCGCTACGCTCCAAGGTAAACTCCGATCGTTTCCATTGAAATTGTATTGGGTTCCTTGTTTTGTGAGGAACTCATTTTTATTCATTTTTCCGCTGGGAACCCTGTCTTTTTTCGCCTCAAACAGTGGACCTCTCCCGCGTATTCTCTTTGATCGTGTTAGAGCGGGCGCTGTTTTGAATAATTCCAAATAGCGCTCATGCGTCCGCTACGTTCCAAGGTAAAGTCCGATGTTTCCATTGAAATGGTTTTGGGTTCTTTGTTTTGTTAGGAACACTGGGATATTTCATTTTTATTTCGTTTTTATTCCTCTGGGAACCCTGTCTTTTTTCGCCTCAAACAGTGGACCTCTACCGCGTATTCTCTTTGATCATGTTAGAGCGGGCGCTGTTTTGAATAATTCCAAAGCCGCGCTCATACGTCCGCTACGCTCCAAGGTAAACTCCGATCGTTTCCATTGAAATTGTATTGGGTTCCTTGTTTTGTGAGGAACTCATTTTTATTCATTTTTCCGCTGGGAACCCTGTCTTTTTCGCCTCAAACAGTGGACCTCTCCCGCGTATTCTCTTTGATCGTGTTAGAGCGGGCGCTGTTTTGAATAATTCCAAAGCCGCGCTCATACGTCCGCTACGTTCCACGGTAAAGTCCGATCGTTTCCATTGAAATGGTTTTGGGTTCCTTGTTTTGTGAGGAACTCATTTTTATTCATTTTTCCGCTGGGAACCCTGTATTTTTTCGCCTCAAACAGTGGACCTCTCCCGCGTATTCTCTTTGATCGTGTTAGAGCGGGCGCTGTTTTGAATAATTCCAAAGCAGCGCTCATACGTCTGCTACGTTCCACGGTAAAGTCCGATCGTTTCCATTGAAATGGTTTTGGGTTCTTTGTTTTGTTAGGAACACTGGGATATTTCATTTTTTATTTCGTTTTTATTCCTCTGGGAACCCTGTCTTTTTCGCCTCAATCAGTGGACCTCGACCGCGTATTCTCTTTGATCGTGTTAGAGCGGGCGCTGTTTTGAATAATTCCAAAGCCGCGCTCATACGTCCGCTACGTTCCACGGTAAAGTCCGATCGTTTCCATTGAAATGGTTTTGGGTTCTTTGTTTTGTTAGGAACACTGGGATATTTCATTTTTATTTCGTTTTTATTCCTTTGGGAACGTTGTATTTTTTCGCCTCAAACAGTGGACAATGGATCGTTTCCATTGAAATTGTATTGGGTTCCTTGTTTTGTGAGGAACTCATTTTTATTCATCTTTCCGCTGGGAACCCTGTCTTTTTTCCCCTCAAACAGTGGACCTCTCCCGCGTATTCTCTTTGATCGTGTTAGAGCGGGCGCTGTTTTGAATATTTCCAAAGCCGCGCTCATGCGTCCGCTACGTTCCACGGTAAAGTCCGATGTTTCCATTGAAATGGTTTTGGGTTCTTTGTTTTGTTAGGAACACTGGGATATTTCATTTTTATTTCGTTTTTATTCCTCTGGGAACCCTGTCTTTTTTCGCCTCAAACAGTGGACCTCTCCCGCGTATTCTCTTTGATCGTGTTAGAGCGGGCGCTGTTTTGAATAATTCCAAAGCCGCGCTCATACGTCCGCTACGTTCCAAGTTAAACTCCGATCGTTTCCATTGAAATTGTTTTGGGTTCCTTGTTTTGTGAGGAACTCATTTTTATTCATTTTTCCGCTGGGAACCCTGTCTTTTTCGCCTCAAACAGTGGACCTCTCCCGCGTATTCTCTTTGATCGTGTTAGAGCGGGCGCTGTTTTGAATAATTCCAAAGCCGCGCTCATACGTCCGCTACGTTCCAAGTTAAACTCCGATCGTTTCCATTGAAATTGTTTTGGGTTCCTTGTTTTGTGAGGAACTCATTTTTATTCATTTTTCCGCTGGGAACCCTGTCTTTTTCGCCTCAAACAGTGGACCTCTCCCGCGTATTCTCTTTGATCGTGTTAGAGCGTGCGCTGTTTTGAATAATTCCAAAGCCGCGCTCATACGTCCGCTACGTTCCACGGTAAAGTCCGATCGTTTCCATTGAAATGGTTTTGGGTTCTTTGTTTTGTTAGGAACACTGGGATATTTCATTTTTATTTACGTCCGCTATTGTTCTTGATGCAGGGTAAGCTCGAAAAGCTCAGTTCACACACATATGTCGTGGAAAAGGGTAACAGTATGTCAACGACACTACTTGACACTATCGGTATTCCTTTTCCAATGATATCCAAAATGTATCCAATGTCATATCTTGAAATTTCATCCTTAATGTACGATCTTCTTTCATCTCTGCCAGTTGCTCCTGTGCCTGCATTGGCAGGTCGGCTGCGCTCTCCAAAGCGCACGAATTCCAAGGGTCACGGACCCAGTCAAAACCAGCAAAGGTCTCAGCTGGAAAATACTTATTAAATCTCTCGTCAAGGGTTTGCAGATGCTGAGAGATAATGCCAGAAAGTTTTTTGTTGTTTGGATGTGCACTGTACAGGGGAATTAACTATGTCCACTGCCCTGTCCAGTACATCTGAAAGATATTTCGGTAAAGTCTTGGCAACCAGTGCCTCCCTGTGATGGAAACAATGCGTTGTGCGAACATTTTGGTTTTGCGCTCTGATCCTGCTGATGAAACCTTTGACATTGCCGGTCATC
Organism: Argentina silus; assembly: GCF_951799395.1. Taxonomy (NCBI): domain Eukaryota; kingdom Metazoa; phylum Chordata; class Actinopteri; order Argentiniformes; family Argentinidae; genus Argentina; species Argentina silus. Next base: position 51,357,542 of record NC_139654.1, read on the forward strand.
GCAGCAGCGCCATCGTGCAGACACTGATACAATTTTTCCAACTTAGACCTCCCTGTTCAAGGTACTCTGTTGTGTCACGGTATATTTCCTCTCCCGTTGTTTTGTGCGGCAAACACTTGCAAAATAAAAAATTCTCACGAATTTCTCCTCCATCAATAAATCTCACAAATCCCCAAAGTTGTGCGTGGCCACTCACGTCTGTTGATTCATCAACTTGCAGAGAGAATTTCCCACATCGCCTTATTTTCTCTAAGACCACGTCTTCTATGTCTGCCGACATGTCATTTATACGCCTTCCAATGGTAGAGTTATAAAGTGGTACCTTTGCGATCTCTTTAGCTGCTTGTGGGCCTATCATTTTGTTTACAATAGCCGTGCAGGCTGGCATTATTACTGATTTGGCAATGGTGTGAGGCTTTTTAGCCTTAGCTATTATTTCGGCTACCAGATAGCTAGCCTCCAGTGCATTGTTTGAGACTTTCGCACACTTGAACATCACCTGCTCCTGTCGGCTGTGTTCGCTTTTCAAACGAACAAAGTATTCCCTACTTTGGTTGGCATGTGATGGGTGATTGGTTGTCAGATGTCTTTTCAACTTGCTGGGTACCATTGCCTGGTTGGACAATTTCATACCACATAACAGGCACAGGGGGAGAGGACATGACAGCTCTCCAGTGAAGATGAATCCAAACGTGAGGTAATTGTCATCATACTGTCGTTTCTTCATCTTGCTGGAGGTGCCTACCTCCTTCACTGACTGACCACACGATGACGATGTTGAGGGCTCAGATTCAGATATATCAGACTGTGGAGCTTTTCTTTTCAAAAACTTGTCCATGCTGCTGGCTAATTAACCGCTGCACAACGCTATGACAACTCATCCGATATCGCGCGCTGTAAATAAAAGTATTTGCCTACGTCATGCAGCCTACTTTCCAAACACTGATTGCAGCGTCTGTAGGCTACTAGAAAATTAATCCGAACTATTTTCTCTGATGTGTGCCTTGATTTACTTAACTGTATGATACAGCTAAAAGAAAGATTCCAAAATGATGCATTCATTTATTTCAATTTCACTATATTAGCCTAGTGTCAGCCACGTTTCTGCGGCACCCCTAAGGATGCCAGACGGCAGCCAAGGGTGCCGCGGCACCCCTGTTGAGAAACACTGCCCTAGAAGATTACTAACAGAAGCTCATCTTCTATTTAAAAATGGCCTTTTTGCAGATTACAACATCAAATTTTCTGTTTGAAATACTGTACAAAGTGTCACCCTTCTTTAAACAAGACATACAAAGCTAGTTACAATTTACATTTTATTCTCCAGAACAGTCAGATCAAATAATACCAAATAATCTGGTTTAACTCAAATATACTCCAAAAAAATATAGAAAAAAAACAACGTTCATGGAATAAATTTACGGAATCATCTTCATCAATGATATTATGAAGGATGAAAATATTATGTCACATAAACAACTTTTAAAATAATATGGGACTGTATGCTCAATCAAAATTACAATCAACAAGCAGCCATGCCACAAAATTGGAAGAGGAAAATTGGAAAATTAAAAATCACAAATGGCTGAAAAAGATGGTATAAATAGATCAGTATACCAGTTTCATTTAAGGTCAAAAACACTGACCACTGCACCATATAGAATACAAGAATACTAGGAACAGATATTTTACATTCCTATCCCATGGCATCAGGTTTATGAATAAATATATAAAACAAAAATTGACTCATCAATTCGCTTTTTCCAATTTAAATTACTGTATACAATTATTGCAACCAAAAGAATGCTCACCATATGGGTCATTGAACAATCAGCACAATGCAGATTTTGTAGTGAGGAAACTGAAGCAATAGATCTGATTTGGTATTGCCCTATGTGTCTGACTTTTGGTCTAAGTTTCAGGAATGGCTGGGGAAAAACAATATGGCTGGGGAAAAACAATATATATATATATATAATTATGATTTTCTCCAATTAGGGGAGGGTTGGGGCAGAGGAAAAAGGGACTAGAAATGATACAAGCAATGCTATCGGATAGAACTTAAATGTTATTTCCTAATTTCAAAGCTGATCTATCCCTAAAAATATAATATAACTCATAATATCTCTCCCCGGGGGCGCCACAGACATTTAAATTCCCCATATCTTATGTTCTCAATACATGGCTCCGACGCACAAGGCTCTACTTTGTTACACATTACACAGACAGCATCAGAAGACCCTGAGTATTCCCATAGGGACAAAATGTGATATACCACCCATTTTTAGACATGGTAGGTCAAACAAAATAAAGTACTGGTATGACAGAGTTCAATAAGGGTTCACAAAGGAGGGACACTCCGGACAATTCCTGAGACCCAGATTCCTTCACTGCGGTATATACAGTAAAAGCTCCCAGGATAGTGATGCAGGTATTTAAGCATCACAATGAGTGGGAGTGTTGCAGTTTCAAAATGACATATTTGAGTGCTTTTGGAGCCTTTGTTCTTGGTTTCCAGTTTGTCCCTATTTTTCCAATGTAGACTGATGAGGACGTCGCTGGTGCCAGTAAGTTAAAAAAAAGAAAGAAAAGCAAAATAACAAAAAACAGTGTCTGTATGCTTTTACAACATGCCATTTACATGGAAAAAATATAGATTTGTTTAAGAAAAACTGAATGTATCGTTTAAGAATGAGGAAAGTAGTGTTACGGTCCCTCACCCTAACCTACCCTCTGGCACCACCTTGAGGCCCCAGCGATCATCGCTGGAGCGTCCACCTCCCTGTCGACAGCACACCTGTATATCTCCACTCAGCACACCTGCGACCCATTCCCAATCACCCTCCTATAAGAACCCTGCCCAGTCTTCACTCCAGTGCCAGAACGTACTGTGTCTATGGTAACCTTCCCAGTAACCCGCATTACGCTTCAAGCCCTCTCGTGTTCCACCGTGCCTCTCCAGAACCCTCGTATTCCCTTGGACTCCCTCGTAATCCCACAGACCTACCCCTACCCCTCTGTACTACTGGATCTCCCGCTACGGAACCCTGGACTGGACCCCAACGACTCTCTCCTGGATCATCCTTCTCCCACCGACCTCTCTCCGCTATTGGACCTCCCACTGCCGAACCCTGGACCAGACCCTGACGACCACTTTGGATTATCCTTCTTTCCCCTCTCCCTATTATTATTATTATTATTATTATTATTATTATTATTATTATTATTATTATTAGCATCATCATTAAATACGCCTTCGGGCTGTTCTACTCTCTCTGTGTGTGCCGTCATTGTGGTTCTTCAGATGTTCACGGGCATCAAGTAGTCTACCAAACATAAATTAACCGTACAAATGTTTCTTATACCTTATGTTTCAGCTCTCAACGATGACAACTATCATGGACACAGCTGAAAACATCAATGTAAGAGAACTTTTTATTGATCTTTTTTTTCATAGCTTCATTTTCATTTCATTAGGTATGACTGAGTCAGGAGTCCTACATAAACACATTGCCCTGTAGGCAATGTGTAAATGCATTATCCAATAGGAGCGTGTGTTTGTGTGGTCTTATGATGACAAAGCTTTATTTGTGAATCACTTTCCAAATGTACAAATGGTGTTGGAAGAGCGAAAAGATGTAAGTGTGTTTGTATGTCTACCACTTTTTGATCTCCATGTCTCCTCACTGTTCATTTAGGATGTGGCTATCGCCTTTATTAAGAACGCAACCCATGCTGACTACTCTGTAACCTAAAAGATGTACGGTAAGTAGCTGCTCTACCCTTCTTACTATTTCTACTGTATAAACTATAGAAAACTGTAACGTCCATTTGTATGCTGATGATACTGTCGTATATTCTGTTGTCCCTTCAGTTGAACAGGCTTTCTGTCAGGCTTTTTAGAAAACCCTTGTTTAAATTTAATTTAGTTATTCTTTTGTAGATTTAAATTTCTTCCCCCTCTTATTTTTAATTTTTTAGATTATGTAATTTTGTCTGTCTAGAAGTTTCCTTTATCTTATTCCCTGTTGCCATATACCTTGTCCTTACAGGGCTCTTCTGTAAAATAGACTCTCAGTAAGATCTCCCTGTATAAATAAAGGATAAATACAGCTGTTTAGACAAACTTGGACATATCATACAGTTCTAGCATCATGTTGCCAATAAATTGACACATAACACATGCTTCAGTGATTAACTGAAATCTGACAGTTATAATTCTCACCTTTTATAATATTGTAAATTGTGTATGATATATTGTATGCATTAACCTTTAAATGCACCTGCAGCCAGGGAAATTCTCTCAAACTACAATGGAAAAATGTTTTGTGTGTAATGTAATAATCTTTAAGGGTTCTTTTTTTAGGGTAGGTATTGTAGAACCCAAGTGTGTAGGAAATTTCAGCTTCTAAAAGTTGGTGCTGTAATATTTTCAAATCGTAACGCCAACATTGGCAAATGGCAGTCTCACATCAGCTCACTTGCTAGGAGGATTGGTGTTATTTGAAGTGTGTCCTTAAAAACAAGTGCCAAGGTTCCAGTTTCAGGCATCACAAGCAGGGGCATTTAAGACCCACCAAAAACACCTGTTAGCGTAAAAACTGTTGTTTATGACAGCATGTGACTGATAGCGGTGGCGCATTATGTTGTTCATTTGAAAAATAGGCCTTTTGTCTAATAGGATGTTTAGTCTACTTCGTTCATTGGTGCTCTTGGCAACAAATTCATAGCTTATGTGAAAGCTTCACAAATAATAATAATAATAATAATGCATTTTATTTGGAGGCGCCTTTCAGGTCACCCAAGGTCACCTTACAGAAGAGAAGTAAAAGCAAAAGCATGACATCAATCATTAAAAACAAAACAAACAACACATTAAGATAAAAACAAGTGAAGTGCAGAGTGTCCAAATTATAGATAGTATGCCAGTTTGAACAGGTGGGTTTTGAGTTGGGACTTGAATGTTGTGATGGAGTCTGACTGTCTTATGTGTGGGGGGAGAGAATTCCAGAAAATTCCAGAAAATTCTCAGCATGTAGGGGGCATGCTCTTATAGTAGGCCTGACGATAACTAAATGTATTTTGGGTGAGTGAACCGGCACTATAAAAAAATAACACTACACCCCTGGACAACACAAAACAAAAAATGGCTTAACACAAGAGAATGAAAAGGTGCGAGAGGAAAGTTTTGTATCTGAAGATTTATGGTCTTCCTTGCAGTCACTCTCTCCAAAGGGAAGTTGAGTTTAAAATAACAACGAAAGCCAAGTTCAAATGTGCACTTAAAATTGAGCTCCTGTCTGGCCTCCTGGAGGAGTTGCAGCTACCTTTCCTGATCATTATGAAGTAGGCCTACCTGGGTGATAACCTTTCGTTTTGATGATTGTTTGGGTACTCAACAGGATCTTACACTAAATTAATATGAAATATTACAATCCAGAGCATATGAAAAGCTATGAATGAGACTTGTGTGGCGGTTAGGCAGTTTTAGGCATTACCTTTGAGTGGTTGAGGTTAGGGTAAGTTGTCAGGGAAAGGCATTAGCAAACATAAGCATCAGCAACAAGAATTAGCAGACACTAAAAAACAGTGTCCCAACAAGAATTAGCAAAAAAAAAAGAGAAAATGATTTCCCCACCACAATTCGAACAATGTTGAGATTGCAAACACAAAAAGTGATTACCAACCTCAATGGAATGTGAAAACACTTAGGATGAGAGCAATTTTGTAGGTACTTTTTAGCAAACTGTAACCTGACCATCCTTTTTGAGGATAACTAGTGGTTTGCACCTTGAAGTGAAGCCTCTGTAGTTCAGCTGTTGGTGTATTCTGCGGATGGTAGTCTCTGACACATTCACACCTACCTCCTGGAGAGTGTTCCTGATATGTGGGACAGTTGTTTTGGGGTTTTTCTTAATTATGGTGAACATTCTTCCTTGGCCTACCAGCCCATTTGCAATTGCTGAGCTCACTACTTTTTCTGCTAGAAATTAAAGTTTTAATGAGCAAATGACGCACTGTGCAATGTGGAGATAGTCGGGTGGCCAGATAAACACGGAACAAATAGCCAGGTAAAACAACCTAGAATTACATAATACAACTCAGTATCTTTTGTGTGTTCTTAATATTTGCCTGTGTTTAACTTTTCAAAATAGCAAAATCTCCCACAAAATCCCCCCTCAAGAGAGCCCCAATAAGTCATGTCAAACTGTGTAGAATTGCAGGAAATGCATTTCTAGGGGTCAACATTTTTTCCGGGGAAGGACCACCGGAACCCCTGTCACTTGGTCGTTGTTCCAAAAATCTACACTCACTCTTTCTCTCTCATTGCACCTTATTTTTTCCTGTGACAGCTGAAGGGAGTTGGTCGATGCTCTTCCATGGCCGAAGTGTTAAATGAAGTGGCAGTGTGTGCTCACGTGGCCGAGCACCTGGTGAGACAGAACACAAACACACAAACACTTTAACTGTTTCACAACTCTAATTTCTCCTAATTCATTACCTCTCTCCGTCTAGAATAAGATTTGGTTCAGTCTTGGCTTCTGTCTGCTTCTGTTCATTCCCTTGATCCTCATCTCAGCCAAACTCTCCTCCTTCTACCAGCGCATGACCTACAAAAATGCCTATGACTATGATGAGTGAGTAAAAACTCTAAGGGATGGTATTCCAGACCTAGAGTAAGCATAGTCTAAGATGAGAAAAGCGTCTCTAATGGAAAATCTAGGTCTCGGAAACCACCTGTATAGGTTTCGTCCAGTGAAGGCTGATGGAAGCAGAAATCGGAGGACGGGCTCATTGTGTTTGATACCATTCCTCATTCCGTTCCTTTTTATGGGCCTCATCAACTATTTTACTGTTGAGTTCTGTAAATGCTTTTAGTCTGCTTTATGGTCTCACTCCTGTTTTTGGTGTGATTGTTTGCTGCCACTTTTGGAAGTCTCTCTTGTTAAATATATATTTGTATCTCAATGAGCTAACTGTATAAATAAAGGCTAAATTAAAAATGTTGTGTGTTTGTCAGTGTGTGTGCACACGTTTGTATGTTGATGAAGGACAGTGTCAGTTTCTCTCTCTCTTCTCACTCACTATCTATCCCTACTTCATTGTCTCTCTCTCCCTCCTCTTCCTTCCTCCCTCTCTCTCCAGGGGTAACCTCCCCCCTATTCTGAGGATATCCAGAGTGACTCTGAACAGGAGAGAGAATGCCGACCCCTCCTCTGTGGAGATCATGGTGGAACCACACCACTCCTGTTCCTCCATCTTGCCATAGCCCTCTGGCACCCTACATGATGACACCCCTATGTCAGCACCCTCCACCCATCTACGATTCCTCAGCTCAATCGAAGACCTAGTGACCGCTTAGTCCTACTGTTCCCAATCTCAGCTCCAAACAGCCCAGCTGCACTGCAACCAACTTTCTCTACCTTTTAAACCTTAGCTGGACACTTTTGAACCTCCACCGGGCCCAGCCGAAATGACCGGAACAGCGTCACCTCAACACGCCCCTTCATCAGGGGTAGTCAATGCTGCTACATCTTCTGGCACACTGCCTGCGTGTCACTCGCCCTCCATGTCCTCTGTCTCCCCGATGCCTCGCACCTCAAATGCGCTCCCGCCCTGTCTACTGCCTCTCGCCACCCCACCACCACCCCCCAGTCTCCCCTAATGCAGTACAGGGAAGTACAATGATTCTCTACAGGCACGCAGACATCCCCCAGGCCCCCTAATCCTCCCCCCATTGCTTCCCCGTCAGACAGTCTGTTCCCAATTTTTGACTTTTTCAAATAGACCACATCCACACACACTAACAAAAACATACACAGAGGCATGGAGTCTCAACCTCATCGTTAACATTTTAAAATACAACTGCAGATATTAATTAAATAAAAAAAAGAAGCTTCATGGTAGTTTACCTGCCTTGACTTTCATTTTGCGGGGAGAGATGGGAAGAAGGCTTGTGGTTGACCTCAAGACTCTTGGTCTTGGTTGGTCTAAAGAAGACAATAGTCTGACATCCAAGTAGTTGGCAACACTATTGAGAAACAGTAAAGTGAAAGCAGCATATGTGGTATGCATCTTTCTTTCTGCTCTGATTGGTCTGAGAGGAATAGTGCAACTGAAAATCAATAAGCATGGAGATTATCAGTGTGCTACTGAAACCTCAAATCATACTTACAAAAAATCCTTAATTCCCTCTGCAATAACCATCCTAAACAAACAATAAGTGTTGGGGTCCAGAAAATGCAGAAGAGACGTCCTAGAGTTTTGGGCAGTCAAGTATTGAGGCAGAATCGATTCCAGAGTCAAACCTTTCTGGGACGCAGCCGGAAGGCATAATTAACTTTTTCAGAGCAGAACACACAGGACTTTGTCCTTGGTGCAAACCATCTGTTGTTTTGGGTGATTAGGCAATGAGTCTACAACAGGGTAGGTATATGTTTAGACAAAACAAGACCATGTTTGGAGGCCATTTGGGGACAGACTCAGAGACCCAGAGGAATGTTAATAGGAGACCCAAGGCAAAAACCCCACAGAGGGGTTCAAATACATTCTTAACATAAGGACACAATTGCACTTTTTGCAGAAGTCACTGCACTTCAATATTGCATACTATATCGAGTTCCCTGCATAAGTAATGGGAGAGTGAAGCATTTTTTCATTTTGAAAAAAAAGAAATCTTAAAGAAAACCCATCAGAAACATAGCCAAAAGCAGTTAGCCAGTTCTAGTGGCTTTTTGCAGTGAAGCCCGTTGTAGTTTGGCTGGTGACGTATTCTGAGGATGGTAGTCTCTGAGAAATTCATGCCTACCTCCTGGAGAGTGTCCCTGATCTTGAGTTTTTTCTTAATTATGGCAAGCATTTTTTGGTCATCCACTGTAGAAGTCTGCCTAGGTCTACCAGCCTGTTTGCAATTGCTGAGGTCACCAGTGTTCATGTTCTACACTGTTGATTTTGGCAAGCCTAAGGTTTTGGCTATGTTTCTGATAGTTTTTACAGATTTGTCAGCCTATTAAAGGCTTCCTTGACTTTCATTGACACCGCTTTGGTCCTCATGTTGACAGACCCCAATAGCTGATTCCAAAGGCAAACACAAAGCCTAGAATCAATATTAGACATTGAGAGCTCTCTTATGACTGCACAAATGATGTGACGGAACACACCTGACTTACCAGAAACACCTGTCAAGCCAGTTGTCACATTAATTTTGGGTAAAAAAGAAATAATCCTTCCTTTTTCTAGCATTGTGACTGCCAATGGCACCTGGTCCTAGCATAGATTTTTCCTTATGATGACTGATGTATAAATGATTTACTTACTTTTGACAAATGTAGTTGTTGTAAGTCACTTTGGATAAAAGCTACTGCTAAATGTAAAAAAAAAAAAAAGTAAAATGTACGCTGAAATAGGGGGACTATGCATAAAAATGTGCACAAATGGTGAAATCAATATATGTACACAAATATCATGAAATGAAAGCTGAAAATCTCTACTTTAACCTCACAGTAATTGTTTGATTTCAAATACAAACTTTTGGAGTATAGAGCCAAAAGTAGAAAAAATGCTTCACTGTCTCCTTACTTTTACAGAGCACTGTATCTGTTTATTTCATACTGCAACATTGTTTGGGGCAGCACTCACAAGAGCAATCTAATCTTTTCATTTTGCAGAAGCATTTTGTAAGGATGGCAATCTTTTCTGACCCCCTTACTAGCTCACACCCTTTGTTTTACTTAAGATTCTTAACATCTATGACGTCAACAAATTACAGATCTGCCTTCAATTTCAAAAGGAATCTTCACCCGTGTTCTCTGAGCTCGAATAAACTCCAACCTTTTAAACTATGAAGTTTGAACTCCAAAAACTCTCTTCCAGTTAACCAACCAACTCTACCACTCAATCAACCAACACTATACCATCTCCACAAATCAATCTATCGAAACATCTTTAAACCTTCAAACCCAAAACTTTGCAAGCCAACAAAGTTTCTTCTAGAACTTCTTTTTCTAGTTTTTAGTAGTTATTGCTCATACTTATTAGTGGGCTTGCTTCAGCAATGAGGGGTGTCATACGAACAATTATGTGCCAATAATTGTTCGTATGACACCCCTGTGTGACATATAATATTTTGTGTACAGTCCATTATGTGTTCCCTATGCAATTTAGAGGTCGCACGATTAACTGTTGGGCCACAGTAAATGGCCAATAAATCGTATTACACCCCTCATGGTTGAAACTCAGTTGATAAGTGTTGTTGAGTTCAGTGGTAGTAAAAATCATGTTTAGCCTTGGAAAATATTTTGTATACAGTCCATTATGTGTCTTACGCAGTGCAGATAGGGCACTTTGAAGTGCATGAGCGGAGTAAATAAACAACATTTACTAAGACATCGCTTTAGACTCAAACTCGTCTGACCCATATTCTAGAAGTGTTGTCAAGTACAGTGGTAGTAAAAATTATGTTTAGCCTTGGAAAACATTTTGTGAACTGTCCACCAGTGCAGCAAGGGTAAATTGAATTACAGAATTACAAACCCTTAAAAACACAAATAATACATTAAGAGGATTAAATGTTTATTCCCATGTATAGTTACACATCATATGTGGTTCCTTTATCCATATTGAGTATTTTTAAACGCTAAAACAAGTTTAACGTGAGCGCTTTTATTTTGAAGAAATCGTCATTTACATTTACATGCATTTACATTTACATGCATTTACATTGACCAGATGTAGGTGGGCGGAGTTCCACTATTGGAGCTCAGAGAACACAGAAACAATCTTCTACCTATCAGCTTTCACAACATGTTTCAGTTCAACGAACAAGTTCAGTTACTCCACAAGATCCTCCTTAAAACTCCCTACATCAGAAGTAGTACAACATTCTCAATGCGATAAGAGTTTTTTTTCTGGAACAGCCACCCAGGTCATCTGACAAATTGCACTAGTATTTACCTATTTTAAAAATAAATAAATAAATATCTCTTGTAGTATATTTTTTACGTAGGCTCAGCAGCATACAATCATTCCAAATATGTTGTTTTACAACAGTGTGTGTGTGTGTATGTGGCGGAATATGTACTGCACTAGGACCATGTTGCCTAATCTCCATGCAGATCCGCACACCCTGGAAAGTGATCTAGGTAGCTAGGTAGCAGCACTAAGAAGCTACATTGGTTGTAACGTTAGCCACATTTCTCTGAACGGCATGAGTTCAAGAAAATAACAATTTGAGGTAAGAAAAGGTTTACCATATCCTATATGGAACACCTATAGGTATCTTACTTAATACTTCTTAAACGTTAAAGAAATCGTATGTTAGCTAGCTAGAAAGTAAAAAGGGTAGCTCACGCCCATGAAGAATGTAGCGTCTACTAAAGCTTGCAACAATATAGCAAGCTAGCTTAACTAGCCAGACTATAACAGTTTATAGATTTGGCTAGTTAACCTTCTTTTAGAAACATTTATTTTACAATACCGTTAAATAGTTAGTCAACATACCTAGCCAAACATGACAAAGTTGAACAGATGCCTTTGCAGTTCCCCACTCGTTTGCTAGCTAAGTAAATGCTATTCCTAGCGTAGTCTTGTTATTAGCATTAGCTGTAGCTATTCAGTCAGCCAGCCTCAACCACAGGAATGTGTACACAATTAGCTATGCATTGAATATCATTGTGTCGTGTGCACTGTTCCTAATTAATGTAGATGATGTCAATAAGATAGCTCCCTCCAAGGCTTGAATTCAGTCTCTCAGTACCATGCGAATCTAGGTATAATTAGATGGCCAATGCTTAGCTTGCAAAGTTATCTAGCTAAAATGCATTGCAATGCTTTTCAGTCAGGTCAACATGAAATACCCTTTATTGCGCAAAGAGGTTTGCCATGATATACTGATAAGAATGTGATTGTGATGATAGGATCGTAGCGTTTCTAGCAAGTATTCTTGGTTCTATCAATTTTATCGATGCAGTGAAGGAAAACTAGCCTACATTGTTTACAGCTAGCTGGTTAAAAATGTTATCAATAATTGTTCTACCACCTGATTTTTTTCTGCCTTATGTTATGTTTAATTCACGTCATAATCGTAGTCAGAAATGACTAGCTTTATTGGAAATAGGTTGGTTACTAGTGACAGTTGGCCAGTGTCAGTAGCTAGCTACTAGCGGTGATATCATTCTATTAACTGGCTGGACACAACATTCCTGTCCTAGCCAGCATCACGTGCACCTCCTAAATTGAGAGCACAGCTAGTGTGTCCTGGAATGAAAACAGGACACCAATACTTGTGTTTGTTTGTGTTTACAAGCCACTGTGCATATGTTCTATATGTTTACTGTAGGTGTGTGTGTCCGTCCATCCTCAGACCCAGACATGTCTCAGGTGGAGAAGAAGGCTGGGCTGCTAAGGAGAACCTCCTCCTCTAAGAAGCCCCTGAAGGAGAAGGTGGTGCTGATGTATGACCAGGTCTTTGCGGTAAGAGAAAGAAAAAGAGGAAAGGAGCATTATTTTTCGCAGTAGTGTAAACTTTGGGAGGTGGGATAGACGGGTGGGGATATAGAGCATCCAAATAGGGTTGGGAGAGAGAAGGGGAGGAATAACGAGAGAAAGAGAGGGAGAGGGAAAGTAATAACAATAGAGAAGAAGTGGGAGGACATGGGATGGTGAAATGATGGCCCTTTCTCAATTGTTATCAACTCGATTCCTCCGTCCTCCACTCGCCTCCTTCTCAAAAAATAATTGGATGAGAGTATCTAAGGGCAGGAACCTAGATCTTCTCCTCCAATGTGTTTTGAGGGGGTGAATGGAGGACAAAGGAAAGGATGCAAGGAATCAAGTTTTTAACAATTGAGAAAGGATGGCTGTGTCCCATATCTTCACCCTTCTCCTGAAGTATGCGCTTGCTCACTTCCTCACATGGATTAACCACTTCATCCCTTTTAAATCCGTATTGGGTGATTCCAAGTCTACACTCGCAGAGAGACAGGGACAGACCCTACACTGACAGACATTGAAGTGGTGTTATGGATTTTCACTTCTCCCCACAGAAAGAGGACCCGGCCAAGAACAACTCTCGTTTCTGGGATGAGCTGTTCCTCATGAAGGTGAGAGAGCCAGAGCTTTTATAGCAAGGCACATTGTATCAAAATGTCTCTGAAACCCGGAGCATGTTCGCATCCCAGTAGAAGTTCACTGGGTTCGTTAAGACACTGACTTAATTTCAGAAAAACATTTGTGTGTGAACTTGCTAACAGTTCAAGTTGAAACTAGTGTTTTGTTCTGGTAAAAGTTTTTAAATGTTTTGGTCTCTCAGTAAGAAATGAATAATGAGGAAGCTCATATAGAGACTACAGTTGGCTAACTTAAAGACTAATCAAATGGAAGTTAATCGGAAAAGGAAACTGAGAAATCTATATGTTACACAACACTTATAAGCTATTGAAAGTGTTCTCCTTGAGCTGAAAGCAATTTAAACAAATGGCATTGATGTCACACTTCGCAGCTCTTTTGTTTACATTAGAGGTGTAGGGCCTATGTAGCTAAGCCTGATTTGCGTATAGTGTCATCTACTGTATTGGAGTGGTATAGATGCAAACTTAAAGCAGATGTGCAGGAGTGTGCTGTACTCAATTTGCAGAAATCATGTAGAAATGTTGCGCAATCCAGCAGAATTTTGACTTTGATTAAAACATGCCGATGTCTTTCCTTTAGTTACACACCTCTACATTCGCCGATCCAGCGTAGCTAGTGGGACTTTCTGGACTCCGATTGGTAGTTGCAGGCGAAAATGTGCCTAAGAGAGCTTGTTTTTCCTCTTTGCGCATGTCTCCTCATTCTCATGTGACCTACTCAACCACCCCCTAGGTGAACTTGGAGTACCTGGAGGCCAAGCTGGAGTCTCTGGATGGGGACGAGGTGATGAGGATCCAGGACAACATCAACAGCCTGTTCCACCACTGCGTGCAGGCCCTTAGGGAGGAGCACCAGATCAAGGTGGTTAACGCCCTGCAGGTGAGGGCCCGCCACGACTCCACACTACCGCTGGCCATCCCTTGGACCTACCCCTCAATATTAAAGCCATGTTCCACTGTATTTACATCTTATAGTTGTCCAGCACTAGAATTCCCCAGGCAGTTCTGACAAGCTTTGATGGTCTATTTTGATGTTCTTCATTTCTGTCAGAATCGCTATATTTCCATAACAACACTAAAAGTACTCAGAAGCAACATTGTGCTAATATATCCTTGATTTGAGTTTTTGGGGTATGTTTTAGATATTCTTATGGAATGAATGGCCTTCAATGGACAAAACGAGATGATGAAAGGCTGCATCTAAATACCTAAAGTAGCGACATGGAACTTTGTAGAATGCTACTCTCCTTTAAATAAAAAAAATAAAAATAAAAGCATTCCTTTCCTTGTTTCCGTTCCCTCTTCTGCAATGATCTGGGAGGACTTTGGACAGTTCTGTCTGTCCCTTATTCACACTTTATTTGTTCTCTAATATTCTCTCAATTCTCTCCCCCCCCCCCCTACATTCACACTTTCTCCTCTTCTCCTCTCTTCTCAGACCCTGTGTGCGTTGTTCCGGGGAGTCCATCAGAAGAACAAATCAGCCTCTGGCTTTGATATCATCAACATGTTGATGGGCTTTGACAAGGCTGAACTCAGGATGAAGGTATGTGTGTGTGTATGGTATTTGTGTACATATTGGTTTCACCATTCAGAAATTACAACACTTTTTTATGCATAGTCCCTCTATTTGTTCAGTATTTGGTCGACAATCTTTGCATGCAATAACTGCCTGAAGTCTGCGATCCATTGACCCCACCAGACGCTGGGTATCTTCTCTGGTGATGCTCTGCCAGGCCTATACTCCAGCCATCTTCAATTGTTGTTTGTTTTGAGGTCTTTTTACATAAAGTCTTATCATCAGGAAATTAAATACATGTTCAGTTGGATTTAAATCTGAAGATTGGCTTGGCCAGTCAAGACCTTTCCACTTTTTGGCCCTGAAAAACTCCCTAGTTGCTATGGCTATGTGTTGGGTCATTGTCTTACTGTATTATGAAGCTCCATCCAATGAATTTGGTGGCATTTGCTTATACTTGAGCTAACAAGATGTTTCTGTACACATCAGAATACATTCTGCTGCTGCTGTCAGCAGTTATGAGTTAAGACAACGTAGCAAGTTCTTGTTGCAGCTATACATGCCCAAACCTAACACCTAGCACCTTGTTTCACAGATGAGGTGGTGTGAAGTAAATCTTGGACAGATCCTTTTTTCTCCAAACTTTCCTCTTGCAATCACTTCGGTAAATGATAAGATTAATCTTATCTGCCTAAAATACCCTTTTCCAGACCTCTGCAGGCTTTTTAGCAAACTGTAACCTGACTATTCTTTTTGAGGATAACTAGTGGTTTGCTCCTTGCAGTGAAGCGTCTGTAGTTCCCCTGGTGAAGTCTTCTGCATATGGTAGTCTCTGACATATTCACTCCTACATCCTGGAGAGTGTTCCTGATCTGTGGAACAGTTGTTTTGGGGTTTTACTTAATTATGGTGAGCATTTTTCCACTGTGGAAGTCTTCTTTGGCTTACTAGCCCACTTGCGATTGCTGAGCTCACCAGTGCTTTTTTTTCCTTTTAATAATGTTCCACAGTGTTGATTTTGGCAAGCCTAAGGTTTTGGTGATGTTTCTGATTTTTCAGCCTAATAATGGCTTCCTTGACATTCATTGACAGCCCTTTGGTCCTCATGTTGACAGACACCAATAGCAGACTCCAATGGCAAATGCAAAGGCAAGAATCAAGGAGCTGGAAACATTCCTCAGAAATTTTGGTCCATATTGACATGTCAGCTGCACATCCATGAAGCGAATCTCCCATTCCACCACATCCCAAAGGTGCTCTATTGGATTGAGATCTGGTGACTGTGGAGGCCATTGGAGTACAGTGAACTCATTGTCATGTTCAAGAAACCAGTTTGAGATGATGTGAGCTTTGTGACATGGCGTGTTATCCTGCTGGAAGTAGCCATCAGAAGATGGGTACACTGTGGTCATAAAGGGATGGACATGGTCAGCAACAATACTCAGGTAGGCTGTGGCGTTTAAACAATGCTCAATTGGTACTAAGGGGCCCAAAGTGTGCCAAGAAGATATCCCCCACACCATTAGATATTTGCATTAACAAGCAGTTAAACAGGTGTACCTAATAAAGTGGCCGGTGAGTGTATAAAAAGTGTTGTCATTTCTAAATGGTGAAACCAATGTGTACTAATACCCTCAAATTAAAGCTGAGAATCTCTAAGTTAATGTCATAATAATTGTTTGATCTCAAAATTTGGAGTATAGAGCCAAAGGAAGGTCATGGAGGACATGAAGACGGAGGAACAATTGAGGAAGGGCTGTATGTAATGTATGTGCATCTCTCTTCCAGGATCTAATGGAGAGTTTGGATAGTCTGCTCTGTGGTGACGGCTCAGAAAGTCTGAAGAGCCTGTGTCTGAAGCTGCTATTGTGTCTGGTGACGGTGAGACCACTCTCTCTCTCTCATTCTCTCATTTAGACAATATATGGGAATGTATAAAATACTTTGTATCAAGGGAACTAATCAATAAATGTGTTGCAGGTAACGGACAACATCAGTCAAAACACAATTCTGGAGTATGTCATGATCAACAGCATTTTTGAGGCCATTCTACAGGTGTGTGTACGTGTGCGCGCGTGCGTGTGTGTGCGCATTTAATTGAAATGGATTCTTATTGAAGGTGATGTGTTAAGGCTATTGCTATCTGTCTCTCCTACAGATCCTGTCAGATGTATCCAGTAGAGGGCAGCATGGTTATGATGCTGTGGTTCTCCTAGCTCTCCTGGTCAACTACAGGAAATATGAGGTGTGTGTGAGAGAGAGAGAGAGAAACTAGAGGACATTCCAAGTGCATCCTAATAGTCTAAAGTGTCCTCCTGACTTTGAATCTTTCCCATTATCTTTATTCACCTGGTGATCCTGTCAAGGAGACCAGAAGTGGAGGACATTTTAAACTATTGAGAGAGGACTATTGTCGTTGATTACTGTGTTATAGCCATGCATTGTAACTCTGTCTTTCTTTAACTTTGATTGACAGTCTGTGAATCCATATATTGTGAAGTTGTCGATTGTGGACGATGAGCCAACCCTTGACGTGAGTGCCTATTTGTTCAATAATTTACTTTTATTTGTTATTTTAAAACGTGTTTTTCTCACTATCAGGCCGACCCGAACTGTACAGTTTTTTTTCTTGCTTGGCTCTCTAAAAGTGGGCTGAACTGGCTCTGTTTCATAGCTGGTGCTAAGTCAGGACTCTATGCTCAAAATGTTACTAAAAATCGAGGACCACACATTCACATTTAGGAGCACACATAATGGTGGATTTGTATTGTTTTTATTTGCGTTCCGAGCATATACCCTAACCTAGGGGTAGGCAACTCCAGTCCCAGAGGGCCTTTTGTTTCAGCCTAATACAAACACACTTGATTCAAGATTCTTTATTTGTCACGTGCATACAAGTATGCAGTGAAATGCAAAAGTGACAGTGCCACAGAGTAGTGCAACAATACAATAAGTTTTAAAATAGAATAAAATAAAAATAGAAGTACTAAAAATTATACAGTATAAACATATGAACAGTATAAGCAGTAAGCAATATAAACAGCAGATGGATGATTATGTGTGTGCATATGTGTTATGATGTCAGTGAGTGACTTGAGGGGGGCACTGGTGGGGGTCATCGTTGATGATTCTGATGGCGTGGGGGAAGAAACTCAGCCTTAGCCTCTCTGTTCTTGCTGCATAACAGCGGAGGTGTTTGCCTGACCGCAGCGGCTGGAACAGTCCGTTTTTCGGGTGGTGAGGGTCCTTCATAATCCTGTAGGCTCTGGTCCTACACCTCCTGGTGTACAGGACATGGAGAGGGGGGTTGGAGCTCCCATGGTCTTTTCTGCCAGGCGTACCACCCTTTGTGCCGATTGATCGTGATAGGTTGTTTAAACTACTGTACAATTAAGATGTTTTAGTGTTTGTGTTCAATAAAGATAGAACCTTGTCCTGACCTTTCCCATTGAGACCCCAGGCTATGCTTTAATGCCCATACATTTTCCCTTTTCTTAAGTAATTGATATTAATAAATTAGACGCAAACCACAAGAGTCCTATTTTTGGCAAACATTCACTTGTTCACATTACAGGTATGCTGACCCATTGTCCCTCCCTCGTCAACCAGCTATCTGAGAAACTTGCGAAACAAGATGACTGCACTCAATTGACCCCTGAATTGTGTTCACAAGCTTATCGTATAACAATCTTCCAAATGCAATAAAAAATCTGACATAAAAGACGCGTATGTTTTCATAACATTGTATTCACCAGTATCACCACATTCCTCTGCCTGTATCTCAGCGCATGAATGTGCTCACACACTGGCGGTGACATCAGAGCAAATCGCTCGTCTGGATTCGTCCACAAGCCCCATAGATTAAGTGTGCAACGAGTCAAAACCAAACCAGTAACATGTTTTAAACACGTTAAACGGCTTCATTTACCACTTAATTTTCAACAGGTTTAAGAGCAATCAAAATAGCTACGCAAGCAAGCATTTAGTTTCCAAGTGTAAAGTGCTCCTCAATTATGTGTTCAGCTCACACTGTCACAATTATAGGCACAATTTAAACAAAACACTCGCACTGTAGAGCTCTGTACTCACTGAAAAGAGTACGGTATGGGTCAGCACGATTGGGTGAAAGACCCCTAAGACTGTATATTGGTTTGCAGTTATTCTGAACAACTTCCTATCTTGAAAAATGTTTAAATTCTTTTCCAGGGTATGGGTTTGGTTGTCGGCCAAGCTCTGACAGAATATAACAGGTAAGATCTCAAGGCAACCTAAAATGTCTAACTGTCATGTGTTCTTATAATTGTTAGATCAACTTGAGACCCTGTCTGAGGTTTTGTTCCAGTTCTATTTTTGCTCTGCAAATGGGGACTTTTTTTTTCTGCAGTTTTATATCTTTGACAGCTTGCTTTTGAGTGTATATCTATCTTTGAGGAGGTAGGTTTTGCCGGTTTGCTTAGGAAGAAACATGATGTGATGGATGACAGTCTACAAGTTCTCAGATTTAGAGTGTGGAAGTGTATGTACAATTTTGAGATTGCGATGAACTCAAAAGGCGCTTTCTCCCATGATTGTTCCTAATTTCTTTCTCTCACTCTCCTTGTTTTTCTCTCCTTTCTTCCACCTCTCCTCCTCTATCTAGGCAGTATAAAGACAAAGAGGAAGAGAACCAGGGAGGGTTCTTCTCGACCCTCACCAGCATGGTAAGAAACTATATCTGATACAGCAGGGTTGTATCAGCTGACTGCAGGGTTGTATCAGCTGACTGCAGCTATGAAATTACAGGCACAGCTGGAGGTGCTTGGTACCCCCTAAAACATCAGGGCCCTCCTATCATAATGATTTCTGGTAGCCCTTTATTTTAACACCCTGTAATAATAATGCATTTACTTAGAAAGTACCAGGTTTAATTACATTAATTACACTCAATTTCTTTTAGATTCACTGACTCAACCACCTCTGTGTCATTTAGTACCAGGTAGTTACAACTGTGTTGAATTTATTGAGGTAAGTAAGTACCGGAAAGTATCTTCCAGTAAATAATTAAATACCAGCTGAAACAGGGCTGTAAAATAAAAGGTAACTGAATGTTCCACGCACGTTTTCAACTTGCGCCATTAATGTTGGTCTGCTTAGCTTAGCTGCCAGTTTACAGGGAGTAATCGTTGGTTCAGTTCAGTTCCAAACCTCATTGGCACTAGCCTGTACTTACTCACCCAGAGATAACGAGGAACAGAACTTTGGCTGATCTGTTATTTAAATCTTTGATAACTTACAGCCATGTCTATATACCACTGGCAGTTCCGTTTTTTTCTTACCAACCGCATGTCATTTCTCTTTTGTCCACAGGTGGGCAGTATGTTCATTGCAGATGCTGATGAGAAGCTGTCAGTGCAGTAAGTACACACGCTCAAGGTTGAAGTAGGCGGGAGGCACAGATCTAGGATCAGCTAACCTTCCACCAGACTGTTATCTTTTGTTGGGGGGGGGGGGGGTGAAAAACTGATCGTAGGTCAGTGTTAAGGGACAACTTCGAGGTGGACGGCGATTTTGTTGTACTCGTATCGTACTTGTTGTTCTCGATGATACTTGTGATCGGCCATGCGATGTAAATGCTCTAAAAATGATAGGGCCGCGCAAGTTGGTCAGAACCGATATAAGTGAGGGCTTGTCACTATTTCTCCTCAAACTGCGAAGGAGCTAGCGGAGATGGTCATGATCATGATGATGACAGACACACAAACTGCTGCACGTCGTCTCGCCTTTTGAACGAGAGACCGGCTCATTGTACTGTAGTCTGCTCAGATCCGATAACAGCAGCAGGCTCATCGCACACATCTCCCATTGGTTTACAGACAGTTAAACTGGCCAGTGGAGTTACTATTTGGTCAGACCTCCTGTGATGAATACTGACCTCACAAATCCAACCATTAGTCATTAGTCAACCATTAGTCATACTCTTATTGGCTGACGATGACCTTTGATCTCTCTCTGACCCCCCTCCCCCAAGGACCAACGAGGCGATTCTTCTGGCGCTTTATGAAGCTGTGCATCTTAACCGAAATTTCATCACCATCCTGGCTCAGGTAAGACGTTTCCCTTTTCTCTTTTAGATATGCAACACTCTTGTTCTTTTGAGTTGTTGAATTGTACGTCCTACTCTTCTGTGTGAAAGGTTGGCACTTGCATTTTGCGTTTGGGTTTTCTGTCAGGCAGGCATCTCTGATGTCGGATAGTGTTGGATGTAACAAGAGAATGGGTAGGTGCGAGGGTTGGACGCTGCTTGGAAAAGCAGGAGAGGAGAAAGAGGTGGATTTATTTTTAAGATTTTGTGAGCAAAAGGACTGGCAGAGGTCTTTTGACTAGGGCTGGGTACCCTTTGGGTACCAAAGTTTCGGTTCCTTAGTGGATCTGTCTGAATCATGTCGATGCCAAGTAGAACCGGAACGCGTCCAAAAATGTTGTTTCAACTTTCGTTTCTTTTGATGAAGAAGAAGTGGCCATGCAATCAATTTTCATCAATTGTAGGAATTTGATACGTGCACCCCCGTAATATTTAATTTATGAACACTGTTTTGGTCCGGAAAAAGCCCTTTCTAAAATGGTGTCCTACCCGACACTCGGTTTGCATATAAACATGTTGTTACTGCCAGGGGTGTTCTAGGGGAGTGGACTAGATTTTTGCCTTTTTGTCTCTGGTGGCTGCCTCTCCAGATTGTCTGGCATGCAGAAACACAGCAAGATAACTGTTGTGGGCAGTCCGACACGGCAAGTCCATTTCGGGGGTTATATCATTGATCAAATACTAGAAACTGATTTCCATAGAGTTATTGCAGGCAAGACAACTAAATTGTTTTAGCTTTGTATACAAGGTACCGATTTTTCAAAAATGAATACTACAGATTTCATATTTTGCAGTTCAACTAGCTAACATATCAGCTGTTTGGTGTTGTGAACTACACTGGCTGGCGCTGACTTTTTATATTTGAAAAGTAATAAGCATAGACCTAAATGATGGGGAAAAAATAACTGTTTAGGAACTGGTATCGAATTCAAGAACCGGAACCAGTACCGGAATCTACACATTTCCAACGATACCTAGCCCTACTTTTGACTTGAATTGCCTAATAAATACATAGATTTAAAGGCTAAAACAACAAACAATAAATATATCAGTTGGTGTTCATGTAGTGGATGTAGGGAATAGCATTCAGTTCTTGCTTTGACAGGCCTAAGTTTGTGTGAGTGGCATGTTTCCCTGTATGAGATTGTGTTTGTTGGTTGTGTTAGCAGATGTCTCTTCTCGACCCCTGCTACCACATCTGCTGTAGTTGATGTTGGTAGAGGGAGTGGAGGCTGATCTGGGTTGTTCTATCAGTCAGTGAGCTGAGATTGAGGGCTGAACGTGTGGATGTGAAGCAGGCCATCATAATGTAGTTCGTTGAACTTACTTAAATCCCCATAATTTTTTTCCATCAAGCTGTTTAGTTCAAACAGCTAATATACGTGTTGTGTAACATATAGGCTTACAGGTTTTTTGTATACGTTATCTTGTCTCATTAGTTAGCGTTTGATTAGCCTTTAAGTTAGTTAGTTTTGACAAAATAATTAAGAGACAGTTAATCTGAGAGAAAAAAAAAGTACAAGGATATGTACACCACAACACAACACTTATATTAGCTATTGGAAAAATTAATCTGGATTTTCGGCTTGAACATTTTGTCTTGTACATTTTGACGAAACCACTGTGCCTCCCTATAGCTTTTTGTCCCAGAATGATTATGCTTCTGTGTCAGCAGGAGAATTACTGTACTATACTGTCTCTCTTTATTTTATATACCCCAGTTAAACAAGATATTTCACGTAATACCTGTACCTTTGAACTTGAATTTGTCTTCTGTCAATCCACAGAGTCACCCAGAGTGTGACATCCCAACCATGCCCACCACCCCTGTCCCGACCACACCCACTACACCACTGGGAACAACCCCGCCCTCTCTAGACAGTGAGTTCTCCTATTGGTCAAATCTCCCCCTATGGGCAGCTTTTTAGAGCAGTCTTCAGATCCTAACCTCAAACATAAGGTATTGGAAAGACACACACACACACACACACACACACACACACACACACACACACACACACACACACTCAATCACTTCCTCCCTCCCTCCCTCCCTCCCTCCCTCCCTCCCTTAGCCCCCTGTCCTCTAAAAGGTTGGGAAATAGGAGGGAAACTTTTGAAAAGCTTCTGCATCTTGTGCTACCCTTCTTGAAGTTGCTCCTCAGTGTTTTTCAACATCCATTTTTGATAACCTCCACAACACACACGCACACACCCTCTCCCCTTATGAAATATTTTATAGATCGTATAAATATTGCACAAGTAAGATACTGCATGTGATAATTTTATGCCTTTACACATGACATTTATATACTGCCCATGTATTTCTTCATAATTGCATATTAGTGTTAGTTTCAGGTTCAGTAGATTGTGTCACTCTGGTTTATTTCCATCTACCAATAGGTCTGATGTGTCACTTCTGGACAACATCTCCTTAGGCCAATATGATGGTGTGATTTTAAACCTGTGACATGAATACCCCAGCCCCCCAGGTCTAGTAAATGCTGTGACACCACGCTGTGTTGGTCCTGCACAGGTGTCAAACTCATTCCACGGAGGGCCGAGTGTCTACAGGTTTTTGCTCTTCCCATCTACTTGATTGATGAATTAAGGTCACTAATTAGTATGGAACTCCCCTCACCTGGTTGACAAGGTCTTAATTGAAAGGAAAAACCAAAAACCTGCCGACACTCGGCCCTCCATGGAATGAGTTTGACACCTGTGGTCTAGAGCCTAGGCCTAACCTAAATTCTGTGACACCACCCTATGTTGTCGCTGCAGCAGTACACGCTCGCCGAATCGGAGCACGGTTCATTTTGTGCTTGCGTGCGCTGTAACTGTTAGAACATGCAAGTCTCGCTCGCTCACTCAGGAGTGCTAAAACCTGAAAGCCATTTGCTGTATAAAATATTAACCTCTGACCACACACACACAGATCTGAGGACTGTAGAGACTAATGCAAGGTAAAACAAAATTAATAAGATATAACAAATAAAATGTTAAAAAGATTTAAAAGCACTCTGTGTAAAAGCGAGGCTAAAAAGTTTTAAGTTGCTGTCGCTGGCATGGTGATGCTTCAAAAGCTGACGAAGAACATCACCGAGGACCACGGTTAGGGTCCATTCAGGAAGTGAGTTGAATTTACAATTCAAAAAGGAAAAACTTCAAATAAATGCCCTATTTGCAGTCATTGAATTGTGATCTCAACTGACCCCCAACCTTGGTTCCAGTAATACTGTTATTACATTGAATTGAAGTTAAGTTGTCTCTCTCTCCCCCTAGCTTTCATTCCAGTATTGTTCCAGTAATGCTTATCAGGTTGAATTGACGTGGTCTATCCTGTGTTGCAGTGATGAACCATCCAGAGCTGCCTCTGGACCCTAACCTCCAGACCAGTAACTTGCTCATCACCTTCCTCAAATACTCTTCTATAGTCATGCAGGATACCAAAGGTAAGAAACCCCTTGTCGCTCTTTCTGAGTCGAACTCTCTCACTGTCTTTCTTGGTCCCTCTTGTCGAACTCATGCAGCACAGGAAAAGCAGTCTGGCAGAACTTTCCATTGGAAATTACTTTTGTCCAATCACAAACCTCTAGCACATTAGGTGCTCCGATTTGCATGTGCAAAAAAGTGACCAAAGTTGGCCATCTTAACCGTAATATTTCCAATGGACGTGATGAGACATAATCCAACGGGAGTTTCAAATACTGTAACTTACATTTGCATGATGCGCAATGAATTTTCTGACTCTTTACTAAAACTGAGAATAATCACTGTTTTCTCAAATACATTGATAAAGACGAGGCATGATACAAATCGTGCTGTAGATTATTCTGAGTTGGTTTTTTTGCATGTTTTGTTGTGTTTTTTGCTCTGCTTAGCACTATTTGCTCCAGCAAATTGAAACTAAAGTGTGTCCTTGACAGAAAAGTCATTTCCTTCTTGTCCACTTTTCGCCTCTCTCTATCTCTCAGTTTGCGAAACCATGTTTGTCTTTTGCAATTTTCTGAGCTGTTTTCTCCCTCTGTTTCAGATGAACACAGACTCAATAGTGCCAGACTGTGTCTCATCATCCTCACCTGTATAGCAGAGGTAAGTCTACTCTGACACTGTCTGGCTGTCCCTCTCTGTCTCTCATTCTGTTAGTGTTGACTGTCTGGCATGACTGTGCCTGTCTGCCTGTCTCTCTCTCTCTCTCCTCCTTTAGTTGTCTCTTTCTCTCTCTCTTTCTCTCTCTCTTTCTCTCTCTCTCTCTCTCTCTCTCCTCCTTCAGTTGTCTCTTTCTCTCTCTCTCTCTCTCTCTCTCCCTCTCTCTCCTCCTTCAGTTGTCTCTTTCTCTCTCTCTCTCCTTTGACTCTATATGTTTGTAATTGACAGGACCAGTATGCTGATGCCTTTCTCCACGATGACAACATGAATTTCAGAGTCAACCTGCACAGAATGGTAACAGCCCCAAGTGTGTGTGTGTGTGTGCGCGTGTGTGTGTGTGTGTGTGCGCGCGTGTGTGCGCTTGCGTGTGTGTGTGTGTGTGCACTCACTCACTCTCTGTTTTGTGTATATTCCAGCCTATGAGACACAGGAAAAAGGCAGCGGACAGAAACATGCCCTCCCGACCTCTGGTGTGTGCTGTTCTAGGTGCGTGGAACCCTTGAAGCTCCTTGTTCTAGATTTCCAACATGGTTTAGCCTCAATCGTGTATATTTAGATACCTTCTCTATGTTTATTGTATGATAAATGCGTGCCCTCTCTCTCTCCCCCCCCCTCCCTCTAGACCTGATGGTAGAGTTCATTGTCACTCACATGATGAAGGAGTTCCCCATGGATCTGTACATGTAAGCACACACACCACATCTTCTTACTTCTGATTGAACTGTTGCTAGACATGTTGGGGTCAATTCTGCTTTCGAGGTTGGCATTAGTTCCATAAAGGGATGATGATGACACTGATGATAATGCTGATACTGGGGTGTGTGTGTGTGTGTGTGTTTATCCACCCAGGCGCTGTGTGCAGGTGATCCACAAGCTTATCTGTTACCAGAAGAAATGTAGAATCAGGTTACACTATACCTGGAGGGAACTCTGGTCAGGTAGGACTGACTACATCACACACACACACACACACACACTCTCTGACTGATTGTCAGGAACAAGCATCGACCAACACATGAATATTGAGAACGATCTGTCCTACATTGTCTCTCTTCCCACCTTCAAACATCTGTTTGTTTTAGCCCTAAGCTGCAAAAACATTAAAATGACGTGTGTGTGTGTGTGCGTGCGCACGCGCGCATGTGTGTATGCTCCTCTGAACTCCCTATAGCTCTATGAATAATGCCTTAATAACGCATCATGAATATAGTCATGATGTTCAACACTCTTAGAGTAACAGCTATAAAGTGATTTTGTCTTTGTGAAAAGGGAAAAACTCAATTGAAAAGCTATATCATTCATATGATAGAGATAGGAGAGCAGACAGATTCATCTAAGTGTAGAGTTAGATATGTTTAAGAATGTCATCCCTCCTCTCTCTCCCATCCTTCCTGTCAATCTCTACTGTGTCTATCCCAATAAAGCAGAAATGCCCAAAAAAATATATAATAAAAAAAAAAAAAGAAAAAAGATATGTTTAAGAACAGGGAGTGTTGCATGCTAGACTCTAACCTAGGTTAGCGACCATAGGGTTAGATGATGGCCGCTTAAGAAAGCATGAGCTAGCCTAGCCT
The DNA here is from genome assembly GCF_951799395.1 of Argentina silus. Lineage (NCBI taxonomy): Eukaryota > Metazoa > Chordata > Actinopteri > Argentiniformes > Argentinidae > Argentina > Argentina silus. Next base: position 51,384,032 of record NC_139654.1, read on the forward strand.
ATCTACTCTGCGCAAACTCAACTCCTCATTACGTAACGTAATAAATACTGCCCCTTCAACTTCAGCTCGTCACACAATCATGTAATTAAGAAATTTGCTGGAGAGAAACGTCGGCATTAGTTATGGTTATATTGTTTTGTTAAATAGTTACGACCGGTTTGAGGCTGAAACTCAAGTTTGTTTGTCCCTTTGGAACCATGGTCATGTTTTTGACTGCGCGTATTTTAGCCGGGTTACTTTTTTTTTTTGCCTTCTTATCATTATTTTCAAGTTAATGGACAGATCAGTGTGGCCGTGGTCGCGCTGTCTGTCAAGACATTGCATCTGCACAAGTGCCATCGGAGTAGAAGTAGTTGTTTTTGGACAGGGCCAAAGTATTCATTTGGAAACAAAAACGACTATTAGGGTTTGACAATGAGCTCCCTAAGACAGGCTAGGCTAGGTAATGCTATCTACTCAGGTCAACAGATATCAATACAAACCTTAATGTCCTCCCTAAAGATCTGTGTCTCTCAATAAAAGGATAATACCTAATCGAGCTAATATTTCAGCGCCTGAATTCCCTCAATACCTCTCACTTTGACATAACGCAATGCAATAAGAATGGTGTGAACAGGAAAAAAAAAAAGAAGGAAAAGAGAACAAAATAAAATGAATGGATTTGTTTGTGTCCTGCTTTGTAATGGAAGTCCCAGCTCGGCTTGTTGAAGTCACCCACTGTAACAGATTGGAACTGTTTCTCTGGATACAAACCTGTGTTCTCTGTTGAATAAGTAGATGTTAATGGATGTGAGTAGCAGTCTAAATGGTGCTCACACGTGCATGCGCACTCTCTCTCTCTCTCTCTCTCCATCAGTCAATCACACACACATTGTGTAGAAATGTGTTGATATTTGGGGTGCTGTCCCCCACTTATGATTGAGTGTAAATGAAATGGATGTGTTTGCTCCCCCAGCTCTGATCAACCTGCTGAAGTTCCTGCTATCCAATGAGACTATTCTGTTGGCCAAGCACAACATCTTCCACCTGGCCCTACTGGTGAGACATGGGCCTGATTCCAAATCAGCCCCTATACACTTCCCCTAGCCTCTACCCTTAGACACTTCCCCTAACCTCTACCCTTAGACACTTCCCCTAACCTCTACCCTTAGACACTTCCCCTAACCTCTACCCTTAGACACTTCCCCTAACCTCTACCCTTAGACACTTCCCCTAACCTCTACCCTTAGACACTTCCCCTAACCTCTACCCTTAGACACTTCCCCTAACCTCTACCCTTAGACACTTCCCCTAACCTCTACCCTTAGACACTTCCCCTAACCTCTACCCTTAGACACTTCCCCTAACCTCTACCCTTAGACACTTCCCCTAGCCTCTACCCTTAGACACTTCCCCTAGCCTCTACCCTTAGACACTTCCCCTAGCCTCTACCCTTAGACACTTCCCCTAGCCTCTACCCTTAGACACTTCCCCTAACCTCTACCCTTAGACACTTCCCCTAACCTCTACCCTTAGACACTTCCCCTAGCCTCTACCCTTAGACACTTCCCCTAGCCTCTACCCTTAGACACTTCCCCTAACCTCTACCCTTAGACACTTCCCCTAGCCTCTACCCTTAGACACTTCCCCTAGCCTCTACCCTTAGACACTTCCCCTAACCTCTACCCTTAGACACTTCCCCTAACCTCTACCCTTAGACACTTCCCCTAGCCTCTACCCTTAGACACTTCCCCTAGCCTCTACCCTTAGACACTTCCCCTAACCTCTACCCTTAGACACTTCCCCTAACCTCTACCCTTAGACACTTCCCCTAACCTCTACCCTTAGACACTCTCTTCCACCTGGTCCTACTGGTGAGACAAGCCTAATTCCAAATCAACCCCTAGCCTATATACATTTGATTTATTATTATTATTATTATTATTATTATTATTATTATTATTATCATCTATGGTATTTTGGGCCTGTTTTCCTTAATGCCATCAAAAGAAAATGGCATACTGAATTGCATGTTTTTGATTGAAAAGACAAAGAGAACATAAAGGAATAAGACTGGTCTCCTCCGAGACTTTGATCTACATGTCTTGACCGTTTACCCTGGCTTTGTCACCCTATGCTAAAAGAAAAGTTGGAGAACAATCACTTGTATGTTTCTTTCTTGATGAAGCTGGTGTATGTTGGGTGCTGGACAGTGATACGATTTTATTCACTAGATGTTCAAGTGTCAAGCAGTGCGTGCACACACCTCTCGTTGCATTTGAATGTCAGTAGTCCTGACTAATCACCTACGAGAGGGTAATGGCTTAGTGTGACCATGATGAAAAACATTCAGAGCGACAGAGAAACACAAACTAATACAAGCCTCCATGTCTAGTTTATCTGAATGTAAATTTTTCAGGGTAACAAAATCGGGTGTTATGGTATTGCCATTTGATATCACAACAATAATAAAATAGGACTGTGATTCGGTCTCTGTCCGTTCGTATGTCACGCTTTTTCTCCGACACCAGAGTGTGTGTGCGAGGTCAGTTTTAGCTTGCCTCAATTCACTGCCATGCTCTGCAGAGGCACGAATGAAGTGCGCTACATCTGTAAACACACGTGTGTGTTTGTGTGTGTGTTTGAAATTGACGTGTGTGTTTTTCTCCCCCATCCAGGTGGTGAACCTGTTCAACATGTTCATTACCTACGGTGACACGTTCCTTCCCACCTCCAACAGTTATGATGAGCTCTACTATGAAATTGTCCGCATGCACCAGGTCTTTGACAACCTCTACTGCATGGGTAAGGCTCTGGAAGGAATGGAAGGACAGTACTTCCACTTCTGTGTTTCAGAAATCCTTTGCTTGTGTATCAGGCAGCAGAGCAAGTGGGAATACAGCAGCAAAGCAGCATTGTGATGTTCCATGCTCTGAGTACAGAGGAGTGGTCTGAACCTCACAACTGAATATTCCATCAGCTCTTCTATAGAGCTTGAACCCCTTTTGATCTATCATCCAGTCTGAAGCAGTGTACTCATTCTAAGCGTCTGTCGTCTAAATCACTATGTTAATTTGTTTGACGGTTCTTGTCACACTCCACTTGATCCCTCACTGAAAACCCACATCAGAATCTGGAAGTCAGAATCTGGAAGGCTGGGATTGGCATAAGCAATTTGGTGGAGCTACCACCGTCTCGCTTATTATACCTGTTCAATCCTTTCAAATATATACACACGTGTTTAAGGGGGAAAAGGTTGTTTACGGACAGAGCTCTCTTGTTACCGCAGCTCCCCCCCCCCTCCCTCAGCCTTTCTCTCTCTACCCCCCAGACGCCCCAACCTTCACACCACCTTCTTACTCTCTCCTCGCGTCTCTTCTCCACAGTGCTTCGAGTGTCCACCAACACAGGACAGTGGAAGGAGCCTGCCAGTAAAGTCACACACTCCCTGGTCAATGTCAGGTGAGAGAGAGAGAGAGAGAGGGTGAGAGAGAGAGAGAGAGAGAGAGAGAGAGAGTTGGAGAGAGAGAAAGATCAGAGGTCAAATGAAAGTGAGAGGGTGGATGGATGGATACTTGCCACTTGGCACCTGTAAGCCTGTGTGTGTTGTTGCAGGGCCATCATCAACCATTTCAACCCCAAGATTGAATCCTATGCTGCCGTGAACCACATCTCCCAGCTGTCTGAGGACCAGGTAAACATAACATCTTTTTGTTGTTGTGGTATTAAACAGGTGTTAAAACCAAAAAGCCATAGGCAAACATTGTTTTTACTATTACAATTGTGTGCCTTCGGTTATTCTTTTCCTCCACTATTACTGACGTTTGGCAAATAATTTTCAAAAAACAAGTCTTTGGCTGTAATAGGTAACTCCCTCCTGGGTGTCGTATAAGGTCTTTATTATTAAAGGAGTGTCTCAAATTCTTTGCAAAATGTATATTCAGCTGGCAGTACATAAGGCCAACCCACAAAACACTTATCAAAACTAAAATGGTAATAAATGTCTAAAAACCCTGCAACATCCTTCAAAAGACACTCAACATGCTTCCTATGTTTTATGTCACTACAGTTCTTTTGTTATGTCATAGTGGGCCTCTTGATGTCGCAATAATCCTCTTATTATTAGTGTGTTCCAACTACATTGCAGTCGTACCGCATCCATCCACCAATGGTTGCGTGCCACGTCATCGACTGCACTGGAAGGTGGCTGATGTCACAAAGGCCCTCTCATGATGTGACATTAGCTCTCATTATCATGTGACTCACTTCATGTCACCACAGTCCCGGTTTCCTGTGAGCACTTTCCTGGCCAAATACATTGCAGTCGTGCCGCATCCATCAACCAATGGTTGCGTGCCACATCATCGACTGTACTGATGGTTGTCTGATAGCTATAACACACGATGCCTATAGCTGATTCAGTATGTTAACTACTTTCACTCAAGTCAGTTTAACCATTAAACCATTTAACCGTTGAACCGTTTAACCAACCCCCCCCCCCCCATGAAAGTTTGAAGTCTGTCCATCGAAGCTGACAGTCATGCAAAAAATATCAGCTAGCTGGTAGCCTATTCTTTTTTTTTCTTCCAATTCAGCTGCAGCAAACTTTTTTTTATTATTATAATTCTTCTTCATTGAATGGCTTGTTCTCCATCTGGTTGACATCCTCATAAAACAGGTGTCTCTCGCTTTCATTCTTTTTTATTTTCAGCAAGAACCATGCTTGATCACAGTTCAGTTCAGTTGCCACAAGGGATCGCTAGCTCTCCTGCCAGCGGCATCAAGCAGTGATGAGCTTCGTTCCTGTCTCTTCTCCGCTCCACTTTCAGTTCCATTTGACCCACTTTATCACATGAAAGTTGTCTTTTTAACCTTCCCGACTTGTCCTTCACAATATTAGACGTGTCTTACTTGGCAACAAGCTTTTGATTAGATAAAATACTAAAGCAGTTGACTGTACAGCTGCGTTGACTGTCGTTGCCCAGGGCTGTCACGATAGCCTCATATTTAGTCATCACATGCTTCTTTTGAAGCCACCATAGCAGTCAAGTTATGATGTCACCAGGGCCCTCTAAAGATTGTCCTCTTGTTAGGTCACAGGGAACCAATTATGATGTCACAATAGCCCTCTTACTATGACAACACCATGACCCACTTGGAACAATGTCTCAATGGCCCCTTGTGATGTCACAATAGCCCTGTCCTAGCACTTCATATGCCCTCTCATTAGTGGCGGATGTCAGTCATCCGCCACAAGGGGCGGCAGGTAGCCTGGAGGTTAAAGAGGCCGGCCAGCAATCGGAAGGTTGCTGGTTCGATCCCCGCTCCAGGAGGGATCTGGATGTGAGTTGGTGACTGGAGGGTTGCTGGCAGCATATCCAGGTCCCTACCACTGCCGTTGTGCCCTTGAGCAAGGCACTTAACCCCGAATTGCTCCAGGGGCGCTGACTTGGCTGACCCTGTGCCCAGAGCCCAGCGCTCTGTTCTCCCTGGGGGGGTGTGCACGTGTGTTGTCTCGGAGGGGGGGTGTGCAGTGCGTGTGTGTTGTCTCGGGGGGGGGGGGGCATGGCAAATAAACAGACTTTGACTTTGACTTTGATGCCACAACAACCCTGTGGCCCAACATGATGTCATAGATGTCGTAAAGGAGGACGGGAGAGAGAGGGAGTGATGGGTGAAAGAGTATGAAGAATGGAAAGAGAGCTTTTATGCACATCAGGAGCAGGACAAAAAGAGAATTTAGAAGAAAAGAGGAAAGTTTGTGTGCGTCACGTCTCGATTATTGATTACATAACAGCGTGAGCGACATTCCTCTTTTCGTGAAAGAGTACAATTGATGTCACCACACTTCTTCTGCCACCAGCTTTTAACAACAGTAGAAAAGGGAGGGAAAATAAAGAAAAGGAAAAGGTTTAGCGTCTTATTTATGAGTTGATAAGAAGTGATGGATTCCGTCGTTATACTCCACAATTACCTCTCTGCTCTTATCTTGCCGATGTATTCCAAACAAAGACAAAAGGGAGAAGCGAGGGTCCAATCAATGGCTCGACACAGTTATAATTTCCAGTGCTCTGACGTTAGATATCCCCGCTGTTAATGGGGAATTTAATGACCTGTGATATGCCCATCTGATTTAGGAAATGGGTGCGTGCGTATACACACACACATACACAGGTGCATGTTCATTTGCATAGTGGAGCGTGTGTGTGTTTTGGCAAAGGGAAGCATAGGTTTGTGTGCACAGGTGTGTTCATTAGCCTTTGACAGTGTGCCTGATTGAGCCAGGTGGAGAAGCAGTCGGGCCAGTCTGCAGATGGTCACCTCTTCTCACAGCTGCTACTGTCTCTCCTCCCTCTCTCCCTCCCTCCCTCTCTCTCACACCTCTTTTTCTCTTTCTTCGTTCCCCTCCAAGCAATGCACCTTCCTCTTTCTTTCTTGCTCGCTCTCTACATTCTCCCTCTTTTACACCCTCTCTCTCTCTCTCTCTACAGTGCCCTCCTTAAGTATTGGAAAGAGGAAGCATTTTGTTTTATTTTAGCACGATACTCCAACAGTTTTGATTTTAAATCAAACAATTCATATGGTGTCGAAGTATAGATTTTAAAGATAACTCCCCCTATTTCAGGGATCAAAAATCATATAATGTCCAAATAAAGTACTCATGTTTAGTATTTGGTCGACAATCCTTTGCATGCAATAACTGCCCGAAGTCTGCAATCCATTGACCCCACCAGACGCTGGGTATCTTCTCTGGTGATGCTCTGCCAGGCCTGTACTGCAGCCCTCTTCAGTTGTTTGTTTTGAGGTCTTTTTGTCTAAAATCTTATCAGGAAATTGAATGCATGTTCAATTGGATTAAATCCGAAAGTTCTTGACTTGGCCAGTCAAGAATTTTCCACTTTTTGGCCCTGAAACACTCCCTAGTTGCTATGGCAGTATGGGGGTCATTGTCTTACTGTATGATGAAGCGCCATCCAATGAATTGAGGCATTTAGTTCTACTCGAGCAAACAAGACGTTTCTGTACACTTCAGAATACATTCTGCTGCTGCTGTCAGCAGTAACATCATGAATTAAGTTAGACAGTTCTTGTGCCAGCTTTACATGCTCAAACCCCCCCTCCACGATGTTTCACTAAAGTGGTATGCTGTAAATCCTTGCAGATCCCTTTTTCTCCAAACTTTCCTCTTGCAATTACTCTGGTACATGATAATATTAATCGTATCTGTCCACCAGACCTCTGCAGGCTTTTTAAATACTTTTTAGCAAACTGTAACCTGACCATCCTTTTTGAGGGTAACTAGTGGTTTGGACGGGCCCAAAGTGTGCCAAGAAAACATTCCCCACACCATTACACCACCCCCACCATGAGAAGGTGTACAGGTGTTCCTAATAAAGTGTTCAGTGAGTGTGTGTATATATGTTATATAATCAGTTCCTGTTCCTGTGTCTGTATCTGTCCTGCCTGGCACCAGTCCCCTCTCTCTCTTTGTTAATGAGATGTAAAATCCTTCTTTCCCTCTTCTCCATTTCTTGGCATGTCGTAAAATCCTTCTTTTCCCTCTTCTCTGTCCCCCCCCCCCCCCCCCATCCTCCATACCCTAAGATGACACTGGAAGATGGATGGCAGCCAGAACACACAATTGAAATGGACATGATAAGGCACTGCACACTCACACTCACTCAAACACACACTCAAAGGTCTTCACACACTTTACTATGCACATTTTAAAAGCAGAAATGTAACCATTAATACACACGAGACAGTACTTACACATTCGTGTGCACAGGCACAAATGTACACACACACACACACTGTTCATATGTGCTTTGCGATGCAGACAGCGGCTGTCCTTGGATGAGCCTGTCTTATCTGAGCCAAACACACATCATCCATTTTCCCATTAAATTAGTGTGATCAAAGCTGTCTCCCTCTCCTCCCTGCCCCTCCTCCCCTCCTTCGTTCCTTTTCTCCCTAAGAGTGTAACATGAACACACACACAGAAAGAAAGATGTTTCCATTACTCTCAAAGTGTTTTGCTCTTGTTGTAGGGAGAGAGAGTAAGAGTTGGAGGTGTATCGGCAGGTACAGAGGTAGGGAGAAAGGGAGCAAGAGAAGGGTAGGAAACATAAAGAGTGATAGAGAGAAACGTGGGGTGGGTAACAGAGAAGAGATTTGATAAATATTTCAGCAGTCTGCCATCAGACTTGGAAATAAAAACAACAGTACTTTTCCCAGCGCATTGGTAGATCTGTCAGAGTAAAGGAGAAGAAATTCAACTTCAACTTCTGTTGTTCAATTTTATGGCTATAAAAGATGAACTTGCCTGATGTTTGAGCTTATATGAATAGTTATTTTAAATTAATTAGTATTGTTGTGTGTCTGCGCGTTTGCCTGTCTGACTGTGTAAAATATTGTAACTAGCAGTCCGGGTCGGGATTGCCACAGGGCTCTGGTTAATGACACAACAGCTAATTTATGCGAGGGGAGGGAGGGGGTGAGAGAGAGAGTGGGGTGAGAGCTATTTGTCCTGATTCCCTCAATGACAAGATGTCCCACATTATACAGGGTAAGTAATGGGACAGTGCATTTTTTTCTTCTTTTGGCTCTTTACTTCAAAAGTTTGGGTTTAAAAACAACTATGAGGTTAACATAGAGAACAACCTCATGTTATTCAAAAAAAAAAAAAGGTCTGAATGTCCACGGTCCCTGGCTGTTCAGGTACGGGTCTGACTAGAGGTCTCTATATCAAAAGAAGAACATTGTTGGACCAGAGAAGACCTCTAATGTACCTACTACTACCATGCTATGCTACATGTGAGCAGCAAAGCTAGGTGTCTCTATAGCGTTGTTTACATTTCAAGGCAACACATATCTGTGTCTCATGCCCTTAAACAACCTGATAAAGCGGCTCACACTTGTCGAGTTCTATGCCTCTGGTCTAGCAGTCAAAGAGGATGCTGACAGAAGACAAACACGGTACAGCTCTGGGATTATCCTTCTGGGGACAGACAGATCACTGCTAAACGACTGCAACAGAAATTGGGTTGTAGGAACTAATGGTCTGTGGAGTTGGGGAGAAACAGGCAAAACAACAAATGACCAAACTGGATGACAATTAGCTGGAGTGGGAGCCTGTAGGGGAGCCTTCCCCCCTCCCTGACACACACACACACACACACTCTCACATACATACACACACACACACACCACAATAGTGCAAAAGGTCCTGTATGTAGATTTGACCTTTTGAAAGTGCGAAATGATAAATTGGTAGCGATCAAGAAATTAGATCGCATGATAAAGAATGTTGAGCGGAGAGCACTGTTTTGGTCCAAACAAAGAGCTTTCTCAAATCTGGTGTTGAGATTGCACCCTGGCCTTTGGGTACCATTTGTGCGTTTCGTCTATTTACATGGATATGCACATATTTGCCGGTATTAGAAAATGTTGCATATCGACATTTTAACAACTTCCATTGTGGCCAACGAGGGCAGCAATTTGCCAAACTACATGCTTGACTTTTACGTTTTTTTTAATTTTTTTAATTTAATTTTATTATTATTATTGATGTTTTCTTTCCCTCTCCCCCCAGGTGTTGGAGGTGGTACGGTCCAACTATGACACACTCACCCTGAAGCTGCAGGATGGTCTGGACCAGTTTGAGAGATACTCGGAGCAGCCGAAAGAGGCGGCCTTCTTCAAGGACCTGGTGAGAGCGCAGTGCACTACAAACACATTTGGGGTTAACCCTGACCCTAAACCATCAGCTCATCCTCCCACAAATCCTAACCATATCCATTAGGGGGGGGGGGGGGGGGGGAACTAAACTGATGTTATATCAGAATCTAGAGGCAATCTCAATCGGCAACCTCAAACCTCAACGACTCTGCATTGTGTATAATTAGCGACAGGACTGACATTTCAAGAAAGGGTAAAGGGTTGTTTAGATTCCCTCCCTGCGTCCTTATACATGTGTATGTAGCATTGAAATACGTGTGTGTGTGTGTGTGTGTGCGCGTGCCACTCTTTCTAACTCTCTCTCTCTGTCTCAGGTGCGTTCCATCAGTCTGAATGTGAGGAAGAATGTTTCTCTGAACACGCTGAGTCAGGATGTCCTACTCAAGGAGTTCTCCACCATCTCCTGAAAGGGACCGTCGCACACACACCCACCTCTCCCACACACACTTGGCTGCGCCCCTACAGCTCTCTGTGCTCAGCTCTGTTACCTTGGATTCATCCTCCCAATCAACCCCCCTGAGGGATCCTCCTCTCTGCATCCAAGAGGGGTGGAAACAAAGAACACACACTACTGGCCTCTACAGCCCCCCCCTCCTTACACACACACACACATACACACACACATTCTGGTCTCCTTCCTCTTGCCCCCAGCTCCCTCTGGTTCTCCGCACCCGCATTGAAGGAATGCCAACTTTGCCAGAGACAGACAGACTCAGACACACTGAGTGGATTCTCCCCATGATGCACCGTATCACTCTGAGGAAGAACTGATGCTCGCTGTCTGGAATTCTGCTTTACTGGCTGTGTGTGTGAAAGTGGTTTCATACACTTTGTGTCTGATTGAGTGTGTACTCTTGCGTGCGTGTGTGTGTGTTTGCATGTGTGTGCGTTTGAGAGAGAGAGAGTGTGTTAATACTCATACTTCACTGGTTGGCTGTGTATGAGTGGACCGTATTGGCAGGACTGTTATCAGACTATGTCTTATCTCCTCCTGATCTGCGCCTCTCGCCTGTTGATATTGTAACTAACTTTCTGTTGTCAAACTGATCAATGCATCAAATGATTTTTCTTTGTTTTTGTCTAAAATGCTTTTAGTTGTGACTATTTTCTTAACAACATTGGACACTCACCGACCTGAGGTGACCTTTTGAGTTTGATTAATCATACTTGAACTTTTCCTCTTGGATGAAGAAAAATGAAACAAAAATCAAAACAAATGTTTCCTTGTGTGACTGAATGTTCAGTGTGTGGGAGCACTCCACACCCCCCTCCCTCCCTCCCTCTCTCCCTTGCTGAACTTTTTTTTTTTTTTTTATGAATTCCATAGTTCTCTGTAGTAATTTGCTCTGACTGATTGATTGAAGTTGTTTCATAAAATTGCAGAAAGATTTGGTTAACTTCGCACAACATATGTGATCCTGAACAAAGCATGTTAAGTCTACTGTAGGCCTAAGCTGTAGTCAGATTTTCTCCAATAGATTGAACAAGACCGTCTGAATGTGAAACTTTGATTGATAAGTTGGATCTAATAGCTGACAGGGACTCGTTCAAGAGGGTAACATTTTACAGAATGTTTAGATGGAAATGTATTGTGTAGAACAGATACGATGCTCTGGCGTGGAGAAAGGGGAGTCATCAGTAATGTCAGCTTTGTAAACATTTTACTCTATTGAACGGACCCTTGTTTTAACTCACACTTATTAGACCCATACTTTACTGGAGACTGATACAAATTATGCAACTCTCATTTGTGTAGGACCCCCTTTCTTTTCCCTCTCTAACGCCTGTATTATTTGTGTGTGCGTGCGTGTGTGTGTGTGCGCGTGTGTTTTTTAATAAAAGTTGGTTTCCTACTACTCAAACAATGGTGTTTCTTTATCATGACTGCTCAATGTTGGAGAGAGAGATTGTTTAGAAGTTGTTTTCTCAAGCTTGGTCTTTTCCCACCAAAATTCCACCCGTCATCGATCAAAAGTCCTCTGTCTGTCCATCAAACCATTCAACTCAATTCAATACTAGTCCCCACCCACCCTGCCCAAAAAACATTTATCTTCTGCAAAGGGAACCATGTTTTAATCTGAAAGATGATCGTGTCAGTGCTTGATGTATGCGTCTGATTTACAAGCCCATCTATTTGTTTCGCCACAGGTGACTTCCAATGGGGACGTATTGTCTTTGAATAACAAGCCACAGTGGGTGTAATTTTTTCTGTGCTGTAGTGCCTCGTTGAGATATTACTACTTCTCCTCTCCCCTCTCTTGTGTATTAGTGTGAGCTGTTGGATTTATGAATTTGTTAGTTTTGGCTCCTGGAGCAATTTGAGTTTGCAGGAGATTCTTGTGTTGTGGTTGAGAGAGTTAAGAGATGCAGTGTCCTCCTCCACCCTGGCTCAGTCTAGGCACTGTGATTCATATTAAATGTTGTTGGAAAATATCCCTTTTTGCCTCATAAAAGGTTTTGGTTTGGTGATGCTTTATTTACAGTCCTATAACTTACTTTACCTAATATTTACCATGAACTTACATGGTAAGAGTTGGTACTTTATAATTACAATGCATAATTTTACTAAATTGGCAACCCTTTTGCTATTAACTTATCTACTATTGTGGATCCCAAAGTTAGTGTACCCATACGCAATTCTTAGGTAATAATACAGTTATGTTGTTGCTATGTTCTTTCCAAGTAATTACCAAGTAATTAGGAAAACAAAACGTTATCCTCAGTTCTATGCTTTTAGCAATGTCGCAAAGTTCAACCCAACAGCCTAACAATGCTCTCAAGCAAATCTCCTGCTTGCTTGATTGCACTACCTCCTTCTCTTTGTATCTCTCTCCCTCATCCCTTTTTTTCTCTCAATCACTTCCTTTTGTTATCTCTCTTTCCTTCTCCCCCGTCTCCATCTCTCTCCCTGTCAGTCTGTTTCACTCCCTCAATCTCTTTGTCATGCTCTTTCTTTCTTTCTCCTTCCCTCCTCCCTCTTCCCTCCATCTCTCCTGTGGTGAAAGTAATTAGCCAGTGTCACTGATAAACTTTGTTCTCCAGCAGTATCCTGCTGATGTACCCCCCCAACACATTAACCAAACAAACAACTCCATTCAGCTTATAAACTACTGCAAAGGACATGAACCCTGCTTTTGAAGTTATATTTCACTCCTCGAATGTGAACAGAAGATGTAATGCATCACTTACTTATTCAGTCACATACGAACACGCACAGACATTAGTCTGATCAATATATTGGTATCATGTCTGTGATCTAGGCATTCTTAGTGCAGGGCTTTCCACTTCTGGAGCCATATTCTCAGAGATTCGAGAAAATTAGTTTTGCGCTTTGCTGCCCTCTGGTCTCACTGAAAATGTACATATCCTCCTGTTTTCTAATAGGGACATGTGCAAACATGTCCCTATCCTTGTGAACAAACAAAACCTAAAATAAGTATGGTTCCTTGGCCAGTGCTTGACCTAGACCAAACTTTAGAAAGTGCTTTGTTTAGACCAATAAAGTTCTTTATTATGTGATCTCATTCTATGATCTCTACTGATTTATCATGACAATTGAGCACCATTTTAAAGCTCAAATGTACATGCTGGACCCTTGAGAAAACTCAAAATCATGTTAAAAAGATTTGACCAAGGAGTTGTTAAAAAATAGTTTGACAATCAGCGTAGAGAAACACCCACATTGAAGAACAGCTTGTTGAGCTTAAATAGGCCAATCATTTTTAACTAAGAAAGCGGCTTTCATCTATTTGATAATAGTACTCTGTCTGTCAACAAAATGCAAAAGGTACAGTAGGTTACGTCTACATGGCATTGCCTTAATATGATGTAGGAGACGGTTGGCATGGTGTTTTTGTCACCATTATTAGCTTAAATGTCCTCGCCAGCACTCCTAACAATGTTTTGGTTAAAACGCTTTGTGAATTCTTTAAATTCGTACGAAACTACAAGAGCCGAGGCTGTGCCACCCATAGTTTGGTGAGAGACTTGCCAGTGTGGCACAGCAATCCCAATGTCAGCTTGTCAAGACTTAGAGAATGAGGCACACACACACTCTCTCTCTCTCTCTCTCTCACCCACACAGATTCAGTGGGAGAACTCAAAGTTCACACAGACATAGAAAGACCAAGGAAAGGAGCAGGTTGGAGAAAAGAGAGGTGTCAGACAAAAGCTCAGGCCAATACTGTTTGATGAGATGAGGGCTAGGGGTTGTTTCTGGATAGGACCATTGGTTCTCCCTCAGTGAGAAACCCTTTCCCTTCTGTACCTAGTCACACATGTGCCAGTGCCAATCCCTGGCCCACTAAGTGTCACAGAGCTCCTGGACCCAGAGGGAGGGAGAGCCGTGAAATTACACCCCGACGAGATATTAGAAGTGGGGAGGAGCAGGGCAGACCTCCGGGTGACCTTCAGCCTCACCTCTGACTGCGCTCTCTCTCTCTCTCTCTCTCTCTTTCTCTCTCTCTCTCTTTCATTCCCTTGCCTCAATCTCCTTGTTCTCCCTTATGTTCTCAATCTCAATATCACCCTCCTTCCCTTAGTCTCTCTTTCAATCTCGCTTTCCTTCCCTTTCTCTCTCCATTTTACACACTCTCTCTCTCTCCCTCTCCCTCCCCTTTTCTCACGGCAGACCCATATCAGCCTTTTTACATTTGCAATTACATTTTAGTCATTTAGGAGACGCTATTACCCAGAGTGACTTACTGTACAATAAGTACCTTTTTACGAGTACCTTTTTTAAGAGCTACAATATGGTGATATATTTCAATATCTAAGTCAATATGAGCATAATATTTAGCAAAAAGATTTGGTTGGGGCAAGCCCCCAAGCTGTTTCATCCCTATACTGTAGGTAAGTGTGTGGAAACGCAGTTTGGCCGATAGCATATCTGTACTCAAACGAAACTTGTACGTTTACAAATTCATTTCACAGAAACCGATTTATTTTTTAAACCTACAGTACACAGCCATAGCTAAATAGTTTAACCTCGGATATTTACATTTTTACATAAGCTACAAGGTTCACCAAATTCATCAGGAGATATGGTTCTTTCAGTTAATGTCTAACATGAAAATGGCCAAGCCATATGGGAGAGAGTAAAACGTGTGACAGCCAGACAGAATAATGGTATAACAGATGTCATAAAGTCATAAGACCCAACTCAAGTCCGGGTATGGCAGCCCTTAACTCAAGCTCTGAATATAAAAGCAAATCATTTTCAATTTGTAAGCAGATCTACACTACACATCAACAGAGGCCATGCCTCTAGCACACAGGTGGCAAACTCATTCCATGGAGGGCCGACTGTCAGCAGGCTTTTGGTTTTTCCTTTCAATTAAGACCTTGTCAACCAGGTGAGGGGAGTTCCATACTAATTAGTGACCTTAATTCGTCAATCAAGTAGATGGGAAGAGCAAAAACCTGTAGACACTCGGCCCTCCATGGAATGAGTTTGACACCTGTGCAATGACCTCTCAAAATACTGCTTTGAAGAGAGAAGGGATAGCTTCATGGGTTTCATTCCTCTTTTGGCATCTAGTTGAGGTTAATCTAGGTTCTGTAGGTAACAGGCTCTACATGGACATGGTCACTTTGTGCTGATGAAGGCATCACTATGATTGATAATAGGGGACATTTGATGCATGTGTAATAGGTGCTATGGATATGGGTAATGATAAATTGATCAGACGAGTGGTGTGTGTGTGTACACACCAGGTTAATGACACACGGCCCATTTCCTAAATCAGATGGCCATATCACAGGTCACTAAATTCCCCTAACTTCAGAGTACCGGAAATAATAACTATTTGATTGTGAGGTGACATCATTGGACCCCGCTTCTCACTTTTGTCTTTGTTTGGAATACATCGGCAAGATAAGAGCAGAGAGGTAATTGTGGAGAATAATGACAGAATCCATCACTTCTTATCAACTCATAAATAAGACGCTAAACCTTTTCCTTTTTTTATTTTAACTAACCCTCTAACCCTTTTCGACTGTTGTTAAAAGCTTGTGGCAGAAGAGTTTGGTGACATCAATAGTCTCTCGCTCGCTCAAACTGTTATGTGACTCCAATGATTTAATCAATCATCAAGACGGTGACACAAACAAACATTTCGTCTTACGTAGACAATCTCCCTCAGAATGAATATTTGATAAGAAGGCCCATATGCTTAAATCAAGCTACGTTAATGGGCTGTCACAGTAAAGCGTTGGCTCTGTGCTCTGTCTGAACATCCCAGTGATATCACACACCTCCCCTCTGTGTGTGTGTGCGTGTGTGTGTGCGCGTGTGTGTGTGTAAACCAGGGGTGCGTCTCAATAGTCTACAATGGCTTCCTCTCCTTTTTTTCTCTCCTTTATTTACACTGATCTGAAAACACAGGAGAGGTGAAAGCAATATGAGGGTGTCCTATTTGTCAGTTTTATCACAACCACTGAGACAAGGAATGCAGGTGAAGAGAGAAAGCCACTTCTAAATGGTGAGATGCACCTCAGGTATTCTGCCAAGGAAAGACAATTCTTAACTGTCCATATGTTGTGTGGCTAACACATAAATCACTGTTGAGAGCATATTTCATTATTAATGCCAAGGATTTGACAGTAACAAAAATACAGTGCCCTGTGTAAATAACAGGACACTGAAGCATTTTTTCTTCTTTTGCCTCTGTACTCTATATACTAAAAGTTTGGATTTTAAATCAAACAATTGCTATGAGGTTAAAGTAGAGATAGATTTTGCTTTTATTTGATGGTACTGTATGTGTGTCCATATTGGTTTCACCATTTAGAAACACATTTTATATATAGAAAAAAAGGATCTGTCCAAGACCCTAACCCTAACTTACCATCTCATCTGTGAAACATGGTGGAGGGGGTGCTATGGTTTGGGCATGTATGGCTGCCAAATAACTGGCTAACTTGTCTTAATTGATGATGTTCCTGCTGCAGCATCAGTAGAATGTATTCTGAAGTGTACAGAAACATCTTGTCTGCTCGAGTACAAGAAAATGTCTCCAAATTCATTGAAACATACTGCCATAGCAACTAAGGAGTTTTTCAGGGCCAAAAGGCAGAAAGTTCTTGACTTTCAATTATATGTATGTTTATTTTTAAATGGTGAACCCCTCTTTGATGCCATAGTAATTGTTTGATTTCAACTGTTGGAGTATAGAGCTAAAATAAGAAAAAATGCTTCCTCTTTCCAATACTTAAGGGCACTGTGTACACTCTTTTTGTATGAAACAAACACTCTCTAATTGAATTTAAATGTATTCCGGCTACTTTGCAAGGTAAAGCACTATCAGGTAGCCTAGCAACAAGAGTCACATCTTTTCCCACTCCGCTTTGAATGCTGCTGTTTCAGATACAGAAGCGGAGCACCTCGCTTTTTTGTACGCAAAAGCATGTTTGGTCGTTACAGGACACGTTTTTCAATCCGCCAGTGCCTTTCCCCCGTTGTTTTCAATGGGAAGGAAGCATTTTGCGCAATCCTCCACCAAAGCGCCACTCCTTGCTGTTTTTGCCAGAGCGCTCCAGACGCCCTCATATTGATATGTGTTAAACTTTCGGAAAGGAGCGCCGCGCATCAATGTCACTTTGGGCCAATAAACCAATCACATTTACGGAGGAGCTAATGAGTCATGTACTACGTACAGAGGAAACGGGGTCCCTCCAGACGTGAGAGGGGACACGAGAACGCTCAAGTCCTGAGACTGATGAGACGTTGGAGGAGGCTGAAAGTGATTGAGGGCCTCCTCTACAGAGTAACAAAAGATCTCTCCTCTGGCCAAAGTACAGCTTGTAGTCCCACCTCAGATGAGGCCAGTCGTACTGAATGATGCAGGGCATCAAGGCC
The DNA here is from genome assembly GCF_951799395.1 of Argentina silus. Taxonomy (NCBI): domain Eukaryota; kingdom Metazoa; phylum Chordata; class Actinopteri; order Argentiniformes; family Argentinidae; genus Argentina; species Argentina silus. The sequence goes on from NC_139654.1 coordinate 51,401,610, forward strand.
AGAGCCGCACTCAACAGCTGGCACTTCAGAGATGTTTTTGGATTGGCCAGAAGCAGGAATTGAAGGAGTATGTGGCAAAGTGCAAGAGGTGTGTTGTTAGTAAGTTCCCAGAGCCAGAGCCCCTTTCAAGTCCAAACCCACTCTCCACTTGAGTTCGTGTGTATCGATGTTTGATCAGCTGGGAACTCTAGGCTTCTTTCTGTAAAGATTTCAATACATCTGTGGTACCAAACTCACCTGATATGCATTCTGGAAGTGTTGAGGAGTAGAGTGGTACCAGAGATGTATTGAAATCTTTGAAAAATAGTTTTGTACACTCCATTATATGTGTCCTACACAGTGCATATTGGTTACTTTGAGGTGCATGGCCACAGTAATTAGCCAGCAACATTTGCAATGACATACACACTGTGTTCCCTATGCAATTTAGAGGTGGCACTTTTAACTGTTACGCGACAGTAGAGTGACAATAATTGTTCGTATGACACCGCTCATGGTTGAAACTCAGTTGATATGTATACTAGACGTATTGTGGAGAACAGTGGTAGTGAAAATCATGTTTAGCCTTGGAAAATATTTTGTGTACAGTCCATTATGTGTCCGCTATACAGTGCAGCAAGGTTAATTTGGATATTGGAAGAATTACGAACCCTTAAAAACACAAATAATACATTGAGATGATTAAATGTTTATTCCCAGGTATAGTTACACATAATTTGTGGTTCCTTTATCCATATTTAGTATTTCTAAATGCTTAAACAAGTTTAACGTGGGCGCTTTTATTTGGAAGAAATCTTCATTTACATAACATTTGCATCGACCGGTAGTAGGTGGGCGGAGTTCCACTATTGGAGCTCAGAGAACTCAGATGTCTCCAAACCCCCTCATTCATCTTCCTCAGTCGATCTCTTTAAAAGCTTTTTTTTTAGGATTTAGGCCCATGTATATATTGCTATAGGTCATGAATCGTGTAGAAGCCGAATTAGTTGTAGTTTAAGAGGCTTTAGACCTGAATGCGAGTTGAACCGTTGGCTACTGCAAGCTGCGCTCCGAGGCGAGTTTGGAGAGACGCGCGGAGCGCTGAGGTGAGCGCCACGAATGGGAAGCTTTGCCAACCCGCCGAAGTTGTTTTTCAGTAGAAGGGGAGGGAAACCCTAGAAATATTCGAGTATTCGTATAAATCAGCTCCTTATTTCACTATGGAATAGTTAATGAAAAGGAATGAACGCCTCAGAGTGATTGAGCCGCAGAACCGAGGGAGGGTCGAGGATCTTTCGCCGCCGGGACTGGTAAGCACATCGCCCGAATATGAAGGCAAAGAGTAGAGACCAAAGCTTGTCTGATTCCAGGGAACTAGATGGCTCCTACGATCCACTCACCGGTAAGTAAATATACATTTCTTTCATATATTTGTATATAATAGATCAATAGAAGTGTCATGTTGTGTTATGCGTTTGCTGACCTGGCATTAGCCTATTATTGTAAAATAGTCATCAATGAGTAATCTCATAACATACGTTGGGCGCCGCGTCCAGGCAACGCGTTGAAATCAGAAAATGAGCGTTTTTACGCACGAAGCAAATGTACCGTCACACATTTTCTTTCATTGAGATCACTGGATAGAATCAACTATGATAAAGTTCTCCACTCACTCCTGTAGGCTATATATTAAATGACAGAGCGTAATTTAATGACTCAGTAACAGCACTAGGTTAACCCTCCCGAACCGTTAAATTGAGTTTCAGTCTTGGGACTAAATCAGTTGAACGGAGGCGCGGATATACGTGCGTTTCCCTGCATTGTCATCAACTCCGCCCGCCACCGGTAAGGTCACCGTACTTGCGGCGCCTCGGGATAACGACGCGGTGAATGAGGCACTTATAACGGAGATTTTAGTGTGTTTCAACCAATACAGCAAACAAAGTGAGGAAATGAAGCCATCTAAGAAGAGTAGGACATACATTTGTCCATAATAATATGGTCAAGCACTGTCACAACACTGATGTCCAATGTCGGCCTCCTGCCTTGGTCTATTTGCTATAACAACATTTGATTGGCTTCGTTAGAAACATAAACGTCCGATTCTAGTGTTTTCCCCTGACTGTCTGCAAAGATAAAAGCCTCGTTTGAGATAAGCCGGCAGCAGTACTGGGTTGTCAGTGACATCATGTTTCTATTAAACGTCTGCCCTGACAACTCTAGGTTTTTGTTTTTAGACAGTTTGTCAAATGTCTCCTAAAATCCAAATATGTACCTTCCTTAAATAGCACTCATAATGGCATCATTCTCTAGAGTGTATACAGCAGATGTCATGCTCAGAAAGGCCAGTCTCTGATTTGGGGTGGACTCGATGGATGGATGTATGGGTGGTTGGGTAGAACAATTCATAGATAACAAAATAACAGGCCAGACATCCTTGGTTTACTATCACTGCAGTGTGTCCTTGATAGTTTAAGTGCAAACCTTATTGCAACGTCAATTTGTTTGTTCTGCTTTAATTGAATGCACTTGTACAGTAATTAATCTTATCTGCTGCGTACCAGTTACAAGTGTTGGCATACAGTATAGGCTATGCATCTCAAATTCGTCCTGAAGTTGTGGGAACCACTTTTTATTTCCAAAACCTACTCCTTCAATAAATATTTGCTTGTTTAATATTTGCTTGTTAAATGTCCAACTTGCATCAAAGTGAACATTTGTTGATCAGATGTGTGCGGACCCAGGCAGCTAGGCCTACTGTATGCGATTCGGCATGAAACACTTCTGTTGGGACCAGCATCTTACAAAACAAACAGGGCAGATTTAATCCTTTTACACACGAACTAGATCTACTCAGACAGCTGTCTAGACATCGTATTTGGCAAACGCAGCAACATACTCGGGTTAACTAATCCCTAGCCCTTATCATCGTTGCAAGTGGGATACATTGTTAAAGGGTTATACTAGGGCCGTAACCTACACTTCTAGCGCGATGAATTTACAGCAATTTAGCTGCTTGCAATGTTGTGAAGTGGCCCATGTCTGTGTGATTGTACGTATCCCTGTGCGCGTGTGTGTGTTTCCTTTCAGTTACATCATACATTAAAGACTCTGAATATAACCATCAGTTATAGTCAGATTATTTTGTCATGATTCTCTCCCCGTCTGGCTGGGTGTTATGATATGAAGGCTTAACACAAATACGAATGAACTCTTCATAACAAACACTTATCTCAATAGACACCACTGCACATATGCTCACAATACAGAACCATGTCAACTATTATCTATTCAACAACTTGCTGTTCAAACAAAGGGCAGGTGCATCAAAGGACTCGTATGTATGCAGCCAAGGATGCGTTTAAGAGCCTAAAACAAAACCAGTTTAGTAACGGTTAAAAATGATGACAATAGAGAACACGAACCTCGTCCTTTTGACATGATAATTGGCTTTCTGTTGCGTCAACTCGAACGAGTAACAGCTGTCCTGTTCGAAAGTTGTTGAAAAGATCATTCATTTATTCATGTGTTCATATGTATTATAGATGGGAGTTTTTGTCAACACATCGATATTTACAGTACACTACACGTCACAGAGCGATGAGCTCTACACAGTATTCAGATCATTATTATTATTATATTATTCAGAGACCTGTTTACAAACTAACATCAAACAAGTGTACAGTAAGCGCCCCTTGTGTGAGTTGGTGACAATTATTGAAACGTATGACCTGAAAAGTTAATGGAACGTGTAGTGCTTTGTGTTTATTTGAGTCCACGGATTTCAGGCAGGCTGAAAAGTTACCGCAACTTTTTGTGCTTATTACATATTGTTTATTTGAATATGGACAGATTGACACATTGAATTATCAAGAGTCAGAGTTGATTGGCCCATCATTCTTTAACATTCAAATAAAAATGAACTCAGAAAAAGAGAAAAGTAATAACAAGAATCACTGATGCTTAAATGGATGGGGTAGCCTAGTCCTCCATCATGTTGCTTAGACCTCTCCAGTTCCTTCAAATCAATGGTCATAGACTAAGAGCTATGAGAATTACATCTTATAATAACAAATAGGAAAAGTGCTTGAACGACAATATTTGCATGTGCAGGTTATGATGCAGGGCTGACAGCAGGCGTGGTAAACCCAAAACCCCAAGTCCCAGACACAAGATGGAGTGTGAAATGTTTATAGGCTTGGTTAGTTCATTGTGATGATGCCTGTTGTGTAACAAAATAATCAAAGTGAGTCTTGCATAATTGATGTCTTTGATGCGATCTGTGGAGGGGATTGAACCCCGGCCAAACGACCTCATTGAGACTGAACGGTGACGGTTAGCATCGTGTGAAGGGAAACAGAGAGGGGAATAACAGACATCAAGGGGCATTAGCGTTAGCATACACACATACATACATACATACATACACATACACATACACACAGGGCTCTATTTTAACTGCGTTAAAAATGGATTACACATGACCAGCACATTTTTCGTGAACACGCCTGTTACCGCTACACCAACCACCTGAGCGCTCCAGTGCTGTGGTAATTTCACTTGTTACAGCCAACACAAATTACCGATACGTATGCGTTTGCACTCGCATCTATTTTGCGCCGGGTGAAAATACAGTATAATAATATCTCTAGTCTCTCCTAAGTCTAACAACTGGAGTCAAATGGTTAAAAGGAGAGTAAGAATCCCTAATCTGAACCAGACTTAGGTCTCAGTAAGATCTCCCATGTATAAATAAAGGATAAATACAAATAAAATAAATACAGAGGATTATAGTAAACATGGCTAAGGGGTCATGGATACAACAGCAGTTCCTAAAGGGACAATTGCTATCAAACGGTCTGACTTGCTGATTAGCTGAGTACTTACATCTGGTTAGTCAATCCAGGGAGGCAGGGCATCACGGGGAGAACAGCTAGTAATGACCATCAACTGTGTGCGAAATTTAATTCACTTGCAACCAAAAAATAAGCCCAAATTTAGCTGAGGAACAGCTAGTATGTTAGATATTCAAGTGTATTAAGTTCATGCCTGTTAGAGCATCCTCTGGAGGGGGCATGTCGCTTGTAAATGTTTGGTAGCAACTGGATTATCTAATAAAGAGAGGTGTATACAAATGCACAATGCTCTAGTTACAGGGAGAATCTTGGTTGCAATTAGGATATTGTCTTTCACACCTGTATCTGATTTAACAAGAGAGCTGCTTATGGTCATCCCGTTATGAATGTTGGTTGCAATAGACCCAAGCAGACCCACCAAGTAAACACGTGTGTTGTTTACATAAAATATTCAGGCTTACTTTCAACAGAAACTACACTGGGTCCTGACCAGGCTTGGATTCATATACACTCACCGAGCATGTTATTAGGAACACTACACTACTACTGGGTAGGGCCTCCCTTTGCTCTCAAAACAGCCTTAATTCTTCGTGGCATTGATTCCACAAGATGTTGGAAACATTCCTTTGAGATTCTGGTCATGATGACATGATTGCATCATGCAATTCCTGCAGATTTCAGGCGCACTTTCAAGCTGTGAATCTCCTGTTCTACCACATCCCAAAGGTGTTCTATTGGATTCAGATCCGGTGACTGAGAAGGCCACTGAAGAACACTGAACTTACTGTCATGTTCATGAAAGAGTTTGCTCAAGCAAACTCTCAAAGTATTTGAAAGTATTTCAGATACCCAGGTCTGGTCCTGATGCTTATCTTCAATTTCTTAACGTTTAGATTTTTTTGTCTTCCTTCATTCTTCATCTTTTCTCTTGTTGTTTTGCTGCTGACTTTGTCTCTCTCTTGATCATGAGTCTGCTAATCTCTCTTTCTGTCTCTCCCTCTTTCAAGCTTTGTCCTTTTATCTACCTCCCTCCCCCTCTCTCTTTCTCCCTTTCTCTCTCTCCTTCACTGTCCCTCTCTTACTCCCTCTCCTTTCTCCCTGCCTTTGTCTCTCTCTCTTCCCCTCCTCCCCCTCTCTGTGTATGTACTGGTGGTCTCAGGTGTTTTGTGTCTGTGAGTGAATGCATATTTTATATGTACCTTATCAAAGCCCTTGCCAGATCTAAAAATACCATCTGCATTTGTACTGTATGAGTGAAGGGACACGAGGACAAGGCAACTCTCTCTCTCTATCCCTCTCTCTCTGTAAAGCTGTGTTTGTTTTTCCATGGCAGGGCAGCTGCTATGCTTTGCTGTTTGATTGACAGATCCTAAGTGCCCTGTGGTGTCTCTGCTCGACACTGCTAACCTCAGAGTGCACAAGGTCTGCATGCACGCACGCATGCACACATGGACACACACACCACATCTCAATGCATACACATACACACACACACACACACACACACACACGGCTGTCCACAGGAATTTCTTTGATTACTAATTTGGATTCAGATCTAAGCAGTTCTTCACTATCAAGGACGATTTTCAGTGGTTTACGTGTTTCATTTTCCGTGGGAAAGAGGGGAGAGATTGAATGGAAGGATTTGAGTCTCCTGCTCTGTTGGATAGAGGCAAGATGGGATATGAGGAGGGATATGTAGTATGTGATTGTGTACAGTATATATGGACTATATAGTTCTCAACATGGCCCGTGGTGCTCACAATGTTATGGAATATCACACTGTCAAAGAAGGAAGTCTCCACACACTCAGGATCGATGGAAAGTTTCCATTTACTGGGCTAAGCTTTCAGTCGCAAGACCTTCATTAGAGCATACGACTGAAACCTTAGCCTAATAAATGGACATTTTGCATTGATCCTGACTTTCTTCTATGACAGTGTTGCTCTTCCTCTCCTGTGCCTTAGTAACAGCTGGTGGTGCAGAGGCAGATTCCTCTAAGTTACACAATATAACACTGCCATCTCATGGAACATAGGATATTTACCTTGTATGAAGAACTGTTGTCAATCTTTCCAGCAGATGGGGCTAGTAACATACTTTTAAACACAGTATCTGATAGGTGTGCAGTGGGCGTTTCAGAAATGTGGTTCCACTAATTATCAGTGGTATCAGTCAAGGTTAGGGTTAACTTAAAGTAATGGCCAGTGTTGGTAAGTGATCTGGAATTGGTGTTGTGTGTTTTCCCCTTAAGATAGTAAAATAGTGAAACAATCTCACAGATTGTTGCTTTAGCCACAAAGTTGATGAATGTCTTATTAATACATTAAACCAGCGATTCCCGCATCCACCACAACATTTAGTCTGCAAAATGTTTTGGAAGTTGTGGGATTGGGCTGGTTGAATGAAACACAGAATGCTGTCACAAGTTAGCACTAGCCACTATACACTGGTTGTGATTGTGATGTTATGAAAACATGCAGGATGTAGACCAGCCCAACCCCTCAACCTCCAAAATCAGTGTTGTGGTGGATGTAAGAATTGCTGACTGCTACTTGTTGAACCTGATCATAACCAAAACACTAAGGACAGGTAACTCCACATAGGAGACTAAAAAACAAACAAATCTTAAAATCATGTTTAGTAATACTCCTCTCGTGGAATGTCACTCCTTGAGCACTACTGATACACCATTGCTGTAAGATCAAGTGCTATTTGCATGTGTCAAAGCGATGTATTTGCGCCATTATTTACAATTTGGTTCAGTTATGGTATGTGATGTTATTTTGGTTGGAGAGAGAGAAAATAACTGGAACAAAAAAAACATATGCTTGCAAGCCTATTCTGAAAGGCTGATTTAAAAAAAAAAAAGAGAGAAATGACAGGATGCTGTTTTTGAGTGTCTTTACTAACCCGTTAGCCTTGGGCTGAGGGTGTAACCACTGATAAGAACAACCCTGGATGTTTTATATTTTCATCTCAGTCTCTATATTGGCTGCAGCCAATCCTAGTGTTTGTTTTCTGTGTTGATTCCTCACCCTACTTCAATGTGGATAAGAGAGACTATGATAGGAGATCTCTCTAGAGACAGAGAGAGGGAGGGAGAGCAAAGAGAATGGAGAAACAGGCAAACCTTCAGAAGAGGGGTGAAGGAAGGAAAACACTCTGTACGGGGATGAAAGGTGTGTGAACCTGGACTCCTGGAAGAGAGGGAGAGAGACAGACAGAGAAAGAGTATTTGAATCACTGTTGAGTACTTGAAGAAGAGAGACATTTGGAGAGAGAAGGAGAAGAGAGAGACTGATAGAATATTAGAAATTTCTGCAGCTCAGTTTAACTTAAATCCAGTAGACATCCAACCTTAACCAAACACCTTGAGCGAGAAGACAAAGAGGACCACAAACTCCCTTGAAAATTAATAACACACCTGGGATTAAACAACCATCTCAGAGAATTTCAGGGTCCAGGCACGGTCATGATGGGCCATCGCAAGAGGGGGTGCAGGAGGCAGCTCTTCAGTGTGGGCAGATACCTCTACCACTGGCTCACCGGAACCCTAACCCAAGGTGGAGTAGGGGGGAGGACACCATCATGGGGAGGGGGGAGACTGGAATTGGGATGTGAGGGAGGGTACTGTATAGGGGTGGAAACCCTAAGGAGGTGGTCAAATTACGGATTTAGCCAATGGTTTCTCTATGGTAGTCATCCGTTGACGGGGATGGGTCTGTACAAGGGTCTGCACGTGTCTATTTTCATCTGGTTTGTAATTTTTTTGAAAGACATAATGTTTGGAGTTGAACTTTCAATAGACCGCACTGTGCTGCCGTTTAGCCAATTAGAAACGAGAAAGTGTGAGTGCCTCTGTTTGTTTACACCCACCCCTCATGGATCAAATTAGATGGTGATGTATGTATGTATTTTTTGTGGTTTCTGACAGACTAGTGTGGCCAGCACCTAAGACTGGGCGTGGGGAGTTTGAGGCAGTTGTGATACCTCTGTCCCGTGTCTTGGGAATATTCCCTGACATATTGAAATGCTATGTCTTCTCTTTCAGTTACACAAGGATAATCTCAGACCTGAATCAAATTCATAACAAATGTTTGTGCTTCATTTAGTTTGTACTTTTGGGACTATTCCATTGGTTCTATTGTACCAGGGCACTAAATCAAGATCAAGTAGCCTATTTGAGAGTATTAATGTATTTGATAAAAATTACTTAAGTGGAAGAAGGATAATGTAAATCTGTATTCTTGAGGCAGAGTTGCTTCTCAAAGAGAAATCATTACAGAAGATCAAAGAGTTCATATTGATCATTCCCCGACGAGAACACCAGTGATCATAGGACTGGGTGTGTATGCTTCAACCAGCAGGTAATATATTGTGTATGATATTCTCTTATGTTTCATGCCAAGCATTACTTCAAGGATTATGAGCAAAATATAAATACCCAAAATATGAACTTACCCAAAAGTTGTAAGACAGGATTCAATTAAAGAATACGATTGTCGTTGGCTACATAACTCTTTTCCCTTGAGCTGGTCTCAAAGGTAAGCTACTTATTGATGAGGAACCACTGGAACAGAGGTGTCAAAATTCTGACTGAACATCAGTCTAAAATAGGGTATTGAGTATGTATTACTTGAAGCAACCCAACTATAAAATGAACTGCTGTATTAAGTAAACACTAGTCACAGATTAATGAAGTGTGAAACTCTTGTGAAGCATGTGTTTTATGATTGTCCTTCCCATGTTGCACTCACAGGAATGTGTGAAACTTGCCAAAAGCTTCAGTTCAACTCCCATAATACGATCAGTGGCTAGGAATATAACAAATAGCAATATATTATACTACATCAGCAACAGATAAAATCTGATTGACATTAGGAAAAAAAAAAATTTGTTCAAGAGACAATTAATCAATCATTAGACAATAGGCGTTAATGCAAAAATCTTGCTATTTATACAGTGCCCTATAGGAAAAGCAAAGGATATTTTCATGACTGCTGAAAATGTTGACAAGCCGAGGACATTTTTACATACAGCATTGGATAATAACGTCTCCTGTAAGGCCTTGACTTCCTCGGCCTGGACTGTCTCTTGACCCAGCTCTTGGACACCATTAACTAGGAACTCATTCTCTCTGAAAATAAAATTCAAATACAGATGCAGAAATGAGTTGTCTTAGCTTGATCTATTGACTTTTTTTTTTTCATTCATCATGACTAGGCTCAGCAAAATCAGGTAGTAGTAGTAAACAAAGGTAGTAAACAGACTAGTCTCAGACAAAACACACATGTAGTGCAGTGGCGATTTTAGAGTGGCATTTCTGGAGGGGCAGCTTTGTATTGTACGTCACCACCACAAAAAATAAAGGTAGTCTTCGGTAGGCGCTGTGAGTGCCAGGGAGCAGAAAGATTTCAACTGAATACACTTCATACGTTTCAACGCTCAGCGCGACACAGAACGCTACATTGAGGTTGCCTATACTGCAACAAAATAAAAAGATGAGACACACGTGTCTTCAATAACTTGCATGCAGGTCACTGCCTCCAGTGGGCCTGCAAAGCCTGCATGCTTTATCAAAATACAAGCACGCGGCACATTGTTAACTTGTAGGAAACTTTTATCAATTGTATTTCTTTAAATGTCAAAGAAATATCATCCGAGCAGAGGCTACAGTACAAAAGCCACATTAACACACGCAAAGTAGGCTAGGCTAATTAAGCTATATGAATATTTCGCAATTCCCAGAGTTTGATGCAAGTGATCAGCCTCCCCAGAACATGCCGATTCTCCTCGGTCTGTTTGTCGTGCTCCACGATGCTACGGCGATATGCACCATCTAGTTGTGCCTGGATTTTGAGCTGCCCCAGTAAACCCAACTTCGTGGCACAATTCAGATGGGACGCAGATGAGACTCGTCTGCACAACAAACAGACAGAGCTTTCACTCTGTTCTTTCTGACAGATGTTTAATGTCTTTGAAATCAGCTGATACCCAAACAGAATCTCCACCAAAAAGCATACATGCGAAACAGAACAGCGCATGTTTCGAGGTGCTAGCGGTTAGCCATAACACTTAGCCTTACCTTGCTGTGACTGAATTCTAGCTAGCTACATAAACAACAGCTGTTAGCTCGACATCTAGGACAGTGAATAACACAGTAGATAGTAATGGCAATGCTAAATAATCACAATATAGATGAGTGTATTCATTTTGACAACCAGCTAGCAATGAAGTCAACCTAATTCAATAACACTAAGGTATTTTACCGGTCTAGTAACAGACGGCAACGCCAGCTCACAGTCGCTCGTCTTAACCGTTCTAATCGCTTAATCCTCTCCACCTTCTGAATGCCAATCCAGGGTTCCCTCGTTTTCACCCTAGATTTATCTGAGTCCTTTTTGGTCATTTTACCAACCAAAGTTTTTTTTTTTCTTGGGTTTGGTGGCCAACATCCGAGCAAGTTCAAGCCGTTGTTGGAGATGCTGGTCACTTGCTTGTAGCGTCACAAAAGGCTTTGCCAAATCCATGCACACTTTATTGGAAAGCTGATATCTAATCAATGACAAATGAGGATAAATCAACTGGAGGTTTATGTAGTCGATCTGCCGGGAGCGCAGTTCTCTAAAATATGTCAATCTTCAGTGAACTATAGGAATTTGTTAAATGAAGAACTTTACTGTTTAGGGGAGTAAGATCACTCGAATTGTATCTCTAGTCAGTAGATACATTGTCACGCTTTTGTTTGTTACTGGGAAACGGTTATGAATGCCAAATATGCTACAATTCAGAGAGGAACTGCAACCAACACTGCCTGCCAGCCCCAGAGAGGAGCTGCAACCAACGCTGCCTGCCAGCCCCAGAGAGGAGCTGCCTCCAACCCACACAACGTCTCGAATAACAAATTTAAAAAAAAAAAAATGTATCACGTTCAACAACCTAGACGTATTTACGGTTAAAATGTTTATTTTTTCCTAAAATAGCTTTTGCCTCCTGGTTATTAGGAGAGAAGTTTTATATTTTAAACATATCTAACATTTAATATCACATCAGTTGCTCTGCCTGATAAAATGTGTGTACGATAAGTGTTAATGTTTGGAATGTTGCACGCAGCCTTATCCACGAATTCTATTCAAATATATTGAGCAGAGTGGGCAGGCCTACCACTCTGTATTTGATAAGTGTTAATATTTAGAATGTCTCCCATGGCTGTAGCCACTGATTCTATTCAAATGTAATGCAAGGTGTTCACCTTACTCCATCTCGCATTACGCTGCTCTCTCTCACTATATGCGATCACTTTTCGTGGTGGTGCGCGTTGACATAGGCGCCTGTTAGATTATAGCACATGATTGGATGAGTTGGGATTTACATACTGATAAATATATGCAATGCTCTCGTTATCAGAGCTGTTTATAGGCCTTGTCATTTACCTGAGACTCGATCATTTCATGCTTTTCACTCACACTAACCACTTTTATTCTCCCATCAAAAGTCACCATAATTGCTTGTTTAACAGGTGATATGCAACATAGACCCCCCCCTTCACCCTACTCACAACATTTTATGCATTTACATTTATGGCATTTAGCAGACGCCTTTATCCAAAGCGACTTACAACAAATAGATTTGTCAGTCGTAATTTTTTATTAACAGGAGAGAACTTGTACAGGGGGGAAGTGGGGGTGAAGAGGTCTCAAGGGTTGGGGTTTGGGTTAGTACAGGGGGGGTAGTGGGGGTGAAGAGGTCTTTAGGAAGGACTGTTAAGATGTACCTTGAAGAGATGGGTTTTCAATCTACGGCGAAAGATCGGTATTGACTGCAGTCCTGACAGTGGTGGGAAGCTCGTTCAAGCTCTCCATTTTATGCAGCACCCCCTCGTGAATTCCTACATCCCTTCACCCACTAATTTTATTCAAATGTCTTTGAGCAGAGTGGGAGTGAGTAAGTGTTAATGTTTGGAATGTGCGATGGCCCTAGACACTGATTCTATTTAAATGTATTTAATACATGTTAATATTTGGAATGTCACACACAGCTCTACTAATTCTACGCTTTTCACTCACACTAACCACTATGTTATTCTCCTGTCAAAAGTCACCAGAATTGTGTGCGTTCAACGTGAACTTGCGAACTTGCAATGCGGAAAATTATTCACACGAACTGCGCTCTTTACTTTGTGAGTGCGCTGTGTCCATAACAGTATACTGTAGCCTACTGCTGAAATGCGTGGAATCATTATATCGCTATGAGTTAATAATCTGCAATTTCGCAGACACACATATTCCATGTCTGACATTATGAAGTGTCCATGAAGACATGATTTCTAAATTAAGGTTTATCCAAGGACATCATTTGCAATTTCTCCAACCAGACAATCATTTGTCCTTTTCCAAATTGAAACAACAACTCATAAGCTACAGTACTCTTGCAATGTTTGTAAACATATCCATCATGCTCAATGATGCCTCGTGGTGGTTGTTTTGCTTTAGATTAGATTAGATTAGATTCAACTTTATTGTCATTGTGCAGAGTACAAGTACAGAGACAACGAAATGCAGTTAGGGTCTAACCAGAAGTGCAAAATAGCAGAAAGTGCAATGAACAGTATTTACAGGTAGTGCAATATATGATCAGTAGTAGTGCAGTATAATATAGTATAATATAAGCAGTATAATATAGCAGTGCAGTATAGCAGTATGTGAGTAGCATACTCACATACTGAATGACCTGAAATAAGTAGAATGACCTGAAATAAGGCTTACTCGTGCCATCGCTGTACTCCTGAGACATCGTCACACCAGTGGCCAAATTTGAAACTTCGGCCAACTTGAGCAACAATACTATGCAGTTATGTTAGGGGTTAGAGACAGTATTAGGCATTGACTTTGAGTGGTCAAGGCAAGCAAACATTAGCATTAGCATCAGGAATTGGCAACAGAAAAGAAAACACGATAAACACTTTTGTCCAAACTGCCCCAAAGTGGACTTGAACCTGCGATAGCATAGCATTCTTCCTTTTGTAGCTTCTTACCTGTGGCCATTGATACATGAATACACAAACATAAACTATTTTGTTAGATATTGCGTCTGCCCACATATAATTCATCAGTGATACAATCACTTTCCATTCATCACTATACACACTATATGTGACTGGCCTGATTATTTCAGTCCAAAGCCAGGTTAGCAAACTAACAAGCATACAAGCATCAAGGAGCAATAGTTATTACTGTGTGTGTTTACAGTATGTATGTCTTTGCGTACCCACCATGCTCTAATCTGTGCTGTCATTGGTCACTTCCAGGCAACCCTTCTTCCAACCAAAGCAAAAAAACCATAAAGGAGAGATTCCTCAAACTCCTGCCCTGCTGTCGCTCTGGCTCCGCCCCCTCTCTCACTCAAAGCAAGTGTCTATCTGTCTCATTTCTGTATCCCACCACTCTGAGCTATCACCGGCCCATGCTACACAAATCAACTTCTCGGCTACTGACTTTCAGCATCTCTCACGCTCACATTCTCCTCTTTCCTTCTTTCTCCCTCTCCTTGTGTTTACCTTTCCATGTGTCTCTCCCCTATTCCCCTCTCTCTCTGCCTCCTCTTCCTCACCTTTCTCCACCTTCCCCTGTCCTCTCTCTACCTCATTTACAGTTTAGCTTTTATAAGGTGTTCTCTAGAGAAGGAGGAATCTAGAGTCTACAGTGTGTAACCATGTCCTACCCCCTTCTCTATTTCTCGCTCCCCTCCCCTTCCATCTCTCTCTCTCCATACAGTGTAACAGGCCATAACCATGTCTCTCTCTCTCTCTTTCTCCCTCCCTCACCCCCCCATTCTCTATATCTCCCCCTCTCTGATACAGGCAGTGTAGCAGATGGAGAGCTGTCTACAGTGTGTTACAGACCAGAAGGTTTGGACCAGCTACAACAGCAGACCAACTTCAATAGGAGAGAGCTGCAGATCCTCTATAGGGGTTTCAAAAATGTCAGTTTCACTCCTGTTCTCCTTTTCTTACCTTATCTTTCATTTTCTCTTTTCACTCTTGTTTTCCTCTGCAATGGGTCCTTTCCTTTATCCCCAGCACTTCATTTTCTTACTATCTCTTATTTACTGTTCTCAGAGTCTATAGTTCATGTTACAATTGCGTAGTGCGTGTGTGTGTCTGTTGTAACCCCACCCTGGTGTTGTTTCCTATAGGAATGCCCTAGTGGGGTGGTGAATGAAGAGACATTCAAGACCATCTACTCCAAGTTCTTCCCTCACGGTGGTGAGTCAATGAGCACTGTATTGTATTATACTATGTTATTCTAGTATACTTTGTATTACATTCTACGATAATACTACCTCATAATTCTATTCTACATTTATCAGTTACACCAGTTACAGTATAGATTGCTTACGTATAGTACAATTGTGGTCAGGAGGGTTACTGTACTGTACTTGAGTAAGATGAGAGAGCCCTAGTAGTCCTGTTATAGCTGAGGATCCTGCTGCATGTGTGTTTGTACATGAGCATGTGTGTGTGTGTGTGTGTGTTTGACATCTTAGTCTCTCTCTCCATGTCAGATTCCAGCAAGTACGCACATTTCCTGTTCGAAGCCTTCGACACCCACAAGAATGGAGCTGTCAGCTTTGAGGTGAGGAATATGGATGTGAGATCAAATCATTGAGCCTCTTGCAATATCTAAGAATTGGGGTAACAAACTGATGTTATTATGACCCAGGTAGTGCGTTCTGAAAGGTTCAAGGCTAAACATCAGAGTGAGCGATACATGGCTGGGTTTAACCGGATTCACCTGCTCACCGTTTAATCCCACCTGCTGTGTACCATGAACAACTCCTGTCTGAAGGATACCTTCCGCAACACGTTAAAATGTCAAGGTTTTACGAGCATGATGACAGAGGTGAAATACAGTCTGCCAGAGTGCAACATTGTTTTGACCAGGAAATCATTAGCGCACATTGCTTTATTTCTAGGCCTATTGATAGTTTCATTATTATTGATTCAATGTAGCTGAATATATCATGCCATTGTTTTTACACGCCTTAAATGTAATTTTAATTCTTGCACACATGACCTCGGCTGTAAGAAATGTGGGGATTATAAATATTCTCTGAGGATTCTGATAGTAATGCATATACAGTACAGCTCAAACTTGTCATCTGAGAGAAAAGACCCAAAACAGTTGTAATGAATGAAGATGTAAGTGTGACAGTGTAGGAAGTGTTATTTCCTAAACCTATATTCTTATGAATCTTTGCTTGTTTAACAGGTTTAGAAACTTTGAAGTAGCTCAGTCATCATATGTTAGTCTACATAAGCCTAAAAGACAGACAAATAAGACTTTGAATTGTTTGGTTGATAAGATGAAACAATCATTGTACCTCCAAAGTTCAAAGATTCTAAATATGTAAGTATGCTAAAATCTAGGATCTGGGATTGGTACATCCATATTAATTTTTTTTTAACTTTTAAACTAATGATATGTAGTCATTGATTATTGAAGTATATAATGCCTTTTAGCTTAGTTCAACTGCCTTACCATCTCAGAACCCAAAATATAAGCTTGTTTTTCAACCATTGTTTGTAAACAATATATTTCTAAACAAACACTGTATAGCTTCAAAACATGGTTAAAACTAGGGGTGTGCCGGAATCGTCAGTCATAATAGTATCCGTATCCGTTTATTAGACTTGATTCTCGTATCTGGATGATACTCGTGATCAGATTACCAGCGATTTAAATGCTTAAAATCAAGCTGCGCCAGTCGATCAGAACCGATATTAGTGAACACCTGTCACTATTCCTCCTGAGAAATTCCTGTTATTTTAAACGCATGCAGGGTTCCTATACAGTGCCCTGCGTAAGTAATGGGACAGTCAAGCATTTTTTTTATACAATCTTCTAAACAATTACTATGAGGTTAAAGTTTCTAGAGATTCTCAGCTTTTATTTGATGGTATTTTTCTACATATTGGTTTCACCATTCAGAAATTACAACACCTTTTATACATAGTCCCCCTATTTTAAGCCACCATAAGTGATGGGACAGATCACTTGTGTTTTAGTATTTGGTCGATAATTCTTTGCATGCAATAACTGTCTGAAGTCTGCCACCCATTGACCCCACCAGATGCTGGGTATTTTCTCTGGTGATGCTCTGCCAGGCCTGTACTGAAGCCATCTTCAGTTGTTGTTTGCCTTAAGTTTGATCTTCAGCAAAGTAAATGCTTGTTCAATCGGATTTAAATCTGAAGATTGACTTGGCCACTCTAGAACTTTCCACTTTTTGGCCCTGAAAAATTCCCTAATTGCTATGGCAGAATGTTTTGGGTCATTGTCCTGCTGTATGATGCTTGGGCTGACAAATCTCTGTACACTTCAGAATTCATTCTGCTGCTGCCATAAGCAGCTACATCATCAATGAAGACAAGTGAGCCAGTTCCAGTGTAAACCTGACCATCCTGTTTTTGTGGCTAACTAGTGGTTTGCACCTTGCCGTGTCGCCTCTGTAGTTCTGCTGGTGAAGTCTTTTGTGGATGGTATTCTCTGACACATTCACGCCTATCTCTTCCAGAGTGTTCCTGGTCTATGGGACAGTTGTTTTGGGGGGTTTTCTTAATCATGGTGAGCATTCTTCGGTCATCCACTGTAGAAGTCTTCCTTGGCCTACCAGGCCATTTGCAATTTGTGAGCTCACCAGTGCTTTCTTTCCTTTTAACAAATGTTGCAAACTGTTGATTTTGGTAGCTTTAACATTTTGGCTATGTTTCAGCCTCAAAATGGCTTCCCTGGCTTTCATTTATCTCTTTGGTCTTCAAGTTGACACCAATAACAGACTCCAAATGCAAAACCTAGAATCAATACTAGACACTGAAAACTCTCTTATGACTACACAAATGTTGTGGAGGAACACAACTGATGAACCAGAAACACCTGTTCAGCCAATTGTCCCATCACTTTTGGGTACCCTGAAATAGGGGGATAATGCATAAAAAGTTTTGTAATTTCTGAATGGTGAAACCAATATGTACACGAATACCATCAAATAAAAACTGAGAATCTCTCCTTTAACTTCGTAATTGTTTGTTTTTAAATCCAAACTTTTGGATTGTAAAGCCAAAAGAAGAAAAAATGCTTCACTGTCCCATTACTTACGCAGGGCACTATATTAACTGACCACACAATCAATTATTCTTGAACAATATAACCACGGTTTTGGAAGGTATGCGCTTTGAGCTGAGATAAACACAGACTTCAGATAATATCTGAAAATTATCGGATGATACCCATATTCGTAAAATGCCCAAAATCCACAACGAGTAAAGTTTTTTCAGCACACCCCTAGTTAAAACTATCATTTTGATCTCATGAATGGTCAGTCTTGCATCCATAGCTCTGTCTATGAATTTGAGAATGGTTACATTTCTCCATCCCTTAGCTGGGTTTCATTTTGCTTTTTGAATCCAAACAACAGTTTTATTTTAATAAATTACGTGCTTGTTGCATTGCAAGTAGCCCACAATATATTTTAATATGTACATATTTAGAAATATGGGGTTAGAGTGAACCTAGATGGGAGGATAACAGTACTGTATAGATAGGTAGTCTGGGCATTGAATACTCTCTCTGTGGGTACTGTAGGCAAAAGCGCTGACCATTGGACCAAATGCAAGCACATTAGGTCCCTTAACTTTGTTATGTCATCAAAATTAATCATGGAACTACAACTGAACACCCCTCAATTTAAGTCTCCCCCTGCACCCTCTCCCACCTCTCTTCTCTACTGAAGAAAGTGTACTTGGTGTACTGACAAAAACCAGAAGGAGACCCCAGTTTTAATATCTCTGCCTTGCTTGCCTGTTAGTTTTAGAATAGATTTTAAGAGTATTGTATAGGTATCTAAAATGGAGTGTTGGGTGTGACACTCGGTTTGTACATAAACATGTTACTGGCCACAGGTGTTTTCTGGGAGTGGATTCGATTTTCTATCTCTAGTGGCTGCCTCTTCGAATCATGTGCATGCAGAAACACAACAGCTAATGACCGACACTGCAAGCCCATATCGGGGCCCCGTCCCCTCTCCTTTCCCCTAACTCCATTTCCACTCCTCCTCTAACCTGTGCTCTTTCCCTTCTCTCTCCACCAGGACTTTGTCACAGGCCTGTCCATCATCCTACGAGGGTCAATCACAGACAAACTCAACTGGGCCTTCAACCTCTATGACCTGAATAAGGATGGCTGCATCACCAAAGAGGTACACACAACAGAGAGGGAGAGAGATGAGAGATGCTGGAGTAATATTGGGCTTGAAGGACAACACACACACACACACACACACACACACACACACACACACACACACTCGCGCTTAAGCATGCACACTGCTGAATTAAAATGTGTAGCCTACAGATCATGACTGTCACACATATCAACAACTGTCCAAGGCTACAGCAAGTATATGACACCTATATGAAAGTACTTCATTTGTAGCCAACTGTGATGCATAATATGACAGACAGGGGCAAAAAAGAACAGTCAAAACAAAAACGACTCACCACTCACTGGGATGACCACCAACTCAGGGGCAGGGCTGAAGTCGTGCAAAGCTAGAAAAAAGCCCTTCATCAATGAGAAGCAAAGAAGAGCCAGGCTGAGGTTTGCAAAAGACCATAAGGATTGGACCGTAGAGGACTGGACTAACCTGGTCGTCTAATGGTTAGACGGAGACCTGGAGAGGCCTACAAGCCACAGTGTCTTGTACCTGCTGTGAAATTTGGTGGAGGATCGGTGATGATTTGGGGGTGCTTCAGCAAGGCTGGAATTGGGCAGATTTGTCTTTGTGAAGGACGCATGAATCAAGCCACGTAAGTTGTCCTGGAAGAAAACTTGCTTCCTTCTGCTCTGACAATGTTCCCCAACTCTGAGGATTGGTTTTTCCACCAGGACAATGCTCCATGCCACACAGCCAGGTCAATCAAGGTGTGGATGGAGGACCAACAGATCAAGACCCTGTCCTGGCCAGCCCAATCTCCGGACCTGAACCCCATTGAAAACCTCTGGAATGTGATCAAGAGGAAGATGGATGGTCACAAGCCATCAAACAAAGCTGAGCTGCTTGAATTTTTGCACCAGGAGTGGCATAAAGTCACCCTACAGCAATGTGAAAGACTGGTGGAGAGCATGCCAAGACGCATGAAAGCTGTGATTGTAAATCAGGGTTATTCCACCAAATATTGATTTCTGAACTCTTCCTAAGTTAAAAAGTTAGTATTGTGTTGTTTAAAAATGAATATGAACTTGTTTTTATCTTTTTTGTTATTTTGATCAGTTGTCATTTTCTGCAAATAAATGCTCTAAATGACAATATTTTTATTTGGGAGAAATGTTGTCAGTAGTTTATAGAATAAAACAAAAATGTTCATTTTACTCAAACACATACCTATAAATAGTAAAACCAGAGAAACTGATAATTTTGCAGTGGTCTCTTAATTATTCTTTTATGAAGCTGATTGAGAGAATGCCAAGAGTGTGCAAAGCTGTCATCAAAGCAAAAGGTGGCTACTTTGAAGAATCTAAAATATAAAATACCATATTCTGGTTTGTTTGACACTTTTTTTGTTTACTACATAATTCCATATGTGTTCCTTCATAGTTTTGATGTCTTCAATATTAATCTACAATGTAGATTATTTTTAAAAAAATAAAGAAAAACCATTGAAAGGTGTGTCCAAACTTTTGACTGGTACTGTATACATCATGCTCAAGGATGCCTCTTGGTGGTTGTTTTGCTGAGGTGACTGACCTGAAATAAAACTCACTAGTGCTGTCACGGTACTCCTAAGACATCGTCACATCGGTGACCAAATTCTAAATTTGGCCAACTGTACCACCTCATCTATAGTGGAGGGGGTGTGATGGCTTGGGCATGTATGGGCATGTATGGCTTCCACTGGAACTGGTTCACTTGTCTTCATTGATGTAACTGCTGGCGGCAGCAGCAGAATGAATTCTGAAGTGTACAGAAACAGCTTGTCAGTCCAAGTACAAGAAAATGCCTCTAAACTCATTGGACGGCGCTTCATCATACAGCAGGACAATGACCCAAAACCTACTGCCATAGCAACTAGTGAATTTTTCATGGCCAAAAAATGTTTCGTTGTTGACTGGTCAAGTCAATCTCCAGATTTAAATCCTATTGATTCAAGATTCAAGATTCAAGATTCTTTATTTGTCACGTGCATACAAGTATACAGTGAAATGCAAAAGTGACAGTGCCACAGAGTAGTGCAAAAATACAATACGTTTTAAAATACAATAAAATAAAAATAGAAGTACTAAAAAATATACAGTATGGACAGTATAAACAGTATAAACAATATGAACAGTATAACCGGTAAGCATATAAGTAAGCAATATAAATAGCAGATGGATGACTATGTGTGTGCATATGTGTTAAGATGACAGTGCATGTGTGAGTGTCTTGAGGGGGGCACTGGTGGGGTCATCGCTGATGATTCTGATGGCGTGGGGGAAGAAACTCAGCCGTAGCCTCTCTGTTCTTGCTGCATGACAGCGGAGGCGTTTTCCTGACCGCAGCGGCTGGAACAGTCCATGTTTCGGGTGATGAGGATCCTTCATAATCCTGCAGGCTCTGGTCCTACACCTCCTGGTGTACAGAACATGGAGAGGGGGGGTTGGAGCTCCCATGGTTTTTTCCGCCAGGCGTACCACCCTTTGCAGAGCTCGCCTGTCCTGGGCCGTGCTGTTACCGTACCAGACGGTGATGTTGCCAGCCAGGATGCTCTCCACAGCTCCAGAGTAGAAGGACTGAAGGATCCTCCGGGAGACTCTGAATTTCCTCAGTTGCCTGAGATGGAACAGGCGCTGCCTTGCCTTTCCCACCAGAGAACTGATGTGGGTAGTCCAGGTCAGGTCTTCTGAGATGTGGACTCCCAGGTATTTAAAACTGCTCACCCTGTCCACAGCAGTCCCTCCGATGTCCAGCGGTGTGTAGGCCCTTAGTTTTTGTGCTCTCCCGAAGTCCACAATCAGCTCTTTTGTCTTGGAGACATTCAGGATGAGACTGTTCTCCTGACACCAGAGTGACAGGTCCGCCACCTCGTCCAGGTAGCCTTTCTCATTGTTATCTGAGATCAGCCCCACCACGACCGTGTCGTCCGCAAACTTGATGATGGAGTTTTCGCTGGACTTAGCCACACAGTCGTGGGTGTACAGGGAGTAGAGGAGGGGACTAAGGACACAGCCCTGGGGGGACCCTGTGCTCAGTGTGAGTGAGCTGGAGGTGTGTCTACCCACCCTGACCACCTGTGGCCTGGCCGTCAGAAAGTCCAGGATCCAGGCACACAGGGGAATGTTCAGTCCTAGGCCAATCATCTTATCAGCCAGTCTGGTGGGGACTATGGTATTGAACGCTGAGCTATAGTCTATAAACAGCATTCTCACATAGCCCCCCTTCTGCCTGTCAAGGTGAGAGAGAGTGGTGTGGAGGACCTGGGAAACTGTCTATTGAACATTTGCTGAAGAGGAGACTTAAGGCAAAATGTTCTCAAAACAAACAACAACTGAAGATGGCTGCAGTACAGGCCTGGCAGAGAATCACCAGAGAAGATGCCCAGCATTTGGTGGGGTCATTGGGTCACAGACTTCAGGCCGTTATTGCATGCAAAGGATTGTCAAGCAAAATGAGACTGCTTAATTTGGATATTTGATAAATCTGTTCCATCACTTTTGGGGGGACTATGCATAAAAAGTGTTGTAATTTCTGAATGGTGAAACTAAGATGTACACAAAGACCATTAAATCTAAACAATTTCTACTTTAGCCTCATAGTAATTGTTTGATTTCAAATCCAACCTTTTGGAGTATAGAGCCAACAGAATAAAAAATGCTTCACTGTCCTATTACTTCTCAAAACTGCTCTAGTCCTAGATTATGCCTACTCCTAGACTAAAAACTTTTTCAATAAATAATCTATATTCAAAGTGTGATTTTGTCCAGGACTATAGGTAATCTGCATCTGGGAAACATATTATGAGTAATATGCACTTTAAACAAAGCACTGGGTAAAAAAAGGTCAACCTGTATAACACTGCCCTCTAATGGTTGTCTGGTGTAGACAGAAACTCTTGGCCTTTGACTAAAATGTGTATTCAGTCAATGGTTTAAAATATTCCTAAAACCTTCAAGAAGTACACAGCAAACCAACTGGAATGATAATGGATTGTGTACTGAGCTGCCTGGCTCTGTATTGAATTAACTCAGGTAACGTATATTAAATGCACTGTTGCACCTTATTTCAACAGTCTCTTTTACTGTGATGTTGCAGCAAATCGATATAAACGTCTAACCAAAATGGCATATCCATTTCAAAGATGATTATGAAAATGTACAACGCCGCAATGACATTTTGGTACGACCAACTGAAAAAAGTTAGGTTGGAGCCCTGTACCGTATATGTGTGTGTGTGTGTGAATAATGTTTTCTTCTTCCCCTCTAGGAGATGACAGACATCATGTGCTCCATCTATGACATGATGGGGAAGTGTACATACCCCAGCATACAACACAACGCCCCCATGGAGCATGTCGACAACTTTTTCCAGGTAACGCAACTGACTCCTTTCCACACTAGTTTCCTGTTCCAATGCCTTCAAAATGTAGACTCCCTTGTGTTTGGGATGGCTATTAGTGAGCTTTTGTGCAGGGACATCCTCTTCCGTAGCCCTGGACACAAAAATGCATTGCTTTGCATTTTTCTAGGTCAATGGTTTTGATGGTGCTTTGGAATAAGACTTGGGTTCAAATCTTGGGTCCGTCTGTGGTAGGGATAGACTGCTTGATCACTGACCTTGGAAGGGTGAAAGAAAGGTTCCATGAGATTTACCAATCCAGTCAAGTGTCAGGTCAGTGATGATCACTTTAATGATGTGCACTCAGTGGTGGAGCAATTTTAACCCTGTCTTCTCTGTCACACACTATTAGAAAATGGACAGGAATAACGATGGAGTGGTCACCATTGAGGAGTTCCTTGAGTCGTGTCAAAAGGTTTGTGACCTTCCACTGTGAAAACAGTTTGAGAAATGTTAATACATCTTAAAAGTTCACATCCCACAATGTCTTTTGTACATCCAGCTATATACTGTACCTTAAAACAAATAGAAAAGCACCATAATATCCAGATTTTATTTACACCATATTATAGTTTCATATAAAGCTATTATTAGGAGCTTTAACTATTATATTATTTGCTGCTGGTGTTCTGCCACTGAAAGCCATCACAATGAAGAATCATTAGAAAAATATTAGCCTCTTTTCATGATTTATCTCAACACAATGGCTGTAATCCTTAAATTGGCATTCTGAGGAGACCCCAAAATGACACAATGTGATTGGTTGCGACTCAAAATTGAGAATTTTCATTTTCGTCCTAGAGTTGATTATGGGAGCTAGCTAGTTAGTTAGAAGTTAGCAATGGAGATGTCCAACAGTCTAAAAACAAAAAGCTTGTTTGATTTTTTTAATTTCAAAACGGTCAGTAATTTCATTTTGAGGAAAAGGAGGATGGAGTGGGACATGGACTCATTTCTCAGAGCATCTCAAACTTTTAGTTAAAACTGAACTGTCCCTTTAAACATGATTAGGGATGTAACATGATTCAAGCTCATAACGGTGTCAATAAGACACAACATATTGGACAAAACATGCTAATGCAATGAAATAATTTTACAAGTCTGCAGTTTAAAACTATAAATTGAATTATAATTTCGTATTATCACCTGAAAAGTAAGAGTCGTCCATTCTCGTCCGTAATTAATATTGTAAAATGTAAGGTTATCGCTGTGTGACTGTCTTGTTTGCGAGCAAAGAACAACTAATTTATGGAGTTCTTCAGAAGTTATAAGAATGTGTCTGTATTGTGATGCTCTATCGAAGAGATGGATTCGGATTCCTCGCAACTGCAACATTCGATTACGTAGCATTACGCAATCAAGGAATTCTATGGAATTCTATTAGTGACACATTTAGCTACAGTAAAATAAGTCTTCGCAAAATTGCTTTGAGAAGTAGGCCCTAATCAAATTATGCCGTTGTTGGCCCACACACTCACAGATCATGGGCTTTAAAAACGCCGCCCCTACTGTAGCTTGCGAAATGGAAAATAAGATATTGTAGAGAGACTTTGTCCCATTATCGATTAGACTATAGTATCCAATAACATCCGTTATCTTTTTTTATTTTCATGTCTTTATAAACTAAGAATGTCTACATAAGAATTGAATACGAGACAAGTTGGCAGTACAAGTTCGGCCTACTTTCTGGGTGAAAAATGTCAGTGCGTAAAAAGAGCGGGCAAGGCTCTGCGCAATGGGCCCAGTATTGCGCGTCTGGGTGGTTTCGGATAAATTGCTTTCGGGCAGTATGCTAAATTACATACCGTTTCGTTGAGAAACCTCCGAACATTTCGAACAGGTTTGTTATACGTAAAACCGAGAGGTATTCGCTGGACTGTTTGCTAGGGTGTAATGCTGCTTTCAGCTTATCTGGGTGAGAATAGATATTCAAGAATGGATCATTTCTTTGTGTTTGGGAAAGTTCCAAACTTTGACATTTACGGCATTTAGCAGCCTTTATAGAGAGTTTTCGATTACTTCTGTTTTACACATTGAAAGAACATATTTGATTTTTCGACAATAATTAGTTCCCATACCGGGAGTCGAACCCGGGCCGCCTGGGTGAAAACCAGGAATCCTAACCGCTAGACCATATGGGAAGATATATAGTGTATGGCGTATGACATATGACATGTAGCGATGGCATCAACCCTAATGACAGTGTAGGCTTGTGACACTTCTCGCATATATGTTATGAAGAGTATGTTTACCATGTGGAGTTGAATATATCACGTCAGATGGATGAATATGCTTTATCATAAACATAGCACATTGCTTTGTAATAAAAACACACACACACACACATTTGTGGTTGAGTTCTATGATCTAATATACGATGATGAATCTACTGATGCAAGAGTGAAGTAATTAAAATTAACCTTCAGGCGGGCCGTGTATTTTACACGTAGGCCTTCAGTGCTATCCTCCCGCAATTAAACCGCATTCGAATAAACCTCACTATGACACTATAAGCTATTGTCATTCGACGTAACCACCCCATATTCACAGTGACAGTGACCTTTATCGAATGGAATAAAGTGATTCAACACGAGGCTTAACACCTGAGAGTTACAATACAATGTTCCTACGATGCTGTCAACCAGGTGTATCTTTCGTAGTTTCTCGATTGATAGTGCCGCACAAATCCTTTCCCTGGCTGGGAAATGGCTGATAGCTGCGGGGTTGGTCGACACTTCCTCACAATTTCCAGCTTTTCTTGAAAGGTCCTTCTCGAAGAAGGCTTTGCCAGTAAATCCGCCACCAAATCCATTTCTTCCCCTAAGTAAAAAGTAAAAATCTAAACGCTAAGTAAAAATATAAACGTCACGAAATAAAGTTTAAATAAACCTTAGATGATGCTACTGTAGCGAACGGCGGGGCAGAGCAGCTTGCCTTAAGCGGGTATCGAACTCGCAACCTTCCGCTTACAAACCGGCCGCGCTAGCCACAACACCAAGAGAGTTAACTCACTTGGCGGAGCTGCTAACGGGCCTTACACAGGGTCGTTACACTATCCCCTCCGTTCGGGAGAGCGTGCCCTCACGCTTCACTATACAAGTCTCTCACGTGGACACGCCTCTCCGATGGCCTCACGGGCGCCATCCCACTGCTGACACCAATGTAGCGAACGGCGGGGCAGAGCAGCTTGCCTTAAGCGGGAATCGAACTCGCAACCTTCCGCTTACAAACCGGCCGCGCTACCAAGAGAGTTAACTCGTATAGTTAACTCTCTTGGTGTTGTGGCTAGCGCGGCCGGTTTGTAAGCGGAAGGTCGCTACAAACCGGCCGCGCTAGCCACAACACCAAGATAGTAGGATAGGACTCGTATAGTTAACTCTCTTGGTGTTGTGGCTAGCGCGGCCGGTTTGTAAGGGGAAGGTTAACTCTCTTGGTGTTGTGGCTAGCGAAATTTTTTTGTGGCTAGTGACAACCGGCCGCGCTAGCCACAACACCAAGATAGTAGGATAGGACTCGTATAGTTAACTCTCTTGGTGTTGTGGCTAGCGCGGCCGGTTTGTAAGCGGAAGGTTGCGAGTTCGATACCCGCTTAAGGCAAGCTACTCTACCCCGCCGTTCGCTACACTACGTTAGTTTTACTTCAGTCAACTAACTGGCCCTCCGGTCACGCCACACGAAAAATGCTGACGTAGGCGGCCAGGCATTCTAGAGGGCTCCGGCATGTCAAATAATACGCCCAACATGGCAAACTCGAAATCTGATTGGTTAAAGAATATGACAATCAACAACATCGTCCCCATTTGCTTCAACAGCAGAGGGGATTCACTCGAAATTCTGAAGGCCTCACGGTAGATTTTTCACCGGGAGACAGCACAGGTGGAAAATTTGATTGGATAAAAGCTCTAATTTATATGAGCTGCACTGGAAGCAGCGCAACTGAGGGAGAGTAGCAATGAAATGACGTTAATAGACTGATGGGAACAAACCTTGTAAAATACATATATCATTAATGAAAATATATATTTAATTATAAAAATATAATTTCCTGATTCTGACAATCTCTAGACCAGCAGGCTGGTCCTTACGGATTCAGTAATATTCAACCATGATTCAAGTTATCAAAACTCGATTCACTATTGAACTCATAAGCAAGTAATACGGCCAGCACTCTAAAAAGAAAAATAAATGCTATAAATAGATGGTTTAATGCATAATCAGCATAGTAATGACTTTCCCGAGCAAGTCTTTTCCTTATTTTTCACTATTGAACTCACCATGTACATTTCTAACTTTGAGAACTCTGATAGCCTCTTTGTGTTTTTTGTCCCTCCCCAACTCCCATCTAGGATGAGAACATCATGCAGTCCATGCATCTATTCGACAACATCATTTAGGGACCTTTGAATGTGACGAATCAGATAGGACCTCTTCTCTATCCCCACCTCCAGTCCCATCTCCTCAGTCCCATAAAGGATACCCCTTCCCAATGTGACTGTGAGGGGCTGAAGCAATGGCCGGGCAGTGGTTAAAAAGGACTTACCATGAATTTCCACCCCCACACGGATTCAGTTATTCCACCCCGAAGCTAAAGGGTCTCTAGAGACTTTACCCTTTTATACATATACATTATAAAAAAGAAAATAAGGAAAAACAGTCATTACGTAGTGCTGTAACATTGAAAGAGAAACAAAATCAGACAACAACAAAAAAACGTGTGTGTGTGTGCACACAGTCTGGTACCTTAACTAGAAACAACACAGACCAGTAAATTCCAGATACTTTGAGAGTCGAACACTCATGAGACACAACACCACCCATGGAAAAATAGAGCATTTAATCTATGGTATTGCTTCAAACTCTCACTACATAATTCTTTCTCTCTCTCTGGAAAAAATGATTGTTTTACTTCAAGAGACAAAGGCCAAAATCAAGCAATAAATAGTTTGGACTGTCCTATGATGTGAGAGCAAATCGTTGCTCCATCTTCCCGAGTGTGTTGTGTGTGTTCTGGAATGTTCTAATGGAATTCTCCACACTCAATCCATACTGTAATGTCTGCATGACGTGTGTGTAACCATAGAAATAGAATGAACTCATTTTAATTGTATGTGTTGATATATCAATGACGATATAAAATCCTTCATGTAACCGATTGTGCATCTAGGTGCCAGGCATTGCTCGTTGTAAAAGTGTGTGTATATTTTGTATGGATACCATGATGATGATGATAATGAAGAATAAACTCACAGTTGCTATGCAAACACGTATGTCCTATTATTTCCACATGGGCATTTTGGAAAAATGTTTGTTTTTTGCGTTGTATTGTTTTAGATCTGTCATGACGGAAAATGGTATGTTGCAGCAATGTCTAAATCCAAACATTGTGTACAGGTATGTAAAAGGATGGTGATTCACTCTTTTATGCCAACCATAAAGAGACGATGGAAGTTAACTGTGCAACTTTTGGGTTTAATGTTGTCTCACAAACATGTGACATTGATGAGGGATCATAGTAAGTTAGTCAGAAATGTCATACCAAATATCAACCAGACGTGTAAACATAAAGTCTGATGTAAAACCTTGGTGAGCTTACCCTGGTGGTGTAATGCTTAATAGACCAACACCAGCATGTTGTGTGGGTTTACGCTGTTATGGCCTATGTTCCCTCAAACACTCATCTAGCCTCACCTGGGCTTCAGCTGCAGTCCACTCCTCCAATGTCTTACACTTGAATATCAGGGTCAGGACAGTGGTGAATTACCATGACAGTCACTTCAAGAGATTTACCTTGCCTTTTCAAACCTTCCTCTGCCATATCAATGACTTTGTTGAGACGGATCCAGTAGTCAAAGGGGGCCTCTTTGTGAAAGGGCTGTGTGGCGTAGGACACTGAGTCACAGTATGTTGAATAACTGAGGGGTTACTTCTCAGATGTGAAGTAATCTACTCTACCTGTAATCTACTCACTACTTCATCAGATTGGTCTCTGTTTCTCAGACAACAACTTATAGTCTTACAGTCAGAGTTGTAGTGTGTGCATGTGTGTCTCCCTTATTTTGGGCTGTCCATAATAGGACCTCCATAGAACTCTTATAATCAATGAAGGCAAGGGAAGACATATGACAAAAGACATATGACAAAAATAACATATTCTATGTATTGAATACAGTTTCACTAGTATTTCTCAGGACACACAGATATAATTTAATTCACTGATAATCATATTGACATTCAGTCACTACTCGCTTGTGCAAAGAGCTACCCAGTTCACCTCCACTCGCGCTGGATGAGAAGTTCTTCACAGACCAATGATGAGAAGAGGAATGGTCGCGGCACCACTTGTAGGAGAAAATCTGTTTTGTGTTGTGTTTGTTTTAAAGATTGCAACATCTTTTGGCCCAATTTGTAGTTTATTCTGGATTTATCTGGGGATCTGGTATAGATGAATAATTGAAAAACAGTCAGGACCCTCGCAGGCTAACAGTATAGCATCAAGCACCATGGACACCCTGAGATGGCATCAAAAGACTGAGGAGAAGCCAAATGTCATTTCACGAGTTAACAGACCATACCTACAACTGAATATAAGGATATAGGGATATAGAGAGTGAAATTAGTCATCCAATACCACAAAAAAGGGAGGCGGAGGCAGTAGAGGCCAAACTAATGCAGTGGAATGAATGTGAAGCCAGGTGAAAATATAACAAAAGTAGGAGGCAACACAGGGTAAATGGTAGAAACCACAAGACAGTCTCCAAATTGTTACGTTCTGGGGGCTCGTTTCTGCAGACCAGGAAATACAGTCTGGAAAGAAACGAGAAACGAGAAACAAGAAATACTTATCTTCCGGGCGCCTGGCAAAACAAATGAGTGACAACATAGCAAAACACTGCGATGAGTGCTATGATGTAGATACAGAGCACACTGAAAAACACACAGCTGACAGGTAGATCAGGTATATACATTTTAGGTTAGGTTAGGGGTGGAGCTGAGGTTAGTTGAGGTGTGGTCTGCATCCTCTTGAACTTTATTTAACTCCACATTGTACAGAATATCATGGAATAGCGTGTGTACTATGATTATTTATAGTTTTCGCTATGATCATTTTAACTGCTTCTTGCCGGCATGGGATACCAGTGGGTAGTACATTGTGGCCGCAGCAACCCCGGTTTGAACTGGATGAATACATTGAATATATTATGATATTCATTAGCCAGTCTAAATGTTCAAGTCTAGGCTCAAGACTCATCTCCTTCGTCAAGTGTTACGACCGGTCTTAGCCGGCGATAAACCATCCTTGCTGTCTCTGCTTGTGAGCTGGCTTGCTGGGTGGTTACTGGGGTGCCTTTTGGTGGTGTGGGGGCTGGTCTGGCCTGGGCAGCTGCACCTCCCCATCCAATGCAGGAATGCCACTGGGTTGGCATTGGTCTAGTGGCTTTTGTCTATGTAAAAAATGCTATGTAATGTCTATGTAAATACAAATAAACTTGATTGATTGATTATAATCGTTCATCATAGAAAATACGTTTTTGCCATTATAATTTTAACTGCTTGACTTGAGCATATGACACACAATCTGACGTGGGATACCAGTGTTTACAATCTGTCATAGTATAGTGGTTAGTACTCTGTGTTGTGGCCGCAGAAAGCCTGGTTTGAACCCGGTCACGGCAGCCTTTGAAAGAAAGCTGAAACCTTTTTAAACAAGCAAAAACTAAAGTTTTACTTCTATTCCAATTAACAGAAGTTTCTTACCATGCCATTTGGTTTACACAATCACTATAGGCTATATCCCAGACTCTTTAACCCCCTTACCTGAGGATCTCAAAATGCCCTGCTAGTACAGAGAGAGTGGGCCACAGTGGCGCAATGCATAACACGTCTGACTACACATTTGAAGTTTCTAAATTCAACTCCTGACTAGTGCAGCATCATTTAGTTTCAGTAAAAAAAAGTGGTGGTCCTGCATCGTCATATGAATGTGGTGGTCCTGGGTGGTCATACGATTGTTGCGGTCCCGTGTGATCATACAAATGCATTGGTGTTGTCATGGTGAGCATAGCTGCCCTCCAAGCAGGTGACCTGGGTTTGATTCCCGCCCAATGCATGTTACAGTCCCTTTTCCCGAGGGGCCCATGCCTGCGGTTCCAAACATCTGTCTTTTCTCTGTTCCTTCCCTTGCTTCGACTCCTGGCAAATCTGTCACCAACTCACCGGAGAAAGCCAATATGTGAGGGGATAGGGGAGGCAAGAGATGGAATGGAGAAGAGAAGAGGAAAATGTTATCAAAGAGCAGAGCAGAGCCGTGCTCGTTCAGCCACTGAGCTGTGGCCAAGTGGACAAAGGCGGTGCAGTGACACTCCAGTCTCGTTGTTTGGAACCCTGCCTCTGCCTTCTTTGTTGAAGCTGTCTCCATGCTCAAATAAGCTATTGAATAACAGGCGCCCTCACCGCTGCGGCTGGGGTTCCATTCCTGGTCAGGAAGCATGCTTTGTGGAGACACAACCCTCTTCTGCCGGAGCCCTCGCACGACACCTTGTTAAAAGTCATCGTCATGAACAAAAAGTTCTCCTGCTTCGAGCCAGCAACCTAAGGATCGATGTTATTGAATCTACAGTCTATCGTTCTATCGAAGGGTGACAAGGGACCTGGCAGGTCTGCACATTTCCAACTTAGAGGGTCAGAGTTGGATGCAGAAGCAGTTTGTGCCTCTGCGCAAAATGTAGGCAGCATAAAAGCTTCTTGGAGATGCAGGAGATTGAACCCTGGACATCATACATGCAAAGCATGCACTCTACCACTAGAGTTACATCCCCTGCGCTATGAATTAAATGCTGCATGCTTTGTAATGTTTCTTGTAACCCAGACAAATAGAACCTATTAATAATGCAAGTATTATGAAATGAGTTAAATAAATAGAATGATCCTTAAAATAAGTGAATTTGTATTAAATATTAGACACTAAAAGGAAGAAGAACAGACGATGATTAAGAGAAGCTAAAATCTATAAAAGATAAGATGATATGGGATATATTCATGGTTAAAAACTGGAAATATTCATGTATTTCATGTAAGAATTTGGAAAGGTGATTTGTGGATGACATCATTATTATTTAGCAGTATTTCATTCGTTTTTGCATAATTGAGAAACTATTCAATCAACCAATGAGAACCCTAGTCTCGTTGTGAGTTAACCAATCAGAAGTGTAGATTCGCCTTACGCCTCATTGGATCATGGAAAAATCATGTCGCTCTGTCTTTTCCGTGTTATCTCTCCTAGCAAACAGACCTGTATGTACTATGCTGAAGATTCGCTGAAGAAATGGTTTAAAAGAAATTTTCCATCGCAAGATCTGCTTAGAACTACTTACTTTCATTATTGAGAATATAAAAGACTAGTGTTACTTTGAGTGTGGAGTAGCATAGCTCTGCTAGCAGCTAACACAGTTATCTATGGAGTTGTTCAGTTTTCAAAGACATACAAGCCTTCCACCAACCCACAATCTCCGAATCACCCTTCCACAGTTCCTGTTCCAAGCTGCTGTAACCTTGGAAATATTTCCCTTGGTGAGTCAGTATTTTCATTATATTAGCAGCGCTAGTCAGCAACTAACGTGACGATAGCAATAGCATTCAATGCTTAGCACCATCAACGTATGCCTTGCTAATGTGAAGATAAATTAGCTAACTCCAGCTAATGATACAGTATATCCGGTTTAAGATAAGCTAAGCTAAAGCATTGGAATTAAATGAATATTCGGTTGAGTGAATACTAGTATTCAGTGGACAGAGAATTTACTGAATTGTACTGAAAGGAACAAAACATTCTCTTACCTTTTAAGTATAACATACGTCCCACCCTCATTCCTGAACGAGTCTTCATCTTCTGATATCTGGTCCATACCCAAATTCAATATACATATTCTAATCACCGGTGTTCATACCGAAACACGGGTTACATTCTGCACCGGCGCTATCTTGTCTGTTTTTAGGCCTGCGTTCTTCTAACAGCGCTGTCAAGTGGAAAAGGCATTGTGACAAGGATGGGATTCAAACCCACACCTGTAGAGCACAATGGATTAGCAGTTCATCACCTTAACCCCTCAGCCACCTCATCCTGCAGCTCTTCACACCATATCCTAAAACCCAGGACTTGATGAAAGGCTTTTTGCCCTTGGGATTTTGCAGTGACCTTGGGCAACATCTGTTGAGCCAAAGCACTTCCGTTTAGTGGTCCCAGGTGGTGAAAGGTTTCGTCAAAGGGCCCGTCCGGAATTTGAACCCGGGACCTCTCGCACCCGAAGTGAGAATCTTACCCCTAGACCAACGAGCCCTCTGAGTAGCACCTGCCCCACAATCGAAAGTTGAGATCAATACAAAAGTAGGAAGAGTGTTGCAAAGGGAACACCATGTGACAGTGTTCTTCAAGAGCCCGGATAGCTCAGTCGGTAGAGCATCAGACTTTTAATCTGAGGGTCCAGGGTTCAAGTCCCTGTTCGGGCGGAACTTCTTTTCACTGCCAGATCAACTACATCCTTGCAACACTGGTAAGAGATTGTTCAAGATTCAAGATTAAAGATTCAAAGTGTTTATTATCATATCCACAGTAGAAAACATGTTTCCCTGTACAACGAAATTCTTGCTTTGCTGTCCGCAGAATGCCAACCAATGTAAAATATACAATACTAAAGAATATACAATATATACTAAACAAAATGTACAAGACAGCAAAATTTAAGGCATCAAATAAAATAGCAGCAATAATAATAATAAAACAGTGCAAATGTAGCAGTGCAATTATGCATGTGCAAACTGGAAAATTCAGTTATTGAGGTAGTAAAGTTATATTAATCTGAGGTAGTAAAGTTATATTAAAAATTGAGATCAATACAAAAGTAGGAAGAGTTTTTTAATTATTAATCTCCTGCATTTCCCTGTGTTGTCAGTGGAATTTTAATTCTACTGCTGGACAAAGGCTTCCATGCTCAGAACCAAAAGATCCTGACCCTGCGTGATTTGAACACGCATCCTTGTGATCCAGAGGGAGATTGTGCCACAAGGTTTTTCGAAATACACAGTGAATATAATTTCACACAATGTACCTCCCCAACCCTAGCTTGGGAACTTGATGAGATTAATGCAAACGTAGGAAAGGCTTCCATGCTCACAACCAAAAGATGAGAGACGTGTTTCAAGGAAATTATACTATTTTCTAAATATACTGTTAGTTGCTAAGATCACAAGAATTAACCACTAAGGGTACACAATGTGATGAAGCAAAGTTTCCTCAGTTCATTAAGAGCTATTAGATAAACAAGATGCACAGCAATACAATTCTCAGTTCTGGGGTACTTCCCCATACAGCAAACCTCATAAGATACAAAAAGAAGAACTTGTCACATGTCATTTGTCCTTATTAGTACGAACATATTCTCGTCTAGATAGATATAAAAAAAACCTTCAAATAGGCTGGCAGGTTGACCTTTTCACACAGACAAGTTACTTCATTGTTCTGCAAGTAAGAAGCATTCTTGCACTCTTAGAAATGAGAATGCCCACGTGAATAACAAGTACATAGAACATAAATGATTATTGTAAAACTTTTTCCTCACATTCCTCCCTTTTGAAATTTCATGTCAGCTTACAATATAGGAACAACATTAACAATGAGGTCAGGAATTCTCAGGGCTGAAGCGTTAAACCAGTAGAGTGAACTTCTCTTCTTTCTTGCATGGGGGCGGCTATTATTTGCGTCCTGCCATGGGACTTTACCATCATTGGAGCGGCTACTATTTGAGTCCTGCCGTGGGACTTCACCTTCCTCTATGGCCCACACTGTCAGAGCTATCCCAAAACCCATGACGAAAAGGATGAAGAAACATCTTCCCCACTGTTGCTCAGGTGCTCCCCACAGCATCAGTCTGTGTCGTTCGATGGGCACCATGGCGGTCAATGGGTTTGCAGTGGGATACGTGGACCCACGTGTCTCGTTCAGCTTCTCGGACAGCAGTCGGTGTGGTCAGGAGGATCTGGTACAGTCCCAGCCAATGCTTTCTCTTGTAGTTCTTTATCACCATCCAATCACCTGGTTGTAGGTTGTGGAGGATTCCTTCCTTTGGCTCCGGAAGGGCTGCTTTAACCTGAGGGAAAATAGACTTGAGAACAAGGTAACTTACCATCTCGTCATTCATTCCGGTCAGATTCAGCCTGTTCTGTGGAAAAGGAGTGTTAAGCATGCGCATTGGTCTTCCTGTCAGGACAGGTTTGTGGCTCTATGTGAGTGACCACACATGTACATAAGTGCACCTGGACCCATGAGAGTTGGGTCTCAGCCATCAGTTTGGTTAATTTGTTTTTTACTGTCTGATTTGCTCGCCCCACTGCACCGGGTGGTAAGCACAATGTGTCCTTAAATCTATTTGGAGGCTCTCAGATAGGCTTTGGATAACATTATTTACAAAATGAGAGCCGTTGTCACTTGTGAGCTTTGTAGGTAATGCCCATCTTGGAATTACCTCTCTCAGTAGTTAGATTCTCAGAAGTCAAAACATCAAAAAACTCAAATCAAAACAGGTAGATTTTCCTGAACGATGTTGTCTCAGTTGTTTCTCTAACTTGGGCCATGAGGACCATAAAATATCCTGGTTCAGACACGTAGTTACAACAGTTACCTTTATGTACTTAGAACCTTTGTCCTACAGTTCTGTTCATTGACAAATCTGTGGTCAAAAAGTGCGTTGTCAGAGTTTTGCTGTATATTTGATCAAATACAATCTTGAATTTGTTAATGGAATAATGTTTTTTCTACTGCAAACCTTAGTCAGGGTCATTTGCTCTGCTCATGTGTTCATGGTTGTGACAAGGCATTTTCAGCCTTAATTCATGTACCTTTCCTACTTAACGGAAACCTTGGCTGTGGGTCCGTTTATATTTTATTCATACACAGTTATTATGCTTTCACTCTAATCCTCTACAAAATCAGCTAGGTAACGTTTACAGCATATATGCAATTCCCCCGAGCGACGTACCCCAGACACTGATATTACTTTGGATTATACAACACATTTATACAGCTGTTTTCTTATTTCTATTGTCTAGACATTTCTCTTTATACTCCCTTACAGTTTTCACATAACTGTTCACACGGTCAATCCACAATTGACTCTTACTACTAACACACATAGTTTCACTTATTTATAAAATGCACCATTTTATGATCACAACGTTGTTCAGTGAATCATAACATTGATGTTACCCTATAATTTAGTGAGATGGAGAAATCCGCTGTCCGCGACCCTCCGGAGTCCTTTAGGCGGGGTCCCAACCCAATTTGTGTGGGAGATGCCCTGAGTCCTTTCACAAAAGTGGGTCCATGGTTTAAACCCTCAGAATCAGTTTCCATCCTGTTTCGTGACACCAAGTATTGCTGTGAAAATTCTACTAACTATTATCAAAAGATACTGTAACTTGCTAAGCACAAGAATGAACAACTAAGGGTACACAATGTGATGAAGCAAAGTTTCCCTAAGAGCTCTTTGAGAAGCAGAGCAATACAATTCTCAGTTCTAGGGTACTTCCTCATATAGCAAAATGTATACTATACAAAAAGAATAACTTGTCAAATGTAATTTTTCCTTATCAATACTAACACATTTTTGTCTAGATAATTATAATAAACCCTTCTAATACTGGCAGATTGACCTTTTCACACAGACAAGTTACTTCTCTGTTCTACAAATAAGAAGCTACAGCACTCTTGGAACTGAGAATGCTCGTAATACATTGAAACATTGAACAGAAATGATTATTGAAAAACCTTTTCCTCATACATGAAACTCTCTGTAGATTGCATGATTAGACATTTTATTTCTATCAGGCTAGCTCTTTTCATTTCATTTTGGTTTGTGTGTAAAAAGAATACATGGTGCAGGACGAAGTGGCTGAATGGTTATGGCAATGGACTGCGTGTGTGCTGCACGCATGGGTTCGAATTCCATCATTCCTTTTTCTGTTTGACAGCCCTTTTAGAAGATCGGGGGCGTATAAACAGAGGAGATATTGGTGGTGGAGAAACAATGCAAAGCATGCAGAATTTAATTTACAGAGAAGATTCAAATTGGACATTGTCCAATAGCTTACTTGAGCATGGAGACAGCTTCAACACCAAATGCGGGTTTGGAACCCATGCTTTCAACAAGACTGGAGTGTCACTGCAGCTCCTTTATTGATTGGGCCACACTAGCTCAGTGGCTGAGCTCTTTGATAACAGAGCCTGCTGAGCTCACTTTTAATGAACTCTCCCCTTTTCTTCCATTTTCCTCTTCTCTTGACCTTTTTCATTCTCTCTCTTGCCTCCCCTATCCCTCAAGATATTGGCTTCCTCCAGTGAGCTGGCAACATGTCTGCCAAGAGTTAAAAGCGGGGGAAGGTGCAGAAGAGAGACAGAGGTTTGGGGCTGCAGGCATGGGACCCTCGGAAAAAGGGAACATAAGTTGCATTGGCCGGGAATCGACTGCTTGGAAGGCAGCTATACTCACTATACCACCAATGCATTTGCATGGCCATGAGGGACCGCCGCATTCATATGACAATCCTGGACCACCACATTCATGTGACGTTCCAGGACCACCACATTCATATGATCTTCCAGAACTCACGCCTTCAAATTGTCGCGTTGTCTTTGTTGTCACTTTTATTTCATGAGGTGGAATGCTCTGTAAAAAAGAGAGAGGGGGGGGGGGGGAATCTTACAGCAATGCACACACAGTGGAGCGAGACTCCCTGCTTATTGCAGACAGGGTGGGCAAGCCCCTGAGGCTCAATTGCGGGAAAGGGAGAGGCATTAGTTGGAGGGCTTGTTGGTCTAGGGCAGGGGTGCCCAACCTTTTTTGACCCAAGATCTACTTTTCAAGTCGCCAACCTCCCGAGATCTACCAGTCCAGTGTCAACATCGCAAACCCACACACATCGTTTCCAGCCTGCAGTAACTAACCTCACAACACTTTTTCTTGTTGTCACACAACCACTAGACATCACATCACAAACCCTCCCTCTCTCAAACACACACACACACAGACAAATTCCTCTCACACAGTTGCCAGTTGCATAGTGTGCTGTAGCACAAACCCGCTCTCTCTGCTCCTCTCTCTCTCTCACACACACACACGCCAATCTGCATGATGAGCAATAGCCATAACTGACCTTAATATGAACCCAACAGAAAAATAAACCAGATACAAACTGGCTCCAGATGAAAACTCGTCTACGTCTAGGGGCGGTAGAGGAGTCGCAACAAAAAGGTAGTACATCAGACTTATTGTAGGAATTAAACAACCACAAACCACAATTCAACTATGTACAGTTATTTATTTCCTCGGGGAAAACACAACACAAGACACACGCCAAGGAGAA
This sequence comes from Argentina silus, assembly GCF_951799395.1. Lineage (NCBI taxonomy): Eukaryota > Metazoa > Chordata > Actinopteri > Argentiniformes > Argentinidae > Argentina > Argentina silus. The sequence continues at coordinate 51,440,510 of NC_139654.1, forward strand.
AAGGGAACTACGAGCGGTGCCAAAGCAAAGAAATCATAAACAAAAGTGATGTCCTAAACTAGTGCAATAGTAAGCTATACTATCAGGGCTATGCTAAAGTGCTATGCTACACTAGACTAGAACATACATGGGGCGGCACCCACTCCTAACCTGGTGAATTGTAACAGAGGTGAGCCTACGTGTTGGAAATGTAAACCCATGGGTCTCTTACCTATTCACCTTACCCCTATGGCGTACAATTAACAGACAGGCAAATTATGAGAAAAACAATGACGTAAATATAACAAAAGAAAACTAGATGTAAACAAGTACGTCGGAGGTTTTGATCAACCAGGCAACAGCGAGTCGACAGCAAACACAAGACTACGGTGAAAATGGGTCGACTCCCGAGGGGAAGTCCAGCGGAGCTTTTAAAGGACACGGACAGCCCTCTGATTGGTCAGGAACAGTGATGAGTGATGGGGACGAATGGCCAATTGCTGACGGACACCTGAATGTAGAGTGACAGGGTAAGGGAAAAACAGAAGGAATCACAAAACACAACAAGGATACACGCACATGTAGGAATGGGAACGTAACACTGAGTTTGAAAAAAGGAAATCACTTCCTACCTTAGTGGGAGACCTGGCACTGGGAGGAGGAGGCTAGCTTCTCGTAGTCAGGAGTGTAGGAGCTGGTTGCAAGGCGTAGGCAGGCTGCAAGGTGGTCATCAGTCATTGTTGATCTGTACTTGGACTTGATGATTTTCATGTGCGAGAAAGCAGACTCGCACAAATAAGTTGATCCAAAAAGAGCTGTCAGGTTCAAGGCACATCTTCTGAGATTGGGATACTTCTCCTCCACCAGTAGTTTCCAGAACACTACATGCTCTCCAGGTTGAGCGGATGTTGATCTGGCTTTGATCTCAATGTCATTTTGCAATGTCAAAATCTCATCCTCAAGAGCGGAGCTTTCCAAGTCGAAAAGTGATTTGACTTTGTCGGCAATGTCACCAACATCAATACTTGCACCAAATGGATAACACATATAGCTGGCTACAGGCTCGATGGATGCAAAGTCAGTAAAACGCCTCTCATACTCTGACGAGATGCTCTGAACATGCTCCTCATAACGTGCACTGTCAAGCTGTGTCACACCTTTACCTTGACGTTGTAGTTCTGCTTGCATGTGAGGGAAGTTGCGCAGGTTACCACACTGCAGCATGCTTGACATCAGGTGTAGCTTGCTTTTAAACGTGTTCACTGAACTCATCATGTTGACTACATCTTTACCCTTACCCTGCAGCTCTAAATTCAATTCATTGAGCTCGCCAGTGAGATCAGTGAAGAAAGATAAATCTAAAAGCCACTGGTGGTCCTCTAGCTTTGTATGGTAATCCACATGTTTTGAAAGCTTCAGGAAGTCCTTGATTTCAGGCAACAGCTCCGTAAATCTGGCCAAAAGGTTACCTCTGCTTAACCACCTAACATCCGTGTGAAGCAGCAGGTCTGTGTGCTCAGCATCATTCTCCTCCAAGTGAGCACGGAAAAAGCCTTCTCTGCAGACTCCTGGCCCGAACTGAACACACAATCTTCATTGCAATATCCATCACTTCTTTCATATTTAAAATCTTACCACACAACGCTTGCTGGTGAATTATACAATGATAATTCAGGATATCTGGGAAAGATTCACTTTCTTTGCACAGTGCAATGAACCCACTGGTGTGGCCCATCATAGCAGGCGCCCCATCAGTTGCGATGGAGATCAGCTTGAAGAGCGGCAGTTTTGTCTCGCTAACAAATCCCATGAAAGCATTAAACATATCCTCACCTCTGGTGTGTCCTTTTAATGGCAAAATGGTGAGTAGCTCTTCCTTGGCGCTCATGTCTTCAAAAACCATCCTGATGAAAACACACAATTGTGCCACATCCACCATATCAGTCGACTCTTCAAATTGGAGGGAAAAGCACTCACGCGTCAATATCCTTCCTCAGTTGCTCCTCCACATCCACAGCCATTCCCTCACATCGCCTTGTAGTCTTATTGCGGGAGAGTTGCACTTCTTTAATGGCCTTCACGATCTCTGTTTTATTTTTAAAGTCGTCAAAAAGGCTATCCGCTGCCTCGAGAAAGGCTTCCTTCACAATATCGCCGTCTTTGAATGGCTTCTTGTGTTTAGCAAGGATGTGACTGACGCGATAGGAAGCAATAGTTGCGGCCTTACCCTGGGTCTTCGGTTTGGTGAAGATTGACTGCCATGCTGCAAGCTGTACTTTCAAATCCCGCACTTTTGTGGCACGTAAAGGCGTTTTTGCAGGGAAATCCCTCTCGTAGCTCCCGTGTACTGTTTTAAAATTCCCTTTCTTTGCCAACACCACCGTTGCATTGCAGATCAAACAAACAGGCTTTGAATGAGAATAAACAAAAAAATAATCTTCCTCCCATTCAGGGTGAAAATGGTAGGTCTTGGCTCGTTTCCCCTCAGACATGTTAAAGTTTAGGAGTGCGTAACCGCTCTGATCGCTAGCTGCTAGCTACTGTTGACAGCTGTCAACTTCCTATCATGCATGTCACGCGCTACCGTAGGTTAAACGTGACCTACTTTTTTCTTTTTTTTAATGCTTTTTTTTGTGGACGTGTTTAAGAGACTGATAGGGTGCGCAGGCAAGGACTCATGATAGGCTGTAGTGTACATTTAATTCAAAATGTAACACACACACACACACCCACAAAACAAAACAAAACATATCCAACGACGCAAAACAAAACATACAGTTACACATAAAAAAAACTTTTTTGTTTTCATTATTTCCTACACCCCTCGCGGTCGACTTGGGATCAGTCCGCGATCGACTGGTAGACCGCGATCGACTGGTTGGGCACTCCTGGTCTAGGGGTATGATTCTCACTTAGGGTGTGAGAGGTCCCAGGTTCAAATCCTATCCTTGAGGATAAATTGCGGGGCAGGTACTTCTCAGAGGGCTCGTTGGTCTAGGGGTATGATTCTCGTTTTGGGTGCGAGAGGTACCGGGTTCAAATCCTGTCCTTGTGCCACGTATTGATAACCATCTCCATGAGCGAAGAAGGGAGCAAAGGAATCGCTTCACCAGCGACTCTTCCGTCCGGCGAGCTCCGCCTCCGCCTCCTGACTAGCCGTTCCCGTTCGATGGGGGCCGGCGCACCCCGAGAACTACTGAGGTGTGAGACTTCAGTGGGGTCTGAGCCGATGCAGCTAGGCCGCTTCCGCCTCGGTCAGGAGGAACGCAGACGTTGCCTCGCCAGTAACAGCTGTCTGTAATGTGGCCAGTCTGGCCATTTCCTTGCCACCTGTCCTCTTCGGCCGTTAAACCAGCAGGCTCGTTAGGAGATGGGAGGATCATAACGAGCCGTGCTGTTTTCCCTCGGTCTCCCAGCCCCTGGACCTAGCTGCATGCCACCCATGTTGTGGTAGTGGAGCAGCTTGGTCTTTCCACAATACTTCTAGATCAGCCGTTAGAGGCCAACGCCCTGGATGGCAGGCTCCTCGCCAGAGTTATGGCAGCACCTGTCCATCTACTGTTGTCTGGTAACCATCAAGAGGAGGTGAGCTTTATTGTGTCCATATGTGCCCATCATTCTGGGACACCCCTGGCTGGTAAACCATAATCCCCTGATTGACTGGGCCTCAGCCAGGATTGTTGGAGTCCTGCTTGTCATGTCTCTTGTCTGCGATCTGCCCTGTCTCCGTCTGCTCCTATGCCAGAGATCCCTGACCAGACGAATGGAAGACGGGGTTCAACGCCTCCATGGGTCATTTCGAGTATTTAGTGATGCCATTTAGGTCTGACCAATGCCCTAGCAGTCTTCTGGCTCTCAACTTTGTCTCCGGTCTACCATCTTCCAACGGTAAGAAGGTCATTCTGACAGTTGTGGACCGGTTCAGTAAGTTTGTCCATTTCCTGCCCCTGCCTAAGCTTCTGTCCGCCAAGGAGACTGCGGACCTGCTGGTGAAGAAGGTGTTCCGGGTCCAGGGCCTACCCTGTGACATCGTTTCGGACTGGGACCCCAGTTTACCTCGGCTGTCTGCAAGGCCTTCTGCTCCGCCCTTGGAGCCACCATCAGCCTGTCCTCCGGGTTCCATCCCCAGACCAACGGCCAGGCGGAGAGGGCCAACCAGAAGCTGGAGACTACCCTTGCTGCGTGGTGTCCACCAACCCATCGACCTGGGCATCCCAACTTCCATGGGTGGAGTATGCCCATAATACCCTGTCCACCTCTGCTACCGGTATGTCGCCTTTTCAGTGCCTTTATGGCTATCAGCCCCCTCTCTTCCCGTCTCAAGAGGAGGAGATCCTGGTTCCGTTGGTCCAAGCCCACCTCCGTTGATGTCACAAGACCTGGCGTCGTGCCCGTGCTGCCCTGCTGAGAGCCTTTGGCCGGTACCAACATCAGGCTAATCGCCGCCGCACCCCTGCTCCTAACTACGCACCTGGAGACAAGGTGGCTCTCAACCCGGGATCTACCCATAAAGACGGATGCTAAGAAACTGTCTCCTAGGTTCATTGTGCCTTTTTTGATAGAGAGGGTCATCAACCTCACAGTCCTACACCTTATACTTCCCCGTACCCTCCGTATCCATCCATCATTCCATGTATCTCTCCTCAAGCCTGTCTCTTCCAGCGCTCTGTGCCCTGTCTCCCCCCAGATGATAGACAACCACCCCGCCTACACCGTCAGGCGTCTCCTGGACTCTCGCCGCCGTGGCCATGGGGTGCAGTACCTGGTGGATTGAGAGGGTTATGGTCCTGAGGAGAGGAGTTGGGTTCCCCGTTGTCTGGTCCTGGACCCTGCCCTCATCCGGGATTTCCATCGCCTGCACCAGAGGCGCCCGTCGGAGGGGGGGTACTGTCACGACTACGCCTCCATGATCTCTGCCGGCGGTGACTAGCACACCTGTCGGCAATCTAGTCATCGACTCCCCATTACTTATACCCTGCACCTGCTGCTAGTCAATGCCGGATCGTTTGCCATTCATGGTTTGTCCTTGTGCCACGATTCCAGCTCCTGTACCCTGCTTGTCTGATTACCTGCCTGCCTGCCCGACCTCTGCCTGTCTGATTACCCTTCTGCCTGCTCGACCCCTGCCTGTCTGACTGTCCGCCTGCCTGCCCGACCCTGCCTGTCTGACTACCTGTCTGCCTGCCCGACCCCTGCCTGTCTGACTACCTGCCTGCCCTGCCTGTTCCCTTCTTTTATACCTGTCTTATTAAATCTACTTGCTTTACACTTACCTGCTTGTCCCTAGTCTGCATTTGGGTTCGGTCTCTGATTCGTGACAAAAACAATAAAACTACCACACATCCCTCTCTTGAATTGGTTTAACCACACAACTTATAGCTAATATGTTTCGCATTTCACATGAATTTACAGTATCTACTCAGTTCGAAAATTCTAATCTAAGATAGAAATATTATTTTTTGCAGTAGCAGGATAGCATTCTCTTCTTTCATGACTTGGGAGATATTGCAATAATTCTAAATAAAAATGACAGTTTGTAATAAAACCCTACTTTCACTCACTCTTGGTTGTCCGTTGTATGGGGCATCACAATATAATAAAAATGACCCCGTCAGTTATGTCTCAGGCTCCATGCAGTCCATGGTAGTTGCATAGAGAATGCTATCCGGTGGCTACATAATAGCTTTGATTTATTTCTGTATTTTACTGATCTTATGTCCCAGTTTCTGGTCCCAGATCAAATGATCAAACATTGACTCATGACATTGATGTGAAGTGTGGTTATATACAAATATCCAGAGATGGTGGCAGTGAAGTTGGAATACTGCAAACACTGGAACTCAATGTGGTAGTGAAAGAGGAGGAAGGAGGAGAGGAAGAGAAGAAAGATGTGAACGTAAAAGAAGAGGAAGTGGAGGATGATGTGATAATGGAAGAAGAGCAAGGAGAAGATCAAGTGGAGGAGAAAAAAGGTGATTTCATGTATTTGTCTAAGGCCGGGCCAAATTATTTAGTAGGTCATTGGGCACTGACAGATATTTAGTGGTGTATGCAATCAAATATTTATCTTTTTTTTTTTTATCTTTTATTTGTATTTCCCCACAGCAGTTGTTAATTTATTAAAATAAACATTGTTAAAATGTATCTAACTTCTGTGATCATGGAATTACAACTGTTGAGCAACAGGGTAGGAGTCAAAGGTGGGCCTATAATACATATAGCCTTAACACAATCATTAATCATGAAACATTGATTTGCATTTGTTGTAATATCAACACACTCTGACAACCTCAAGTTCCCAGTGTCTGCAAAACCCAGAGATGTTTTTTTTTTTTTGATTAGATTAGATTCAACTTTATTGTCATTGTGCAGAGTACAAGTACAGAGACAACGAAATGCAGTTAGCGTCTAACCAGAAGTGCAAAATAGCAGAAAGTGCAATGAACAGTATTTACAGGTAGTGCAATGAATGATCAGTAGTAGTGCAGTATAATATAGTAATATAAGCAGTATAATATAGCAGTGCAGTATAGCAGTATGTGAGTAGCAGTAGCATTATAGCAGAATAAATAGTTACAGTATGAGCAGTGTAGCAGCATATGAGCTGTATGGGTAATGCAGTCTAGCAGTATATATGTATTAACAGTAACATGAGGTAGATGCAGAATAAATATAAATATGGAATGCCGTATAAACAGTATAAACAAGTATGTACAGTAGTATTAAAGAAAATATAGGATATGTGCATTATGTGCATTATGAACAGTATGAACAGGTATGTACAGAAGAGCAGTGGTATTGAGTAAGAGAAGGGGAGGGGAGTATAGTGCAATAGTGCAATTGTCCGGGTGGGGGGGGGGGGGGGTGGGGGTTGCGGGGGTAGTAGGTTGTCAGGTAGGTGTAGTGTTCGAGTTCAGCAGGGTGACAGCCGCAGGGAAGAAGCTGCCTCTGAACCTACTGGTTCGGGTGCGGAGAGACCTGTAGCGCCTCCCGGAGGGGAGTGGGGTGAAAAGTCTATGGTTGGGGTGAGAGATGTCCTTGACGATGCTGCGTGCCTTACGCAGGCATCGTTTGCCCTGGACAGCCTCGATGGAGGGGAGTGAGGAACCGGTGATGCGTTGGGCAGTTTTCACCACCCTCTGCAGTGCTTTCCGGTCCGATGCCGAGCAGTTGCCATACCATACTGTGACACAGTAGGTAAGGATACTCTCGATGGTGCAGCGGTAGAAGTTCACCAGGATCTGAGGAGATAGATGGACCTTCTTTAGTCTCCTCAGGAAGAAGAGACGCTGGTGAGCCTTCTTTATCAGGGTGGAGGTGTTGAGGGTCCAGGAGAGGTCCTCAGAGATGTGGACACCCAGAAACTTGAAGCTGGTGACTCGCTCCACCTCAGTCCCGTTGATGAGGATGGGGGTGTGTGCGCCAGCTTTAGACTTCCTGAAGTCCACAATGAGTTCTTTGGTCTTCTTGGTGTTGAGAGCCAGGTTATTGTCGTTGCACCACACTGTTAGGTGCTGGACCTCCTCCCTGTAGGCCGACTCATCGTTGTTGCTGATGAGACCGATCACCGTTGTGTCGTCTGCAAACTTAACAATGGTGTTTGAGCCATGTACAGGTGTGCAGTCGTAGGTGAAGAGGGAGTAAAGGAGGGGGCTCAGCACACAGCCTTGTGGAACGCCGGTGTTCAGGGTGAGGGTTGAGGAGGTGTGGTTGTGAAGCCTAACAGACTGCGGCCTGTTGGTCAAGAAGTCTAGAATCCAGTTGCAGAGGGAGGGGTTGATGCCCAGTTGCCTGAGTTTGGAGATCAGTTGCAGAGGGGATGATGGTGTTGAATGCTGAGCTGAAGTCAATAAACAGCATTCTCACATAAGAGTTAGTCTTGTCGAGGTGGGACAGGGCGGAGTGAAGTGCCGTTGAAATGGCATCCTCTGTACTCCTGTTCTGCCGGTAGGCGAATTGAAAGGGGTCCAGTGTGGGTGGTAGGCAGGTCTTGAGTTGAGCTAAGACCAGCCTCTCGAAGCACTTCATGATGATGGGCGTGAGTGCCACTGGTCGGAAGTCATTTAAGCTTGTTGCAGTGGAGTGTTTTGGCACCGGCACGATGGAGGTGGTTTTGAACCACGCGGGGACAGCTGCTTGGGCTAGGGACAGGTTGAATATGTCAGTCCAAACCTTAGTCAGCTGCACAGCGCAGGCCCTGAGGACGCGTCCGGGGATCCCATCAGGACCAGCAGCCTTGCGTGCGTTAGTCCTGCTCAGTGCCGCACACACGTCGGTGGGGGATAGAGTGAGGGGCTGGTGATCCGCAGGGAGCACAGCCTTGGTGGCCACCTCCTTGTTGTCCCTGTCAAAGCGGCCGTAGAAGTGGTTCAGCTCATCAGGGAGGGAGGCGTCAACGGAGAGGGGTGAGGTGTTAGATGGTTTGTAGTCAGTGATGGCCTGGATGCCCTGCCACATGCGTCGGGGGTCAGAGTTGTTTCTGAAGTGATCCTCTATCCTCAGCTTGTGGTTGTGCTTGGCCTTTTTGATGCCCCTCTGCAGATTAGCCCTGGATGAGCTGTAGGCCCGAGCATCCCCTGATCTGAAGGCAATGTCGCGTGCCCTCAGCAGGAGTCGGACCTCGCTGTTCATCCATGGCTTCTGATTAGGGAAAGTGGTGATCCGCTTGAGTGTGGTGACACTGCTGATGTTGGAATTGATGTAGTCCAACACAGATGAGGCATATGAATTAATGTCCGTGTGGGAGTCATGGGTGGCCTGAGTGGCAAACACACCCCAGTCAGTGTTTCCAAAACGCTGCTGGAGCGCTGAGTCAGCTCCCTCTGGCCAGACCTTGACTGTCCTCACTGTAGGTTTCACTCGTTTGATGAGTGCTGAGTACTTGGGCAGTAGGAACAATGAGAGGTGGTCTGATTGACCTAGGTGGGGGAGGGGAACGGCTTTGTACGCATCAGCCATGCTGGTGTATACTTGGTCCAATGTCCTGTCTCCTCTGGTGGGGCAAGAGACATTTCGGTGGAATTTGGGCAGTACAGTCTTTAAGTTGGAGTGATTGAAGTCACCCGCGACAATGAAGGCTGCCTCGGGATGCAGAGTCTGTTGTTTGCTGTGTTGTGTTACTTCTGACACTGCTGAGCCTATGGAAGCACTACTTGTTCTCATGTTGTTTGTAATCCTTTATATGTTCCTATTCTTACAGGAGAGAGCTCCAACCCAAGCTCAGACAGCGACCCCATCAGGAAACCATAATCAACACAGACAGGGGTGCTCAAGACAGAAGAATCATCACTGCATGGACTGCTTCAGTAGTTTCTATGAGAAAAAGGATTTGAGAAATCACACCTTCAAGTCCTTAAATCACAACCACAGACTCACAGAGGAGAGAAGACTCACTTGCCTTGAGTGTGGAAAGAGTTTTGGTCATATGAGGCACCTAAAGACACATCAGAGAATGCACACAGGAGAGAAGCCATACCACTGCTCCCAGTGTGGGCAGAGTTTCAACAGCACAGGACACCTAAAGACACACCTGGGAATACACACAGGAGAGAGGCCATACCACTGCTTCCAATGTGGGCAGAGATTCAATCAGTCTATCACCTTAAAGAAACATCAAAGAATACACACGCTAGTTAATACGACTGCTCCCAGTGTGGGAGGAGTTTCAAGGAGGCAGGAGCCCTAAAGTAGGTGGTGGTGGGGGGGTGTATGCTGGCAGCACCACATACTATACTGTGTGCAGTGCATGACTTGGGCCAGCACCTTGAATTTTCAGGTAACTCTGTTCCGGTTCCTCGTATTGGATACCGGTTATGAATTGTATCTTTGTTCGAAATTCAGAGAGAGAGAGAGAGAGAGAATCCATTGCATATCATGGAAATGCCAGATGCAGCACTCAAAACCCCCATAGTTTTCATTATTTTTCATTACGTCTTATTAGAAAGATGGCCGATTTACCCCAATTTTAACAATCTTTGTGAATGGGTTAGGGTTGGGTCATTCCAAGGATCCCACTTAGCATTTATCAAAACTTTGGTATCAAGCCTCAGCTGAGGGCTTGGTGCTGCTCCAGAGAAATTAGCTGGGCTGACAGAGGAACCGAGAGTATTCGGTGGTTGCAAATGCCGATGCTGGATGGAGCCTCTCTAAATGTATACTAAGTTAGACAGAGTAGGGACAGATATGGTATGATTTAATTTATTTTATTCCTTTTATTTCCTTTAATTTATTTTATTCCTTTTATTTACTTGAATTTCTTTTATTTCTTAAATTACTTTGTTGCTACATTGCATTACCATGCTGTAACGCTTAAAGCTTAAATAAAGTACAAATCTGCATTGAAAGAAAAATAAGTATTTTAGTTCTTAGAAGTTTATATAGAATTGAAATAGTCACCTAAGTTGTGTTATCCTCCTTGTTACATCGTAAAAAGTTAGATTTCGCTGTGCATATTACACCATAGGATCTAAATGGTTATTCTAGCCTCTTTTTAAAATATGAATTGTCCTCATCAATAAATTAAATTCCTGCAACTACACCAACTGGCACTCATATAAGAATAGAGCCGTCGTTAACTACTGGGGCTTTCACAGGCTGTGTTCCGTTATGGGTCGCTTACGGAACAAAGCCAGAAAGAGGAAGCAGGAGAAACTGGGAAGTAGACGGTGAACAGCAGGGTGAATCTATTTGACACCAGCCTAAATATATCTTTAGAAACCAATTAGGGTAAGACCCTTTAGGCTGAGGATCTAACCCGTTGGACGGAGGGCTGGTCCGGGGCTCCTGTATAGAGTCAATTACCGCGAGACACCCCCCATTACCCCGCTGTACAGTTCCTCTACTGTTAATAATAATAAATAAATAAGAAAAGTAATGCTTCCTTCTTCTAGCATTGTGATTGCCAATGGCACCTGGTCCTAGCATAGATTTTTGCTTATGATGACTGATGTATAGACTAATGTACTTGTTGTAAGTCGCTTTGGATAAAAGCATCTGCTAAATGTAAAAAATGTAAATGTTATAATTTAACTCACTTTCTGCCGTAGAAATATATATAAATAGCTCTCTGCACAGATTTATCCCTCTTTTTATTGCATTTTTCCATTTTCTATAGAGCTAAAAGAAGACAATTTGCTCCCTCTTTCCAATTCTAATGGAGGCCAATGTTACATTACTGTTTGGAGTTTCCAACCTCAAATCAGAGGTCTGAGATCTGGTGAATTCAGAGTTTTTGAGTTGGTCATGAATGCACCATTAGACCAGAAATAAATCTATTTTTTCTCAAACTCAGTGCATTAGGTTACTAGGACCGGTATTAACTGAGTATTTCCCACCCCACTTACATTGAAACACATTCAGTAGTTTTTTGTTGTTGTTGTATACATGCCCATGGCAGATAAGAATAATATCAACTTATTCATTTGATAAAAATTATTTTGTTTAATTATTTTCTCGTTTGCAATTCATATATTTCGATTACTGAATCAATACAAGTGAAACAAGATACATTTTTTAACGTTTTATTTGACATTATATTTCCATTTCTTTGAAGTTTCCGGGGAACTGACAAGCTGTGCTTTTCCGACCTGTATTTGCGCGCGCATCGCATGTTTTTAAAAAAAAAAAAATTATATGAAATCCATTTCCTGTTGGCAGTAGCTGGATAGCACAGGTACTCCTGATTTCTTCTCCCTGGTAGACTCGTGACGAAGTTGACCAGGTCGATCATAACAAGTTTATAAATGTCGATGGTTGGTGCAGGATTGCATGAGCGCAGGTAAGGAAAACATGGCCCGTATCTGCAATGAAGGCAGCTGTTTCACTCTAGGCAGGTCAAACCCGTTTTGACGATTTCAGGGAAATAACAATTAAACTGGAAAACCATGATATATATTTTTGGTATTTAACAATAGAATTTAATAAACAAACATAGATGTCAAAATCACTCTAAAACGACCGTTTATATTCTTAATTAATGTTTTTGATTTCACGCTTCGCTTTTTCTTCATGTCCGGTCAGTTGCCCATTGTCAATACAACGGTTTTTGAACTGTTTAGTCATTTCGACAATACAGACATCAACATATTGTTGATATTTTAGCAAATGTTTACTATTTACTCCGGCCATACACTTCAAATTGGCTTATCTGCACTGTGTAGGACACATATTTTGGATTGTTGCCGTCCAAAAGACGGAGCCTCCTCCGGAGCCTCAGGGCCAAAACTAAGGTTCTCCAACAGCTACTTCCCTCAGGCCATCAGGCTCCTAAGCACGCCTACCCCAAACCCATGACTTTACCTCCAGCGCACCCACAGAATGGACTCTACTAGCACAGTCACTTTAACACCTCTTACACCAACGGCACAGTGCAATAATAATGACATTCCACCGAACCACTTTACTTTTTTACTCTACTATTTATACTGCAATTGTGTCATGTCTATTGTCTTGTGTCCCCAACAATCGTCATTGTCCAACCGTCTCAGTTATCTTGTACTATGTCACTTATTGTCTTGTCCTACCTCATTGCACTACTGCGTATTTGTATTATTTGTATTTTGGATGCTGCATTGTCAAGGAGCCGAGCCCAAGAATTTTACTCCCTGCACTCGTGTATGAGACGTAACAAAGAAACATGAAACATATAATGGACTGTGCAGAACGATTTGAATTAATCTCTGGTACCACTCTACTCGACAACACTTCTAGAATATTGAGTGGTGGAATATATTCTAGAATGGTACCATAGATTAATTGATTAGATTGGGTACTTTGAGCTGTATGGCGCCAGTAAATAGCCAACAACATTTCCTAAAACACCTGGTATGCATTCTAGAAGTATTCCTGAGTAGAGTGGCACCAGAGATTAATTGAAACATTTTAAGAAATATTTCTGGACAGTCCAGTTTATACAAATATAATATAATAAGCATGTGTCAAATTTAATGTAATTGCGCCAATATGTGCATTTTAATCAATATTACTTTTTCAAAATTGTATATACTTTATGTATGGTAATTTATGTTTATTTCAGCAAAAATAAGATAACATATTGTCATCACTTTCCATTCATGTTTTAACTCTAACTAGCTTATTGGAGTTTAGAGGACACTGCACTGTATACGCTGAGGGAATTTGCGGTTGTCAGTGTGTGTTGGTATTACAACAAATGCAAATGAGTACCTCATCCAGTGTTTTCGTTATGTGGATTTAGCAGCGGCGACCAGCCACTGCAAGATCTTTACCCCTGCTGCTGTGAGATATTTATATTAATTTTTTTAAATGAGCTACGCAATAACAGTCTCTTCAAACTCTCTCCACTTTGAGCAACTGGGGTTAGCGACGCGGCATCAACCACTCGCGTTGTAAGTAGCCTATAGGCGAGAGCGCAGATGCAGCATCTTCTTCTCCAGTCATGTCGGAGCAGAGTTGCGAGAGCCAGACAGTTGAGTGGCGGCTGGTCAAGACTAGGGTTGAGCAGCTACAATAAGGTAGAGAGCTAACTAGCTAGCACTAAGCTACAAACTTTTTTTCACAAAAAAAAAAAGTTTTTTAGTTTATTTTCGATGTGACTTTGCAAGCCAAAACAGTTCCTTCATAGGTTTCCATGAACCTCTTCTAATATACCACTCAGCATCTCCTTTTTTGTAGTAGACGGATAGCAAATAAAAATTAAACCGCCAAGACACAGGTTTGTAATAAAATCCTACTTTCACTCACTCTTGGTTGTCCGTCGTATGGGGCATCACACTATAATAAAAATGACCCTGCAAGTTATGTCTCAGACCGCATGAAGTCCATGGTAGTTGCATAGAGAATGCTATCCGGTGGCTACATAATAGCTTTGATTTATTTCTGTATTTTACTGATCTTATGTCCCAGTTTCTTGTCCCAGGTCAAATGATCAAACATTGACATATGATATTGAAGTGAAGTGTGGTTCAGTCAGGACACTGAAGTCGTTAATGTGAATTGTTTTAATGAACTGTACAATTAGATTTGACGTAAAAGATGGCTCCGCTCTGATATAGCTCCCCGCTTGAATTAAACAACATTATAATACAATATAAAATACAAAGCGGGGAGACGATGAAATTCAACCTCGTCACCACCTATCTTCAGCCGTAGAACTGCAGTCACAGCTTTTCACTTTGCGCCCTGTTGGTGGAACGAGCTTCCCACTGCTGTCAGGACTGCAGAGTCACTCCCTATCTTCCAGTGTAGACTGAAGACCCATCTCTTCAGGCTACATGGAGATGGTGGCAGTGAAGCTGGAATACTGCAGGCAAACACTGGAACCCAATGTGGTAGTGAAAGAGGAGGAAGGAGGAGAGGATGTGGAAGAGAAATATGTGATGGTGAAAGTGGAGGAGGAAGGAGAAGTGGAAGAGAAGAATGATGTGATGTTGAAAGAAGAGGAAGAGAAGAAATATGTGACGGTAAAAGAAAAGGAATGAGGATATGAAGTGGTGGAGAAAGATGTAAAAGAGGAGGAGGAAGAAAAAGAAGCAGAAGAGGATAAGAAAGATGTGAGGATGAAAGAAGGGGAAGTGGAGGATAAAAATGTGATAATGAAAGAAGAGCAAGAAGAAGATGAAGTGGTGGAGAAAGATGGTGAGTTCATGTTATGTATTTGGCATTATGTATTTAACCTTTTTGTCCAGCTTAGTCTTATTGAGATAATATCTATTTTTCAAGAGTGACCTGGTCCAAGACAGCAGCCAAGGAAAACAATGTTTCAGACGATTCACACACATACATCACAAAACAACTTATAGATGCAGACACACTTATAACACAATCATAACACACCATAAAAAAGGTTAAGAATATAAACACATACAGTACATTTCACCAAATAAAATGCATCATATGTACCACCACAAGCGATTACTGACAATTACATTCCTCAGTAACATGCACGCCAACCAACCTTTTAAACTCCTCCAAGGAAACAAAATCCTGGAGTTTCAAACTAGTCTGGAACGAATTCAAAGAACACAGGGCTGAGTAATTAAAACACTTTTGGCCATGTTCCGTTGTGATTTTTGGAACTTTTAAAAGTAAGTGAGAGTGAGAGCGATGCTGGTATTTATTTTCTGATTTTATCAAAGAAGAACAAAGATGAAGCGGCAGTCTTCCCAGAATGGCCTTGTAGATCAAAGTATAACTAGTATAATCAGACTATAATTAGAAGTTCAAAGGGCACTGGCAGATATTTATCAGTGTATGCAATCAAACATTTATTTAAATGTTCCCCTTAATTTCTCCCCATCACTTATTCATTAATTCAAACAAAAGTTGTTACAATTGATCTAACTTCTATGACTGATCATGGAATTACAACTGTTGAGCAACAGGGTAGTAGTCAAAGGTAGGCCTGTAATACATATGCCTTAACACAATCATTAATCATGAAACATTGATTAGGTACCCATTTGCATTTGTTGTAATATCAACACACTCTGACAACCTCAAGTTCCCACAGTGTCTGCAGACCCCAGAGATGTTGTGTTACTTCTGGCACTGCTGAGTCTATGGAAGCAGTACTTGTTCTCATGTTGTTTGTAATCCTGTATATTTTCCTAATGTTACAGACGAGAGCTCCAACCCATGCTCAGACAGCGAGCCCAGCTCTACTGAATCAGAGTTTCATTTGTCCATCTCACCATAAATCACACCAACAGACTCTCAGAGGAGAGAAGACTCACCCATGCCTTCAGTGTGGAAAGAGTTTTGGTAAAATGAGCAACCTAAAGAGGCATCAGATGATACACACAGGAGAGAAGCCATACCAATGCTCCCAGTGTGGGAAGAGATTTAGTAATGCAGGACACCTAAAGAAACACCAGAGAATACACACAGGAGAGAGGCCTCACCACTGCTCCCAGTGTGGGAAGAGTTTTAGTCAGGCAGGATCCTTACAGAGACACATTAGAATACACACAGGAGAGAGGCCATACCACTGCACCCAGTGTGGGCAGAGTTTCAACAGAGCAGGAGCCTTACAGATACATCAGAGAATACACACAGGAGAGAGGCCTCACCCCTGCTCCCAGTGTGGGAAGAGTTTCAACAGAGCAGGAGCCTTACAGATACATCAGAGAATACACACAGGAGAGAGGCCTTACCACTGCTCCCAGTGTGGGAAGAGTTTCAGTTATGCAGGAGCCTTGCAGAATCACCAGAGAATACACACAGGAGAGAAGCCATACCACTGTTCCCAGTGTGGGAAGAGATTCAGTCAGACAGGAGACCTAAAGGCACACCAGAGAATACACACAGGAGAGAAGCCATACAACTGCTCCCAGTGTGGGAAGAGTTTCAGCCAGGCAGGAGCACTAAAGAAACATCAGAGAACACACACACAGGAGAGAGTCCATACTGGTGCTCCCAATGTGGGAAGTGTTTCAGTCACTCTTTCACCCTAAAGACACATCAGAGCATACACAAATAAGTTCAAACGACTGTTCCCAGTTTGGGAGGAGTTTCAAGGAGGCAGGAGCCCGAGAGGACGGGGAGGACTGGTTGGCTGGACCACACCACACCACGTCCTGTCCTGTATGTATATTTGCTTGTAACGACAGAAGACTCTGTTGTGTGTGTATCTATTCTGGATACTGAGGCCTGCCAGTCTGTCTTCCCTCTACCTTCAGGCTCCCTCCCTGGTGGTGGGCTAGAGAGAATGAGTGCTGTAAATAAGGTTGTGTTTGTACAGAGCAGAGTGGAGCAGGGAGAGGGTGGTATCATTGTAATCCGACATTCAACCTACAGTTAGCAACAGAGGCAGCAGCTCCCAGTTAGATGCACCATCGCAGGGTTTGGGTCTATTAGGTTTCAATTCAGGGGGTGATTTTAATCCCTAATTAAATATTTGAAAAAAAAAGTTTGTTGTTTTGTTGTCCTTAAAGGGTCATAGTATAGCCCTCAGGGGGCGTTCATTCATCTGGCACATACATTATCTACAGCAGTGTTTTTCAACCTTTTTTGAGCCACGGCACATTTTTTACATTGAAAGAATCTTGCAGCACACCACCAACCAAAAATGTTACAAAATGACACTCTGTAGCCTGATACAATAATATCCGTAGACTCATCAAGTTGCAACGCAAATTTCCTACTGATGCGTATCTTTCCCAAAACATGACTTTCGATGTCTATAGACATGTCATCAATACGCCTGGCAATTGTGTTATCTGAGAGCGGGACTTTAGCTATGCCTTTAACCGCGTCAGGGCCGAGCATCTCGTTGACAATGGCTTTGCAGGCAGGTAGTATTAATGTCTCTGCCACAGAGTGGGACTTTTTTGATTTAGCTATGAGTTCAGCAACTAGGTAACTAGCTTTGAGTGCTTTCTCATTTACCTTTGTGGTTTTTCCTCATAAAAGTTGCCTGTTTCTCTGTGTTTTCACGCAGGCGAACAAAATAGTCCATCGGCTTGTTTTGAAGCGACGGGTGTTTCGTTTGGAGATGGCGTTTAAGCTTGCTTGGCACCATGGCGCTGTTGGACAGCTTCTCGCCACACACCAAGCATAATGGAGTCGGTGTCGTCTCATCCACGGTGAAAGTAAATCCAAACGAAAGATAGCTTTCGCTGTATTGCCTCAAGCTCACCGTCTTTGCGTTCTTGTTACCACCACTCATACTAGGGCCTTCACCTGGGTCAGAATCTTGTCCAGGGCCCAGTTCGGAGTTTGCATTTTTCCTTTTTAAAAACTTCTCCATCACTGTTACCATGACCTGTCGCATGCGTCACTAATTCTCTTGTCTCTAAGAAGGAACCAGGCAATTAGCTACCTGCTGCCACCCGGACGAATATTACATTACTCTGCCAGTCACTATATTACAGCACAGACACTCGACAATGGCATATTATTTGCAGATAATAATTAATGAATGTTAATTTAAAAAAAGTGAAATTGGATAATTTCTCACGGCATACCCAACGATCTCTCACGGCACAACCAACGATCTCTCACGGCACACTAGTGTGCCGCGGCACAGCGGTTGGGAAACGCTGATCTACAGTGACTCGTTTACTTGTAAGGTATCATATTGTGGCTGTTTAACACTGACAAGAGAATCACATTAACACAATGCCATTTCTGAGCCAGGTCAAGCAATGCCAGGAAGATACAACTGAGAGTTTATGGTAGATGCTAAATGGGATGCTTGGGACGGCCCGACTGAAGTTGAAATTTAAAACATTTAAGGGTTAGGGTTATGTAACTGTTAGGGTTTAGGATCCCATTTAGAGTCTACCAAAAGTTCGGCAGCAAGCCTACTGATTGGTTCATCATAATTAACTACCATTTTATCTGCAATGTGTTCATCTGTGCAGCAGGGGGCAGAGAAGATGATCTTTTCATGAACAGCACTACCAATAGGGGGCCTTTCCTCACTTCACATTCAGCCATATAAATCTATATATAAATAGCTATTGGGTTAAATATTGAAAGCAAAAACTAAATAAAGTCAAGCTAAGGCACAGATGTATCCCTTTCTCTTCATACTCCTCAGTATCAACATGCTTCTGCTGGCCCTCCTGTCCTTTTGCCATGTCCTCCTCTGTGTGACTGTTCCTAACTCACCACCAGAACTGGGTCAAATAGTATTTGAGCATTTGCTTGAGCCTGCCTGGAGGGCTAGGTGGGCGGGGTTAGCACTTTTGAGACTCTACCATTGGTTGAATTGCAACAGGCAAACACAATCAAGCGCAGCTACAGTCATGAGAAAACATTAGGACACCCTATGAAAACCTTTGTCTTCTTCAACATATTCAAACATATGGACATTTGATATTCATTTGAACAATATTGAAAAATTGAGGTAATATAACTAAACAAATACAACTGAAACAAATTATTTAAAAAATGATTGGTAAAATGTAATTAATAGAAATGCAATCTTCTTGTGAGGAAAAAGTTAGGACACCCCCACATTTAGTTCCACTTAAAATGCCTAAAATTATAATAAAGAGCACCACATCAGGTGCAAATGATTAGAACATCGTTACAGAGGATTTTGGAGGAGCCTGTCCTATTTAAGCCTCAGATATTTAGTTTGGTTTGCTCTTGATTGTTGAAGTGAGTTGCATCACCATGGCGAGATCAAAAGAGCTCTCTGAGGCCTTCAGAAGAAAAATTGTAGATGCATATGAGTCTGGGAAGGGATATAAAAAGATCTCCAAACTATTCGAAATTGGCCATTCCACTGTCCGGAAAATAATTTACAAGTGGAGAACATTTAAAACCACCACCAACATGGCCAGGTCAGGCCGCCCAAGCAAGTTCAGCATAAGAGCTGACCGAAAGATGCTTAAAGAAGTCTCCAACAATCCCAGAATGTCATCACGAGACCTACAGGTATCTCTTGCCACAATTGATGTCAAAGTACATGCATCCACCATAAGAAAGAGACTGAACAAGTTTGCATTACATGGGAGGTGTGCAAGGAGGAAACCCCTGCTGTCAAAAAAAAAACATCAGGGCAAGACTAAAGTTTGCCAGAGAACACCTAGAGAAAGACCAGAACTTCTGGAACAATGTGCTTTGGACAGATGAATCCAAAGTTGAACTATTTGGGCACAGTAAGAGTAGACATGTTTGGCGCAAAACCAAGACAGCATTTGAGAACAAGAACCTCATACCAACTGTGAAGCATGGGGGTGGAAATGTCATGGTTTGGGGCTGCTTTTCTGCAGCAGGGCCTGGTCAGCTCACCATCATAGAATCCACTATGAATTTTGTATTGTATCAGAGGGTGCTTGAGGAAAATGTGAGACCATCTGTTCGAAAGTTGAAGCTGAAGCAGATGTGGACCATGCAACATGACAATGACCCAAAACATTTCAGTAAATCTACCAAGGAATGGCTCAAGAAAAATAAATTGAGAGTTCTGGAATGGTCAAGTCAAAGCCTGGATCTTAATCTTATTGAGATGCTGTGGATTGATTTGAAACTGGCTGTGCATGCAAGACACCCCTCGAACATCACACAGCTGAAAGAATTCTGCAAGGAGGAGTGGGAAAAACTTTCTCCCAATTGATGTCAGAGACCTGTAAACAGTTATAAGAAACGTCTAATTGAGGTTATTTCAGCCAAGGGGGGCAATACTAGCTATTAGGGCATAGGGTGTCCTAACTTTTTCCTCAGTGGGAATTGGCATTATTGTTAATTTTTCGTTAAATAAATGATTACAAAGTTACATTTTCATAGTTTTTTGTTCAATTACATCCCCTTTATCTATAGACATTGTTAGAAAGAAGATAACATATTGATATGTCCATATTTTTAAGAGAATAACTTAATATTTTGGGGGGTGTCCTAACTTTTTCTCATGACTGTATGTATTTGAAATGATTTCCAATAAGATCTGAACCCAGGTCTGCTCAGCACTGACAGTGTGGTATGTGATGTGACAAGCGTTAGATGGTTAACAAGTTGCAAGTGTTACTTACAATGTTGCAAGCACTGTCTATAGTAGACTACAATATAAAACATTTATTGTACTAAACTGTACAATTAACTGGGTTCTGAACATCAACCATCTGATGTCATCTGATTTGACCTGATTTTCTATCATTCAGCATTTCCTGAGCTAGTTAAATATTTACAATGTCACCACAGCGGAGATACCAACACAGCCCTGTGGATGGGATTAGAGCCAGCAGAAATCCCTGACATCTCCATGTTCTCAAAATCAGTGGATTTGGTTACGAGGAACTGTGCTGAGTCGACATATTAAGACACCCAACAGTTTTTCTGTATATCCCAATGTGTGCAGATAAAAATGTCTTGTTATTTTTTCTTTCTTTTGCAATTAATATATTATGATTACTGTATCAATATCAATGAAACAACTGTCAATATATAACAATATATCGATATCAACGTTTTGATAGACATGTTTTTTTCGATCTTTTAATTTGAAGTTTTTTTAAAACCGGAAGTTCCCATAAATCTGCTTGAACTTTCTCTGATCGTGATGAAGTTGACCAGGTTGATCATAACAATTTTATAAACGTCGATGGTCGGTGAATATTGCATGAGCGCAGGTAAGGAAAACATGGTCCGTATGTCTAATGCAGGCAGATGTTTCATTCCTCAAATGTCAATGGCTCGGCCAGTATGTCCTGCAGTTTTATCTGGATGAAATGAACCGCGTGGCCAGTATGTCCGGCCAGTATGTTCGGACAGTATGTCCTGCAGTTTTATCTGGATGAAATGAACCGCGTGGAACAGTCCGTATTATGATCGACGATTTCTGAGACATCAGACAACATCTTAACTGTAAAACATGATATATTTGGGTATTTAACAATAACGTAATGATTTTGATTTCACGTTACGCTTCCTGTTTTCTTCCCGATATCCAGGTCAGTTGCCCATTGTCAATACAACTGTTCGGTCATTCCGACAATATAGATCGAAATATATAAATATATATACAATAAAATGAACAGACTTCAAATATGTGTTGCCCATAACATGTTTGATTAGCTTTCATTTACGTTAAATAGTACCCGAAAACCACCTTTACAACCTAGCGGTGGAGGAGGTTGGAGTAAAGCAGTCTCGTTGAAATGAATGGAAAACATTGATACTATTTATCAAGCTGTTATCGTCTCCTATCCTATGTATCTTCTTCAAGAGCATTTGTTCCCATATGGCCATGTAAAGTTAGTCATGAGCTCTTATTAGTCAATATTAGATTAGATTCAACTTTATTGTCATTGTGCAGAGTACAAGTACAGAGACAACGAAATGCAGTTAGCGTCTAACCAGAAGTGCAAAATAGCAGAAAGTGCAATGAACAGTATTTACAGGTAGTGCAATATATGAGCAGTAAGTAGTGCAGTATAATATAAGCAGTGCAGTATAAGCAGTATATGAGTAAGCAGTAGCATTATAGCAGAATAAATAGTTACAGTATGAACAGTGTAGCAGCATATGAGCTGTATAGGTAATGCAGTCTAGCAGTATATACAGTCATGAGAAAACATTAGGACACCCTATGAAAACCTTTGTCTTCTTCAACATATTCAAACATATGGACATTTGATATTCATTTGAACAATATTGAAAAATTGAGGTAATATAACTAAACAAATACAACTGAAACAAATTATTTAAAAAATGATTGGTAAAATGTAATTAATAGAAATGCAATCTTCTTGTGAGGAAAAAGTTAGGACACCCCCACATTTAGTTCCACTTAAAATGCCTAAAATTATAATAAAGAGCACCACATCAGGTGCAAATGATTAGAACATCGTTACAGAGGATTTTGGAGGAGCCTGTCCTATTTAAGCCTCAGATATTTAGTTTGGTTTGCTCTTGATTGTTGAAGTGAGTTGCATCACCATGGCGAGATCAAAAGAGCTCTCTGAGGCCTTCAGAAGAAAAATTGTAGATGCATATGAGTCTGGGAAGGGATATAAAAAGATCTCCAAACTATTCGAAATTGGCCATTCCACTGTCCGGAAAATAATTTACAAGTGGAGAACATTTAAAACCACCACCAACATGGCCAGGTCAGGCCGCCCAAGCAAGTTCAGCATAAGAGCTGACCGAAAGATGCTTAAAGAAGTCTCCAACAATCCCAGAATGTCATCACGAGACCTACAGGTATCTCTTGCCACAATTGATGTCAAAGTACATGCATCCACCATAAGAAAGAGACTGAACAAGTTTGCATTACATGGGAGGTGTGCAAGGAGGAAACCCCTGCTGTCAAAAAAAAACATCAGGGCAAGACTAAAGTTTGCCAGAGAACACCTAGAGAAAGACCAGAACTTCTGGAACAATGTGCTTTGGACAGATGAATCCAAAGTTGAACTATTTGGGCACAGTAAGAGTAGACATGTTTGGCGCGAAACCAAGACAGCATTTGAGAACAAGAACCTCATACCAACTGTGAAGCATGGGGGTGGAAATGTCATGGTTTGGGGCTGCTTTTCTGCAGCAGGGCCTGGTCAGCTCACCATCATAGAATCCACTATGAATTTTGTATTGTATCAGAGGGTGCTTGAGGAAAATGTGAGACCATCTGTTTGAAAGTTGAAGCTGAAGCAGATGTGGACCATGCAACATGACAATGACCCAAAACATTCCAGTAGATCTACCAAGGAATGACTCAAGAAAAATAAATTGAGAGTTCTGGAATGGTCAAGTCAAAGCCCGGATCTTAATCTTATTGAGATGCTGTGGATTGATTTGAAACTGGCTGTGCATGCAAGACACCCCTCGAACATCACACAGCTGAAAGAATTCTGCAAGGAGGAGTGGGAAAAACTTTCTCCCAATTGATGTCAGAGACCTGTAGACAGTTATAAGAAACGTCTAATTGAGGTTATTTCAGCCAAGGGGGGCAATACTAGCTATTAGGGCATAGGGTGTCCTAACTTTTTCCTCAGTAGGAATTGGCATTATTGTTAATTTTTCGTTAAATAAATGATTACAAAGTTACATTTTCATAGTTTTTTGTTCAATTACATCCCCTTTATCTATAGACATTGTTAGAAAGAAGATAACATATTGATATGTCCATATTTTTAAGAGAATAACTTAATATTTTGGGGGGTGTCCTAACTTTTTCTCATGACTGTATGTATTAACAGTAACATGAGGTAGATAGCAGAATAAATATAAATATGGAATGCCGTATAAACAGTATAAACAGGTATGTACAGTATGTGCAGTAGTATTAAAGAAAATATAAGGATATGTGCATTATGTGCATTATGAACAGTATGGACAGATATGTACAGAAGAGCAGTGGTATTGAGTAAGAGCAGGGGAGGGGAGTAATAGTGCAATTGTCCGGGTGGGTGGGTGGGTGGGGGGGGGGGGGTTGCAGGGGTTGCAGGGGTTGGTAGGTTGTCAGGTAGGTGCAGTGTTCAAGTTCAGTAGGGTGACAGCCGCAGGGAAGAAGCTGCCTCTGAACCTGCTGGTTCGGGTGCGGAGAGACCTGTAGCGCCTCCCGGAGGGGAGTGAGGTGAAAAGTCTATGGTTGGGGTGAGAAATGTCCTTGACGATGCTGCGTGCCTTACGCAAGCATCGTTTGCCCTGGACAGCCTCGATGGAGGGGAGTGAGGAACCGGTGATGCGTTGGGCAGTTTTCACCACCCTCTGCAGTGCTTTCCGGTCCGATGCCGAGCAGTTGCCATACCATACTGTGACACAGTTGGTAAGGATACTCTCGATGGTGCAGCGGTAGAAGTTCACCAGGATCTGAGGAGACAGATGGACCTTCTTTAGTCTCCTCAGGAAGAAGAGACGCTGGTGAGCCTTCTTTATCAGGGTGGAGGTGTCGAGGGTCCAGGAGGGGTCCTCAGAGATGTGGACACCCAGAAACTTGAAGCTGGTGACTCGCTCCACCTCAGTCCCGTTGATGAGGATGGGGGTGTGTGCCTCAGCTTTAGACTTCCTGAAGTCCACAATGAGTTCTTTGGTCTTCCTGGTGTTGAGAGCCAGGTTATTGTCGTTGCACCACACTGTTAGGTGCTGGACCTCCTCCCTGTAGGCCGACTCATCGTTGTTGCTGATGAGACCGATCAAGGTGTGTCGTCTGCAAACTTAACAATGGTGTTTGAGCCATGTACAGGTGTGCAGTCGTAGGTGAAGAGGGAGTAAAGGAGGGGGCTCAGCACACAGCCTTGTGGAACGCCAGTGTTCAGGGTGAGGGTTGAAGAGGTGTGGTTGTGAAGCCTAACAGACTGCGGCCTGTTGGTTAGGAAGTCCAGAATCCAGTTGCAGAGGGAGGAGTTGATGCCCAGTTGCCTGAGTTTGGAGATCAGTTTGGAGGGGATGATGGTGTTGAATGCTGAACTGAAGTCAATGAACAGCATTCTCACATAAGAGTTAGTCTTGTCGAGGTGGGACAGGGCGGAGTGAAGTGCCGTTGAAATGGCATCCTCTGTACTCCTGTTCTGCCGGTAGGCGAATTGAAAGGGGTCCAGTGTGGGTGGTAGGCAGGTCTTGAGTTGAGCTAAGACCAGCCTCTCGAAGCACTTCATGATGATGGGCGTGAGTGCCACTGGTCGGAAGTCATTTAAGCTCGTTGCAGTGGAGTGTTTTGGCACCGGCACGATGGAGGTGGTTTTGAAGCACGCGGGGACAGCTGCTTGGGCTAGGGACAGGTTGAATATGTCAGTCCAAACCTTAGTCAGCTGCACAGCGCAGGCCCTGAGGACGCGTCCGGGGATCCCATCAGGACCAGCAGCCTTGCGTGCGTTAGTCCTGCTCAGTGCCGCACACACGTCGGTGGGAGAGAGTGAGGGGCTGGTGATCCGCAGGGAGCACAGCCTTGATGGCCACCTCCTTGTTGTTCCTGTCAAAGCGGCCGTAGAAGTGGTTCAGCTCATCAGGGAGGGAGGCGTCAACGGAGAGGGGTGGGGTGTTAGTTGGTTTGTAGTCTGTGATGGCCTGGATGCCCTGCCACATGCGTCGGGGGTCAGAGTTGTTCCTGAAGTGATCCTCTATCCTCAGCTTGTGGTTGTGCTTGGCCTTTTTGATGCCCCTCTGCAGATTAGCCCTGGATGAGCTATAGGCCCGAGCATCCCCTGATCTGAAGGCAATGTCGTGTGCCTTCAGCAGGAGTCGGACCTCACTGTTCATCCATGGCTTCTGATTAGGGAAAGTGGTGATCCGCTTGAGTGTGGTGACACTGTTGATGTTGGAATTGATGTAGTCCAAAACAGAGGAGGCATATGAATCAATGTCCGTGTGGGAGTCATGGGTGGCCTGAGTGGCAAACACACCCCAGTCAGTGTTTCCAAAACGCTGCTGGAGCGCTGAGTCAGCTCCCTCTGGCCAGAATATAAGCAACTATATACTATTATTTAGTTAAGGAACAAATGATGTTTATTACTTTTACCCATACTGTAATAGCTGAAACCTGCTCAAACTAAGCTTTTAATGACAGATAATCTCATAAAATTGTGACCATTTTTTATCAACAGTCATGCTTTACCGCTATATATATATATTTATAAATAAAAAACTAACCTACTGCACATATATAGGCTATATCGGTAAAGCATGATTGTTGGGAGAGGGATGCAGTAGTGATGTTGCCAGCAGGAAACGCTTTTGCGTCCAGATTGCAATATGAACTTCAAGTACGATGGCAGAGGTACGTGTCTACACGATCCTGCATGAACATTGGAATATTTTGCATACAGCTTGAAAGTATGCCCATCTTGGACCCTTAAAACTTCTCCAAAACAACCTGTTGACCACTTCTGATGATTTGGTTAAACTAACCCCCATGGTAGTCACTAAATCCTTGTAAACTTCCCTAGCAGCATCTGAGTATCTACCACGTTCAAAAGTTATCTCTGTCAAACTCGTCTCTCTCCTCCCAGAGACTCCTTCACACACACACACACACACACACACACACGCACATGCCTGTGCACAAACATATAGCTACTCTTATGTGCCTTTATTCATGCCTTGTTCATGGCTCATAAAATAACCTTTGTCGTAGTTTATCGACGAAATGTCTGACACTCCAAGCTTGCTATTGAACAGAAGTAGCAAGCTAGATAGTGTTTTGTCAAACATTATTGCAGTTTGCCATCAGACAGTAGTACAAAAATACTCCGCTCCGCCTAACACGGTTGCAGCCTGGCTAGCTCTCCCTCTCGTTCACACTCCCACGTCTGATACATTATTTCTAAAATAAAAAAAGCCCCAAACGGGATATGTTAGCGGTTTTCAGTTTGTTGTCGATGAGACTTTGGCGAAGACAATCATATAATATTGGGTTCATTCGTTTTTGATTCCGGAGCTGTGTGAATCGTTAATCGTTTATCGTTTATCGTTAATCCTAACGATAAAACAAGGGTTGGCACTTATTTGAGTGATGGTTTGAAAAACCAATAGAAAGTGTGGTTGGGGACAATTGATTTAAATAAGTATTTAGTATTTGTAAATGCTTAAACAAGTTTAACGTGGGCGTTTTTAAATTTACATACATTTGCACCGATCGGAAGAAGGCTACGACTACTAAGGCTACTATCTCAGAGAACACACCTGTGTTCTCTGAGCTCCAATAAGCTCCAGCTAGCTCCATTATGACTTTCAGTTTCGCTTATCGCTGTTTTCGTGGCTTCAAAATAAAAGTGCTTCAAAATAATTTTAAGATTTCAGTACATCTCTGGTGCCACTCTACTCCTCAACACTTCCAGAATGTGAGTTGCGAGGTGAGTTTTGAATTGAAAATGTTGCTGGCTGTTTACTGCGACCATACATCTCAAACATCTTTGTGCTCCCAAGTAGAGTGGTACCAGAGATGTAGAACAGATGTAGAACAGTTGTCTCCTTCTAACCAAGCTTCTTGCTGATGGTCTTGTAGCCCATTCCAGCCTTGTGCAGGTCTACAACTCTTACCCTGATGTCCTTTGAATGTTCTTTAGTCTTGCCCATGGTGGTGGAGAGGTTGGAATGGAAGAGATTGATTCTATTGACAGGTGTCTTTTATACCCATAACAAGCAGAGATTAGGAGTACTTTTCCTAAAGTGACAGGACTAATCTGTGTGCCTCATGGGCATATAACCGGTCTGTATGAGCCAGAATTCTTGCTGGTTTGTAGGGGATCAAATACTTATTTCCTTCGATCGAATGCAAATGAATTTATAACTTTATATAATGTGTTTTTTCTGGACTTCTTTGTTGATATTCTGTGTCTATTTGTTAAAATAAAAGTACCATAACAATTATAGACCACTCATTTCTTTGTAATCGGGCAAACTAACAAAATCAGCAGGGGATCAAATAATTATTTCCCCCACTGTATATACGTTCTCTGGTGTGCTGACAACAAAACAGTGCTTTTCCGCCCCGAATTTGCACATGCTTTGCGCTTGTTTACATGAAATACATCTCCTTAGAGTGGTATTTTAAAAGAGTGGTGCCAATGGAATTACTGGAGGCTTCAAATAGTTCCAAAAAATCCGTCCAGATTTACTCAATACATGGCTACTCTCAAGTAAAACAATAAAACTACCCCCATTTGGAAAATCTCACTCTTGAATTGGTTTAACCATGCAAGTTAAATTTACAGTATCTATACAGTTTGAAAATGATTAGGTAAGCTAGTAATATTTCTCAGACTGGCTCCGCGGGCAAACAAACAGTTGACTGGCAACTTGCTCCATAGGTTTGCGTGAAGGAACTATTTGAGTCTCCATAAGTGTTAGTCAAAATATACAAATATTTTATGTATAGTCTATATTTTATTTTATTGTATTCCCATAACAATTCATTATGTCCTATATGTTTTAATACCCTTGTCCACAGGCTAGCATAGCTAGCAGAATAGCGAGTTAAGAGTCTGATTAGGTTTTTTGGTACAGTTTGTGAAATTTACCCGTGACTGTTTGTGCTTCATTTGTTTACACTACAGATCCACCTCACAGCCCAGCTACTATTTCTGAACCCGTCCACAGAGTTGTTGCTGTGGTTCTTCAGTCCAGAAAACCACACCTTGGGGTCCAGAGATGGTGGCAGTGAAGATGGAATACTGCAGTCAAACACTGGAACTCAATGTGGTAGTGAAAGAGGAGGAAGGAGGAAAGGAAGTGAAGGAGAAAGATGTGATGGTGAAAGAGGAGGAGGAGGAGGAGGAGGAGGAGGAAGTGGAAGAGAGGAGGAAGAGAGGAGGAAGAGAGGAGGAAGAGAAGGAAGATGTGATGGTGAAAGAAGAGGGAAGAGGATATGAAGTGGTGGAGGAAGATATGAAAGAGGAGGAAGGAGAAGACGCAGAAGAAAAGAAGGATGTGATGGTGGAGGAAGAGGAAGCGGAGGATAAAGATGTGATAATGAAAGAAGAGCAAGGAGAAGATGAAGTGGAGGAGAAAGAAGGTGAGATTATGTACAGTACCTTCGGAAAGTATTCAGACCCCTTCACTTTTTCCACATTTTGTTGTGTTATAGACTAAATTTAAAATGGATTAAATTAAAATAATTTGCCATCAATCCACACACAATACCCCAGAATGACAAAGCGAAAACAGATTTTTAGAAATGTCAGTAAATTTATTAAAATCGCAGAAATGCAGAAATACCTCATGTACATAAGTATTCAGACCCTTTGCAAAACCTAGACATCCACCACAGGAGATTTATAAAAATCTTCAAAGTTGAATGGTGGGGAGGAAAAAGCATGGGACATCCTCTCAGTCACTCTACAAAATTGGTCTATAACCAAGTGGCCAAAAATAATCCCTGAATGGAAATCTTAATATATAATATAACTTAATAATCTAATATATCTTAATAATCTCATATCCATAATTGTGTTTGCAACAATGAATTCAAGTGATAGCAAAGAAAGTGGCTGGAACTGTGTTTTCGTTTTGTCATTCTGGGGTATTGTGTGTGGATTGATGGCAAATTCTTTTAATTTAATCAATTTTAAATTGAGTCTATAACACAACAAAATGTGGAAAAAGTGAAGGGGTCTGAATACTTTCTGAAGGCACTGTATTTGTATATTTATTTTTGTTTTTCCTATGATTTCTCCACAGGAGTTGTTCATTCATTCAAACAAAATTGATCATGAAAATACAACTGTTGAGCAACGGAGTCTTAGGTAGGCCTATAATACATATGCCTTAACACAATCATTAATCATGGAACATTGATTAGGCGGTAGCGGGGGTTGGAGGGGCGTGCACACATGCTGACATAGCCCCCCTACTGGTTTGGGTGAATGTCAATTTAGATGAGACTTGAATTCATATTACACTATATATTTACAGCATATATTTACTGCCGTTAAAGACACATGGTGTGATGCTGAATAGACTCAACATGTAGAGCCATGGCTAAAGCCTTGGAAGATCTCCTCTCCTCCTCTCTCCTCTACTCCTCCTCTTTCCTCCCCTTCTGCCCTCTTCCTCCACTTTCCTCTCTCCCTTGCTGCACTCGCCTTTGCCGTACCTTTCTAGTAAAGTAAACACACTTGATAAAGAAATCAGTAGGATCGTTTTCTCAAGTATTTTATTAGGGACATTACAATGCCTTAGCAACTCGCCAACTTACCACTACATATTTTAGATGGCATCATTTCTTTGTACGCCTTCAAAATTACAGGGGCATTTTCAAGAGCCCAGAGCCTTCTCCCTACCTGACTATTCTTCGCTTCTTCATCATCAGGGGCAATCTTTCTCTTCTGTAAAAAATACTTTTACAAACTCATCTGAAAGTTAAATGAAGCAGATTTTATTTGACTAATGTTAGCTAGACCCAGCTTGTATCATCATTTAAACTGATTGCTAAATATTACCTTGAGGAACTGTGTGATCTAGCATAGTCACATTGAAAATAACTGTCATCTAGCTATTCAACAACATAGTCGCCAATAAATGGTAAAGGGGAAGTTTTGTGGAAAAAAGTGTGTAGCTTAGTGCTAGCTAGCTATCTCTCTACATTATTGTCGCTGCTCAAACCTGGTCTTGTCCCACTATCACTCAACTGTGTCTGCATTTGCGCTCTCACCTATAGTCTACTAGCAACGTGAGTGGTTGACACTCCGTCAGAGTGCAGAGAGACTATATGTTGTTGCGTACCTCCATTTTTAAGTTTTTATTCTAGAAGTCCCACAGCAGCGGGGGTAAATATCTTGCAGTGAGGGGCCAGTGGAAACACTGGATGAGGTACTCATTTGCATTTGTTGTAATATCAACACACTCTGACAACCTCAAGTTCCCACAGTTTCTGCAGACCCCAGATGTGTTACTTCTGACACTGGTGAGCCTGTGGAAGCACTACTTGTTCTCATCTTTTCTAATCCTGTATATGTTCCTATTCTTACAGGAGAGAGCTCCAACCAAGGCTTAGACAGCGAGCCCAGCTCCACCGCATCAGGAAACCATAAACAACACAGACAGAGGAGCTTAAGACAGAAGAATCACCAGTGCATGGACTACTTCAGTAGTTTCTATGAGCAAGAGGATTTGACTCACAGAGGAGAGGAGACTCACCCTTGCCTTCAGTGTGGAAAGAGTTTTGGTCATATGAGTAACCTAAAGAGGCATCAGAGAATACACACAGGAGAGAAGCCATACCAATGCTCGCACTGTGAGAAGAGTTTCAGGGATGTGGGGCACCTAAAGACACATCAGAGAATACACACAGGAGAGAGGCCATATCACTGCTCCCATTGTGGGAAGAGTTTCAATCGAGCAGGATCCTTACAAAAACATCAGAGAATACACACAGGAGAGAGGCCACACCACTGCTCCCAGTGCGGGAAGAGTTTCAGTCATCCAGGAGACCTAAAAGTGCATCAGAGAATACACACAGGAGAGAGGCCATATCACTGCTCCCATTGTGGGAAGAGTTTCACTATGGCAGGAGGCCTAAAGACACACCAGAGAATACACACTGGAGAGAGACCATACCACTGCTCCCACTGTGGGAAAAGTTTCAGTCGGGCAGGAGACCTAAAGACACACCAGAGAATACACACTGGAGAGAGACCATACCACTGCTCCCACTGTGGGAAAAGTTTCAATGAGGCAGGAGCCTTGCAAACACACCAGAGAATACACACAGGAGAGAAGCCATACCACTGCTCCCAGTGTGGGAAGAGTTTCAACAAGGCAGGAGCCTTGCAAACACACCAGAGAATACACACAGGAGAGAAGCCATACCACTGCTCCCAGTGTGGGAAGACTTTCAATCACTCTAGCAACCTAAAGACACACCAGAGAATACACACTGGAGAGAGACCATACCACTGCTCCCAGTGCGGGAAGACTTTCAATCGCTCTAGCAACCTAAAGACACACCAGAGAATACACATACAAGTGCATACAACTGCTTCACCCTAATCCTTCACCTAACCTCCACCCCACTGAAGTTGACAATGGTTTATTAGCATCTCCAAGTCCACTGATGATTGGTTTGTGATAACCAACTTACATTTTAGCTGCAATGTGTTCATCTGTACAGCAGGGGGCAGAGAAGATTCTCTGTTCACTTACAGTACTACCAATAGGGGGCATTTCCTCACTTCACTTTACTTTCAGCTGTAGAAATATATATAAATAGCTCTTTGCACAGGTTTACATTTTGGGCAAATATTGCAAAACAAAAACAAGATAAAATCAAGCTCAGGCACAGATCTCTGTCACTCTCTTCATACTCCTCAGTAGCAGACATGCTTCTGCTGGCCTTCTAGTCCCTTTCCCAAGTCTTCCACCGTTCTCCTGAACGCAATGGAACTAGAGGTTGTTGCTACACACATGGCTTTGCATCCATATCATATCAGAAATGTATCTACTCTGTTCCTTGGGTGTTTAGAACAAATCCTCTCATATAAGATGAATAGTTCCTGTACCTCTTTCATCCCAAGTCAAGCACTGACAGTATGTACATTTGCTTGTAAGGACAGAATACTCTATTGTGTATCTATTCTGGATACTGAGGCCTGTCAGTCTGTCTTGGTCTACTCATCTACCTCAGATACTCCAGACAGCCAACAGAATGAACCACTGTACTCTCTACCTTCAGACTCCCTCCCTGGCGATGGGGTATGACTGCTTTAATTAAAGTTGTGTTTTTAAAGATCAGAGCAGAGAGAGGATAGTATCATGACGTAAGGTGTGTCTGTCTGTCTGTAGGCTACTGAGAATGTAAACCGGCATGTGTGTTTTATGAAGTTATGAAACTGGAGCCACGCAGACATGCAACCTGCCCAAGATTTACAGCATACCACCTCATCTGTGACACAGGGGGTGCTATGATTTGGCCATGTATAGCTACCACAAGAACTGGCTAACTTGTCTTAATTGATGACGTTACTGCTGACAGCAGCAGCAGAATGTATTCTGAAGTGTACAGAAACATATTGTCTGCTTGAGTACAACCAAATGCCTCCAAATTCATTGCATGGTGCTATATCATACAGTATGATATAGCATAGCAGAATGACCCCAAACATACTGCCATTGCAACTAGGGAGTTTTTCAGGGCCACAAAATGGAAAGTTCTTGACTGGCTAAATCAATCGTCAGATTTAAATCCAATTGAACATTCATTTCATTTCTTGATAAGATTTTAGGTAAAAAAGACCTCAAAACAAACAACAGCTGAAGATGGCTGTAGGCCTGGCAGAGCATAACCAGAGAATATACTCAGCATCTTGTGTGGTCAATGGGTCGCAGACTTCATGCAGTTATTGCATGCAATGGATTGTCAACCAAATACTAAACATGAGTACTTTATTTGGACATTATATGATTTCATCCAATACTTTTGAAAACATGTTGTACTTTCTAAATTGTTTGATTTCAAATCCAAACTGTTGGGAGTATAGAGCTAAAAGAAGGCAAAATGCCTCCTCTTTCCAATACTTATGGAGGGCACTGTATCTGGCCAACGTTACGCCCTGCAAGTGTTGTTTGGAGTTTCCAACCTCAAATCACTTGAATGCTTTGAACTTGTAGGTCTGAGATCACAGGTGAATTTTGAGTTTTTGAGTTGGTCATGAATGCACCATTAGACCCGACAGAAATGTTTTTGCTCAAACTCAGTGGATTAGGTTACTAGGGACTGTGTGAACTGAGTATTTCCCACCCCACTTACACTGAGACACACTCAGTAGTTATTTTTTGGGTGTATAACGCAATGTGTACATGGTAGATAGGAGTAATATCAATTTATTAATTTGATTAAACATTGTGTTTCATTATTTTGTCATTTGCAGTCCATATATGTTGATTACTGAGTCAATATAAGTGAAACAACTTTCCAATATCTATTTGAACGTTTTATTAGACATATTCCTATCTTTTATTTTGAAGTTTTCACAAAACCGGAAGTCCCCTTTCATCTGCTGGCTTCTTCTCTCTCTTCTCCCTGGCCGTGACGAGGTTCGGCAGGTCGAGTGAATTTCGCATGAGCGCAAGTAAGGAAAACATAGCCCGTATTTGCAATGCAGGCAGCTGTTTCATTCGCCTCAAATGTCAATGGCTGCCCGGAATCAGGCTAATATGTGCTGAAGTTTAATCTGGATGAAAAAACCGAGAGGAACTGATATGCTGTGCTTTTTCGTCCTGCATCTGCGCGCGCATCGCGTGTATAATTTTCTGTTTGCAGGAGCCGGATAGCGCAGATACTCCTCGGACAGATCTCCCTTCTCTTCTCCCTGGTCGTGACGAAGTTGAGCATAATAGTTTATAAAGTGAATAAAGATTATAAACGTCGAAGGACGGTGAATATTGCATGAGCGCAGGTAAGAGATGCAGACAGCTGTTTCCAATGTCAGTAATGGCTCCTCTAATATTGTAGCTTTAGTGAGCGAATTTCCCTGTCTTCTTAGTGATGTCCCCAGTCGCACTACTGTCCTGGAGCACGATTTGGACGTTGGTGATGCTGCCCCCATCAAGCAGCATGCGTACCGTGTCAACATGTCCAAAAGGTCGATCATGAAACAGGAGGTGGCTTATTTACTGGAGAATAATTTGGCTGTACCCAGCTCCAGTCAGTGGAGTTCTCCTTGTATTTTGATCCCTAAGCCTGATGGTACAGTTAGGTTATGTACTGATTATAGGAAAGTGAACGCTGTCACGGTGCCAGATTCTTTTCCTTTGCCCCAGTTAGACGA
The DNA here is from genome assembly GCF_951799395.1 of Argentina silus. Classification (NCBI taxonomy): domain Eukaryota; kingdom Metazoa; phylum Chordata; class Actinopteri; order Argentiniformes; family Argentinidae; genus Argentina; species Argentina silus. Next base: position 51,475,114 of record NC_139654.1, read on the forward strand.
CTGCATAGATACTATTGGTTCAGCTAGATTTGTCAGCAAGTTAGACTTGCTTAAAGGCTATTGGCAAGTTCCACTAACTCCTCATGCTTCGGAGATTTCTGGTTTTGTCACCCCTGACAGTTTCTTGCAATATACTGTTATGGCGTTTGGAATGCGCAATGCACCTGTTACGTTCCAGCGCCTGATAAATATTGTACTGGCCGGTGTTCTGAATTGTACCGCTTACTTGGATGATTTAGTTGTCTACTCTGCCACCTGGTCTGAACATCTGAGTTCTTTGAGAGTTGTGTTTGAGTGTTTGGCCAAGAGGTAATTGACCTTGAACCTCACCATGTGTGAGTTTGGGAAAGCTATGGTCATATATCTTGGTAGGCAGATGAGGCGAGGTAAAGTCTGTACTCTTACTGCCAAGGTCTCAGCTATCACAGCTTGGTGCTGGTGCTGTCTTGCTGCAGGAAGATGCAGATGGTATTGATCACCCAGTCTTTTCTGCAAGTTTAAAGACTGTCAGTCTCGGTACTCCACCATTGAACAGGAGACTCTTGCTTTGTTGCTCGCCCTACAATTCTTTGAGGTTCATGTTGGTTCTAACGTTCTCCCTGTCGTTGTGTATACAGACCACAATCCTTTAGTTTGTTTTTTTAAATAGGATGCACAACCACTGGCTCATGTGGTGGGCCTTAATGGTACAGAGTTATAATTTAGTGGTCAAGCACAAGAAGGGTTCTGAGAATGTTCTGGCTGATGCGCTTTCTCGCGCAACGTTTTGTTTTTGTTTCATTGTACAACATTTGTTTTGTTGAGAGAAAAAAAAATTACCATGACATGTCTATTTAGTTTGTACTATTCCTTTTGCATCGCAATCCCTACAGGTTTGCTCTTTATGGGTGGGAGTGTTACGCCACACCTGTAGTTAGCCCCAGGGTAGGCAGGTAAGACGCCCATGGGCTTACACCTCCATCACGCAGGTTTGGTTTTGTCTATATACATAGGCGCCACCTCTTGTATTTTGGGTTTAGGGTAGGCGGGCAAGACAGTTAGTCAGATAGCAGACTTTGTAATTAGAACAGGTAGGATTAGAATTATAGCTTGGGTGTTATTTTTATTTTCATTTATTTGGCGCCATCTGGCGTCCTCCCCTTAGTCCCCCCGTGTTGTTTGTTATTTTTATTGTAAATAAATCTTTCTTGTTTTTGGCATTTTATAAAGTTGTCCTAGTAGTTTGTGTTGCACTACCACAGCACCAGCGGTTCCCAGCACACAGTGCTTTCCTGCACTGAATCTGTGTGCATTGCTTTTGTTTACATGAAAGTGGCATCAATGAAATTACCGGTGTAAGGATATATCCAACTCGGGTTGCACAGATGACTCGGGTAACGTTCGGGGTGCTCAGATGCTCTGCGCAGATGCTTGGAGCATCTATTGTGCAATAATCCGAATTATGAGTGCATGTCTATTTAATAGATTTTTTGGGGTGTAATTTAGCTGATATGCTTTTGTATCTAGCTAGTTTTGTGCTGTGTAATGTAGCATAATAGTTAATCAACAAGAACCCCATAACTACTGTATGTTGGCTCAATAAGTTCACCAAAACATATCCAGGTTCATACTTTTTATTACAAAATGAACAAAGGTGGGATGGTCGGATAGATGAAAAGGAATGGTTGGATAAAAAGGCGGCAAAATATCAGCTGATCTGAGGAGAAACGGTCTAAAAATGTTTGATTTTACATTAAACATACACATGACATTACAGACACCCCCCCCCCCCGTATAAGAATGTGTGTTATCTCCAACAGTGAAGGTCCTAGTCACTGCGTCGTTCAGCTCCCATACCTGGACACACCACCACGGAGTGAGTGTCAGTACTATATGTAAGCTATATGTGTTTTTGTTTATTTAGCTCAGAGTATGTAAAACAGGCATTTTACCTTGGTACATTGTAACAATACTATGTTGTTGCATAGGCTACAGGTGAGATGACAATTAATATCTTGGAACATTTAAAGATGTGAGAACAGGATGAAGAGAATGAGCAAATAAAATAAACAGGTTGAACAGGTACATTATCGTTGGCAGTTAAGTTTGTGAAAATGAAGAAAAAAAGTTACCAAAAATGTTGTTATTTTATGATGTTAGCTTTCCTGAAGGGAAACATCAGGCACCCATGCATTAAGTACGGAGGCTCCACGCTCTACAGGGCTGATGGTGTTCACCTCACTAACAAGGGCAACCGTCTGCCCCTCAAGAGCCTCCGGGAAGGTCTCACTGCCACTGGCACTGTGTAGACGAGCACATACACAAAGGCTCTTTTCAGAGCCACTCAGTCGATAAAATATATGTACACCCTACGAGCCAAAAGCATCTGTCACGGTGTGAAAATGTACTCGGGTGATTTCATTTTAACGATTGAGTTGAACATCACTTATGGCTGCCTAATGTTGAATTGGATAAATACTGTAGTGACTCTACATAAAGCTAGCCCGATACAAACGCATACCTAATTTACGATCCATAAATACATTAGCTTAGCTAAATTGCACACACAAAAAAAATGGACCTGAAATAATTAAATACATGTGCACTCACAATTTATTGTGCAATATCAAAACCCGGAAATGATGTGGAAATAGATGCGCCAAGCATCTGATCACACTACCCGAGCATCTGAGTACCCCGAACGCTACCCGAGCCATCTGTGCACCCTGAGTGGAATTTATCCTGACACGTGAAGCTGGTCCCAGATCAAATGATCAAAAATGATCAAAACGCTCAAGTGAAGTGTGATTATATACAAATATTTTATGTATAGCTGATATTTTATTGTATTCCCATAATAATTCATCATATCCTACCTGTTTTTAACACCCCTGTTCACAGGCAAGTAGCATAGCTAGCAGAGTAACAAGTTGTTGAGTCCGATTTGGGTTTTTTTGGTACGGATTGTAAAATTTACCCTTGACTGTGCTTCATTTTTTTACACTACAGATCCACCTCACAGTCCAGCTACTATTTCTGAACCCAAGTCCACAGAGTTGTTGCTGTGAAGAAAAGCAGAAAAGCACACCGTGGGGTCCAGAGATGGTGGCGGTGAAGCTGGAGGACTGCAGTCAGACACTGGAACTCAATGTGGCAGTGAAAGAGGAGGAAGGAGGAGAGGAAGTGGAGGAGAAAGACGGTGAGTTCATGTTATGTATTTGGCTAAGGCCAGGCCAAATTCTTTAGTAAGTCAATGGGCACTGGCAGATATTTAGCGGTGTATGCAATCAAACATTTATTTAAAAATGTTCCCATGATTTTCCCCATAGCAGTTGTTCATTCACTCAAAGAAACATTCAAATGTATGTATATCAACTTTTATGAATGATCATAGAATTACAACTTTTGAGCAACGGGGTGGTAGTCAAAGGTAGGCCTATAATAAATATGCTTTAAGTTAATCAGTGAGTTAATCATGTTAATCAGTAAGTTAATCATCAAACATTGATTAGGTACCCATTTGCATTTGTTGTAATATCAACACACTCTGACAACCTCAAGTTCCCACAGTGTCTGCAGACCCCGGAGATGTTGTGTTACTTCTGGCACTGCTGAGTCTATGGAAGCAGTACTTGTTCTCATATTGTTTCTAATCCTGGATATGTTCCTATTCTTACAGGAGAGAGCTCCAACCCAGGCTCAGACAGCGAGCCCAGCTCCACCGCATCAGGAAACCATAAACAACACAGAGAGAGGTGCTCAAGACGGAAGAATCATCACTGCATGGACTGCTTCAGTAGTTTCTATGAGCAAAAGGATTTGAGAAATCAAACCTGCAGGACCCGTCCGTGTTTAGATTGCAGTGAGTTTCATTTGTTCAACTCACTTTAAATCACAACCACAGATTCACAGAGGAGAGAAGACTCACCCTTGCCTTCAGTGTGGAAAGAGTTTTGGTCAAATGAGCAACCTAAAGAGGCATCAGAGAATACACACAGGAGAGAGGCCATATCACTGCTCCCATTGTGGGAAGAGTTTCACTATGGCAGGAGACCTAAAGACACACCAGAGAATACACACTGGAGAGAGACCATACCACTGCTCCCACTGTGGGAAAAGTTTCAATCAGGCAGGAGCCTTACAGAAACATCAGAGAATACACACAGGAGAGAGGCCTTACCCCTGCTCCCAGTGTGGGAAGAGTTTCATTCAGGCAGGAGCCTTGCAGAATCACCAGAGAGGCCGCACCAATGCTCCCAGTGTGGGCAGAGTTTCAACAGAGCAGGAGCCTTACAGATACATCAGAGAATACACACAGGAGAGAGGCCATACCACTGCTCCCAGTGTGGGAAGAGTTTCATTCAGGCAGGAGCCTTGCAGAATCACCAGAGAATACACACAGGAGAGAGGCTGCACCACTGCTCCCAGTGTGGGAAGAGTTTCAGTCATGCAGGAGACCTAACGACACACCAGAGAATACACACAGGAGAGAAGCCATACCACTGTTCCCAGTGTGGGAAGAGATTCAGCCAGGCAGGAGCACTAAAGAAACATCAGAGAACACATACACAGGAGAGAGTCCATACTGGTGCTCCCAATGTGGGAAGTGTTTCAGTCACTCTTTCACCCTGAAGACACATCAGAGCATACACAAATGAGTTCAAACGACTGTTCCCAGTTTGGGAGGAGTTTCAAGGAGGCAGGAGCCCTAGAGGACGAGGAGGACTGGTTGGCTACGCCACGCCACGTCACGTATATTTGCTTGTAACGACAGAATACTCTGTTGTGTTTGTATCTATTCTGGATACTGAGGCCTGTCAGTCTGTCTTCCCTCTACCTTCAGGCTCCCTCCCTGGTGGTGGGCTGGAGAGAATGAGTGCGGTAAATAAGGTTGTGTTTGTACAGAGCAGAGTGGAGCAGGGAGAGGGTGGTATCATTGTAATCCGGCCTGTGTGTTTTATGAAGGTGTGAAACTAGAGCCACGCAGACATGCAACCTACACTTAGCAGCAGAGGCAGCAGCTCCCAATTGGATGGACCTTTGCAGAGTTCAGGGTTTGGGTCTATTTGGTTTTAATTTCAGGGGGTGATTTTAATTCCTAATTAAATATTTGAAAAAAAATTTTTTGTTGTTTTGTTGTCCTTAAAGGGTCATATATAGCCCTCAGGGAGTGTTCATTCATCTGGCACATACATTATCTACAGTGACTCGTTTACTTGTAAGGTGTCATATTGTGGCTGTTTAACACTGACAAGCGAATCACATTAACACAATGCCATTTCTGAGCCAGGTCAAGCAATGCCAGGAAGATGCAACTGAGAGTTTATGGTAAATGCTAAATGGGATGCTTGGGACGGCCCGACTGAAGTTGAAATTTAAACGTTTAAGGGTTAGGGTTATGTAACTGTTAGGGTTTAGGATTCCATTTAGAGTCTACTAAAAGTTCGGCAGCAAGCTCACTGATGATTGGTTCATCATAATGAACTACCATTTTAGCTGCAATGTGTTAATCTGTGCAGCAGGGGGCAGAGAAGATGATCTTTTCATGAACAGCACTACCAATAGGGGGCCTTTCCTCACTTCACATTCAGCCATATAAATCTATATATAAATAGCTATTGGGTTAAATATTGAAAGTAAAAACTAAATAAAGTCAAGCTAAGGCACAGATGTATCCCTTTGTCACTCTCTTCATACTCCTCAGTATCAACATGCTTCTGCTGGCCCTCCTGTCCTTTTCCCATGTCCTCCTCTGTGTGTGACTGTTCCTAACTCACCACCAGAACTGGGTCAAATAGTATTTGAGCATTTGCTTGAGCCTGCCTGGAGGGCTAGGTGGGCGGGGTTTGCACTTTTGAGACTCTACCATTGGTTGAATTGCAACAGGCAAACACAATCAAGCGCAGCTACAGTCATGAGAAAACATTAGGACACCCTATGAAAACCTTTGTCTTCTTCAACATATTCAAACATATGGACATTTGATATTCATTTGAACAATATTGAAAAATTGAGGTAATATAACTAAACAAATACAACTGAAACAAATTATTTAAAAAATGATTGGTAAAATGTAATTAATAGAAATGCAATCTTCTTGTGAGGAAAAAGTTAGGACACCCCCACATTTAGTTCCACTTAAAATGCCTAAAATTATAATAAAGAGCACCACATCAGGTGCAAATGATTAGAACATCGTTACAGAGGATTTTGGAGGAGCCTGTCCTATTTAAGCCTCAGATATTTAGTTTGGTTTGCTCTTGATTGTTGAAGTGAGTTGCATCACCATGGCGAGATCAAAAGAGCTCTCTGAGGCCTTCAGAAGAAAAATTGTAGATGCATATGAGTCTGGGAAGGGATATAAAAAGATCTCCAAACTATTCGAAATTGGCCATTCCACTGTCCGGAAAATAATTTACAAGTGGAGAACATTTAAAACCACCACCAACATGGCCAGGTCAGGCCGCCCAAGCAAGTTCAGCATAAGAGCTGACCGAAAGATGCTTAAAGAAGTCTCCAACAATCCCAGAATGTCATCACGAGACCTACAGGTATCTCTTGCCACAATTGATGTCAAAGTACATGCATCCACCATAAGAAAGAGACTGAACAAGTTTGCATTACATGGGAGGTGTGCAAGGAGGAAACCCCTGCTGTCAAAAAAAAAACATCAGGGCAAGACTAAAGTTTGCCAGAGAACACCTAGAGAAAGACCAGAACTTCTGGAACAATGTGCTTTGGACAGATGAATCCAAAGTTGAACTATTTGGGCACAGTAAGAGTAGACATGTTTGGCGCAAAACCAAGACAGCATTTGAGAACAAGAACCTCATACCAACTGTGAAGCATGGGGGTGGAAATGTCATGGTTTGGGGCTGCTTTTCTGCAGCAGGGCCTGGTCAGCTCACCATCATAGAATCCACTATGAATTTTGTATTGTATCAGAGGGTGCTTGAGGAAAATGTGAGACCATCTGTTCGAAAGTTGAAGCTGAAGCAGATGTGGACCATGCAACATGACAATGACCCAAAACATTTCAGTAAATCTACCAAGGAATGGCTCAAGAAAAATAAATTGAGAGTTCTGGAATGGTCAAGTCAAAGCCTGGATCTTAATCTTATTGAGATGCTGTGGATTGATTTGAAACTGGCTGTGCATGCAAGACACCCCTCGAACATCACACAGCTGAAAGAATTCTGCAAGGAGGAGTGGGAAAAACTTTCTCCCAATTGATGTCAGAGACCTGTAGACAGTTATAAGAAACGTCTAATTGAGGTTATTTCAGCCAAGGGGGGCAATACTAGCTATTAGGGCATAGGGTGTCCTAACTTTTTCCTCAGTGGGAATTGGCATTATTGTTAATTTTTCGTTAAATAAATGATTACAAAGTTACATTTTCATAGTTTTTTGTTCAATTACATCCCCTTTATCTATAGACATTGTTAGAAAGAAGATAACATATTGATATGTCCATATTTTTAAGAGAATAACTTAATATTTTGGGGGGTGTCCTAACTTTTTCTCATGACTGTATGTATTTGAAATGATTTCCAATAAGATCTGAACCCAGGTCTGCTCAGCACTGACAGTGTGGTATGTGATGTGACAAGCGTTAGATGGTTAACAAGTTGCAAGTGTTACTTACAATGTTGCAAGCACTGTCTATAGTAGACTACAATATAAAACATTTATTGTACTAAACTGTACAATTAACTGGGTTCTGAACATCAACCATCTGATGTCATCTGATTTGACCTGATTTTCTATCATTCAGCATTTCCTGAGCTAGTTAAATATTTACAATGTCACCACAGCGGAGATACCAACACAGCCCTGTGGATGGGATTAGAGCCAGCAGAAATCCCTGACATCTCCATGTTCTCAAAATCAGTGGATTTGGTTACGAGGAACTGTGCTGAGTCGACATATTAAGACACCCAACAGTTTTTCTGTATATCCCAATGTGTGCAGATAAAAATGTCTTGTTATTTTTTCTTTCTTTTGCAATTAATATATTATGATTACTGTATCAATATCAATGAAACAACTGTCAATATATAACAATATATCGATATCAACGTTTTGATAGACATGTTTTTTTCGATCTTTTAATTTGAAGTTTTTTTAAAACCGGAAGTTCCCATAAATCTGCTTGAACTTTCTCTGATCGTGATGAAGTTGACCAGGTTGATCATAACAATTTTATAAACGTCGATGGTCGGTGAATATTGCATGAGTGCAGGTAAGGAAAACATGGTCCGTATGTCTAATTCAGGCAGATGTTTCATTCCTCAAATGTCAATGGCTCGGCCAGTATGTCCTGCAGTTTTATCTGGATGAAATGAACCGCGTGGCCAGTATGTTCGGCCAGTATGTCCTGCAGTTTTATCTGGATGAAATGAACCGCGTGGAACAGTCCGTATTATGATCGACGATTTCTGAGACATCAGACAACATCTTAACTGTAAAACATGATATATTTGGGTATTTAACAATAACGTAATGATTTTGATTTCACGTTACGCTTCCTGTTTTCTTCCCGATATCCAGGTCAGTTGCCCATTGTCAATACAACTGTTCGGTCATTCCGACAATATAGATCGAAATATATAAATATATATACAATAAAATGAACAGACTTCAAATATGTGTTGCCCATAACATGTTTGATTAGCTTTCATTTACGTTAAATAGTACCCGAAAACCACCTTTACAACCTAGCGGTGGAGGAGGTTGGAGTAAAGCAGTCTCGTTGAAATGAATGGAAAACATTGATACTATTTATCAAGCTGTTATCGTCTCCTATCCTATGTATCTTCTTCAAGAGCATTTGTTCCCATATGGCCATGTAAAGTTAGTCATGAGCTCTTATTAGTCAATATTAGATTAGATTCAACTTTATTGTCATTGTGCAGAGTACAAGTACAGAGACAACGAAATGCAGTTAGCGTCTAACCAGAAGTGCAAAATAGCAGAAAGTGCAATGAACAGTATTTACAGGTAGTGCAATATATGAGCAGTAAGTAGTGCAGTATAATATAAGCAGTGCAGTATAAGCAGTATATGAGTAAGCAGTAGCATTATAGCAGAATAAATAGTTACAGTATGAACAGTGTAGCAGCATATGAGCTGTATAGGTAATGCAGTCTAGCAGTATATATGTATTAACAGTAACATGAGGTAGATAGCAGAATAAATATAAATATGGAATGCCGTATAAACAGTATAAACAGGTATGTACAGTATGTGCAGTAGTATTAAAGAAAATATAAGGATATGTGCATTATGAACAGTATGAACAGTATGGACAGATATGTACAGAAGAGCAGTGGTATTGAGTAAGAGCAGGGGAGGGGAGTAATAGTGCAATTGTCCGGGTGGGTGGGTGGGTGGGGGGGGGGGGGTTGCAGGGGTTGCAGGGGTTGGTAGGTTGTCAGGTAGGTGCAGTGTTCAAGTTCAGTAGGGTGACAGCCGCAGGGAAGAAGCTGCCTCTGAACCTGCTGGTTCGGGTGCGGAGAGACCTGTAGCGCCTCCCGGAGGGGAGTGAGGTGAAAAGTCTATGGTTGGGGTGAGAAATGTCCTTGACGATGCTGCGTGCCTTACGCAAGCATCGTTTGCCCTGGACAGCCTCGATGGAGGGGAGTGAGGAACCGGTGATGCGTTGGGCAGTTTTCACCACCCTCTGCAGTGCTTTCCGGTCCGATGCCGAGCAGTTGCCATACCATACTGTGACACAGTTGGTAAGGATACTCTCGATGGTGCAGCGGTAGAAGTTCACCAGGATCTGAGGAGACAGATGGACCTTCTTTAGTCTCCTCAGGAAGAAGAGACGCTGGTGAGCCTTCTTTATCAGGGTGGAGGTGTCGAGGGTCCAGGAGGGGTCCTCAGAGATGTGGACACCCAGAAACTTGAAGCTGGTGACTCGCTCCACCTCAGTCCCGTTGATGAGGATGGGGGTGTGTGCGCCAGCTTTAGACTTCCTGAAGTCCACAATGAGTTCTTTGGTCTTCCTGGTGTTGAGAGCCAGGTTATTGTCGTTGCACCACACTGTTAGGTGCTGGACCTCCTCCCTGTAGGCCGACTCATCGTTGTTGCTGATGAGACCGATCACCGTTGTGTCGTCTGCAAACTTAACAATGGTGTTTGAGCCATGTACAGGTGTGCAGTCGTAGGTGAAGAGGGAGTAAAGGAGGGGGCTCAGCACACAGCCTTGTGGAACGCCAGTGTTCAGGGTGAGGTTGAAGAGGTGTGGTTGTGAAGCCTAACAGACTGCGGCCTGTTGGTTAGGAAGTCCAGAATCCAGTTGCAGAGGGAGGAGTTGATGCCCAGTTGCCTGAGTTTGGAGATCAGTTTGGAGGGGATGATGGTGTTGAATGCTGAACTGAAGTCAATGAACAGCATTCTCACATAAGAGTTAGTCTTGTCGAGGTGGGACAGGGCGGAGTGAAGTGCCGTTGAAATGGCATCCTCTGTACTCCTGTTCTGCCGGTAGGCGAATTGAAAGGGGTCCAGTGTGGGTGGTAGGCAGGTCTTGAGTTGAGCTAAGACCAGCCTCTCGAAGCACTTCATGATGATGGGCGTGAGTGCCACTGGTCGGAAGTCATTTAAGCTCGTTGCAGTGGAGTGTTTTGGCACCGGCACGATGGAGGTGGTTTTGAAGCACGCGGGGACAGCTGCTTGGGCTAGGGACAGGTTGAATATGTCAGTCCAAACCTTAGTCAGCTGCACAGCGCAGGCCCTGAGGACGCGTCCGGGGATCCCATCAGGACCAGCAGCCTTGCGTGCGTTAGTCCTGCTCAGTGCCGCACACACGTCGGTGGGAGAGAGTGAGGGGCTGGTGATCCGCAGGGAGCACAGCCTTGATGGCCACCTCCTTGTTGTCCCTGTCAAAGCGGCCGTAGAAGTGGTTCAGCTCATCAGGGAGGGAGGCGTCAACGGAGAGGGGTGGGGTGTTAGTTGGTTTGTAGTCTGTGATGGCCTGGATGCCCTGCCACATGCGTCGGGGGTCAGAGTTGTTCCTGAAGTGATCCTCTATCCTCAGCTTGTGGTTGTGCTTGGCCTTTTTGATGCCCCTCTGCAGATTAGCCCTGGATGAGCTATAGGCCCGAGCATCCCCTGATCTGAAGGCAATGTCGTGTGCCTTCAGCAGGAGTCGGACCTCACTGTTCATCCATGGCTTCTGATTAGGGAAAGTGGTGATCTGCTTGAGTGTGGTGACACTGTTGATGTTGGAATTGATGTAGTCCAAAACAGAGGAGGCATATGAATCAATGTCCGTGTGGGAGTCATGGGTGGCCTGAGTGGCAAACACACCCCAGTCAGTGTTTCCAAAACGCTGCTGGAGCGCTGAGTCAGCTCCCTCTGGCCAGAATATAAGCAACTATATACTATTATTTAGTTAAGGAACAAATGATGTTTATTACTTTTACCCATATTGTAATAGCTGAAACCTGCTCAAACTAAGCTTTTAATGACAGATAATCTCATAAAATTGTGACCATTTTTTATCAACAGTCATGCTTTACTGCTATATATATATATTTATAAATAAAAAACTAACCTACTGCACATATATAGGCTATAGCGGTAAAGCATGATTGTTGGGAGAGGGATGCAGTAGTGATGTTGCCAGCAGGAAACGCTTTTGCGTCCAGATTGCAATATGAACTTCAAGTACGATGGCAGAGGTACGTGTCTACACAATCCTGCATGAACATTGGAATATTTTGCATACAGCTTGAAAGTATGCCCATCTTGGACCCTTAAAACTTCTCCAAAACAACCTGTTGACCACTTCTGATGATTTGGTTAAACTAACCCCCATGGTAGTCACTAAATCCTTGTAAACTTCCCTAGCAGCATCTGAGTATCTACCACGTTCAAAAGTTATCTCTGTCAAACTCGTCTCTCTCCTCCCAGAGACTCCTTCACACACACACACACACACACGCACGCACGCACACGCCTGTGCACAAACATATAGCTACTCTTATGTGCCTTTATTCATGCCTTGTTCATGGCTCATAAAATAACCTTTGTCGTAGTTTATCGACGAAATGTCTGACACTCCAAGCTTGCTATTGAACAGAAGTAGCAAGCTAGATAGTGTTTTGTCAAAAATTATTGCAGTTTGCCATCAGACAGTAGTACAAAAATACTCCGCTCCGCCTAACACGGTTGCAGCCTGGCTAGCTCTCCCTCTCGTTCACACTCCCACGTCTGATACATTATTTCTAAAATAAAAAAAGCCCCAAACGGGATATGTTAGCGGTTTTCAGTTTGTTGTCGATGAGACTTTGGCGAAGACAATCATATAATATTGGGTTCATTCGTTTTTGATTCCGGAGCTGTGTGAATCGTTAATCGTTTATCGTTTATCGTTAATCCTAACGATAAAACAAGGGTTGGCACTTATTTGAGTGATGGTTTGAAAAACCAATAGAAAGTGTGGTTGGGGACAATTGATTTAAATAAGTATTTAGTATTTGTAAATGCTTAAACAAGTTTAACGTGGGCGCTTTTTTTTTAATTTATTTTTTTATTGACATACATTTGCACCGATCGGAAGAAGGCTACGACTACTAAGGCTACTATCTCAGAGAACACGCCTGTGTTCTCTGAGCTCCAATAAACTCCAGCTAGCTCCATTATGACTTTCAGTTTCGCTTATCGCTGTTTTCGTGGCTTCAAAATAAAAGTGCTTCAAAATAATTGTAAGATTTCAATACATCTCTGGTGCCACTCTACTCCTCAACACTTCCAGAATGTGAGTATGATGTATTGAAATCTTTGAAAAATAGCTCTATATAGTCCATTATATGTGTCCTATACAGTGCAGATTGGGTAATATGAGCTGTACGGCTGAGTAAATAACCAGCAACATTTGCAATTGCATCGCTTTAGATTCACAGTCGCCTGATATGTATTCTAGAAGTGTTCCAGAGTAGAGTGGCACCAAAGATGTCTTTAAAAAAATAGTTCTGTACAGCCCATTATTCTGGGGCAATACCATTTCATAACAATAATTAGGATATAAGAACAACTACAAACCCTTCTGGAGCAATACTATACCAAATATTATATAGTTATGATTGATATATATATTTGTTAAGATGATTAGCATATTTTCTGTGCTTCCTTGACCCCTATTTACCATGTGTAAATGCAAAATCTTATTTTGAAAAAATCCTCATTAAATAAATTGACATTGACTGGAAGTAGATGGAAGTCCACTATTGGAGCTCAGAGAACACAGATGATTCTAACAGATTCCAAATTGCTGGTTAGAAATGTGTATGATTAAACTTAATCTTTTGATTTGCTTGTTGTGCAAAGCACAGGCGTTTATGCTTGTCAACATAGGCAAACTGCTTCTATGCTTTTGTTTCTAAGAAGAAAACCGACAGTTTTCTGCAGTAAGTATATTGGTAACATGAATTAACAGGTAAATGTACACTATTTCAAATTATTTGGGATATCCCCATAGGGATAGTATTGTGACCAGAACGTTTGACCACACTATACAGTGGGGGAAATAATTATTTGATCCCCTGCTGATTTTGTTAGTTTGCCCGATTATAAAGAAATGAGAGGTCTATAATTTTTATGGTACTTTTAGTTTAACAAATAGAGACAGAATATCAACAAAGAAGTCCAGAAAAAACACATTATATAAAGTTATAAATTAATTAGCATTTGATCGAAGGAAATAAGTATTTGATCCCCTACAAACCAGCAAGAATTCTGGCTCATACAGACCGGTTATATGCCCATGAGGCACACAGATTAGTCCTGTCACTTTAGGAAAAGTACTCCTAATCTCTGCTTGTTATGGGTATAAAAGACACCTGTTAATAGAATCAATCTCTTCCATTCCAACCTCTCCACCACCATGGGCAAGACTAAAGAACATTCAAAGGACATCAGGGTAAGAGTTGTAGACCTGCACAAGGCTGGAATGGGCTACAAGACCATCAGCAAGAAGCTTGGTGAGAAGGAGACAACTGTTGGTGCAATTATTAGAAAATGGAAGAAATACAAAATAACCATCAATCGCCCTCGGCCTGGAGCTCCATGCAAGATCTTGCCTCGTGGGGTAAGGATGATCATGAGAAGGGTGAGGGATCAGCCCAGAACTACACGGGAGGAGCTTGGTAATGATCTCAAGGCAGCTGGGACCACAGTCACCAAGAAAACCATTGGTAACACACTACACCGTAACGGATTGAAATCCTGCAGTGCCCGCAAGGTCCCCCTGCTCAAGAAGGCACATGTACAGGCCCATCTGAAGTTTGCCAATGAACACCTAAATGATTCAGAGAAGGCTTGGGAGAAGGTGATGTGGTCAGATAAGACCAAAATGTAACTCTTTGGCATAAATTCGACTCTTCGTGTTTGGAGGGAGAGAAATGCTGAATGCTACAATCCCAAGAACACCATCCCCACCGTCAAACACGGAGGTGGAAACATTATACTTTGGGGTTGTTTCTCTGCTAAGGGTACAGGACGACTTCACTGCATTGAGGGGCCAATGGACGGGGCCATGTACCATAAGTTCTTGGACAAGAACCTCCTTCCCTCAGCCAGAGCACTGAGGATGGGTCTTGGATGGGTCTTCCAGCATGACAATGACCCAAAACATACAGCCAAGGCAACAAAGGAGTGGCTCAAGAAGAAGCACACTAAGGTCATGGAGTGGCCTAGCTAGTCTCCAGACCTTAATCCTATCGAAAATTTGTGGAGGGAGCTGAAGCTTCGAGTTGCCAAGCAAAAGCCTTGAAACCTTCAGGATTTGGAGAGGATCTGTAAAGAGGAGTGGACCAAAATCCCTCCTGAGATGTGTGCAAACCTGGTGACCAACTATAAGAAACATCTGACTTCTGTGCTTGCCAGCAAGGGTTTCTCCACCAAGTACTAAGTCATGTTTTGCTTGGGGATCAAATACTTATTTCCTTCGATCGAATGCAAATGAATTCATAACTTTATATAATGTGTTTTTTCTGGACTTCTTTGTTGATATTCTGTGTCTATTTGTT
This sequence comes from Argentina silus, assembly GCF_951799395.1. Lineage (NCBI taxonomy): Eukaryota > Metazoa > Chordata > Actinopteri > Argentiniformes > Argentinidae > Argentina > Argentina silus. The sequence continues at coordinate 51,490,128 of NC_139654.1, forward strand.
AAAATAAAAGTACCATAAAAATGATAGACCACTCATTTCTTTGTAATCGGGCAAACTAACAAAATCAGCAGGGGATCAAATAATTATTTCCCCCACTGTATATACGTTCTCTGGTGTGCTGACAACAAAACAGTGCTTTTCCGCCCCGAATTTGCACATGCTTTGCGCTTGTTTACATGAAATACATCTCCTTAGAGTGGTATTTTAAAAGAGTGGTGCCAATGGAATTACTGGAGGCTTCAAATAGTTCCAAAAAATCCGTCCAGATTTACTCAATACATGGCTACTCTCAAGTAAAACAATAAAACTACCCCCATTTGGAAAATCTCACTCTTGAATTGGTTTAACCATGCAAGTTAAATTTACAGTATCTATACAGTTTGAAAATGATTAGGTAAGCTAGTAATATTTCTCAGACTGGCTCCGCGGGCAAACAAACAGTTGACTGGCAACTTGCTCCATAGGTTTGCGTGAAGGAACTATTTGAGTCTCCATAAGTGTTAGTCAAAATATACAAATATTTTATGTATAGTCTATATTTTATTTTATTGTATTCCCATAACAATTCATTATGTCCTATATGTTTTAATACCCTTGTCCACAGGCTAGCATAGCTAGCAGAATAGCGAGTTAAGAGTCTGATTAGGTTTTTTGGTACAGTTTGTGAAATTTACCCGTGACTGTTTGTGCTTCATTTGTTTACACTACAGATCCACCTCACAGCCCAGCTACTATTTCTGAACCCGTCCACAGAGTTGTTGCTGTGGTTCTTCAGTCCAGAAAACCACACCTTGGGGTCCAGAGATGGTGGCAGTGAAGCTGGAATACTGCAGTCAAACACTGGAACTCAATGTGGTAGTGAAAGAGGAGGAAGGAGGAAAGGAAGTGAAGGAGAAAGATGTGATGGTGAAAGAGGAGGAGGAGGAGGAGTAAGTGGAAGAGAGGAGGAAGAGAGGAGGAAGAGAAGGAAGATGTGATGGTGAAAGAAGAGGGAAGAGGATATGAAGTGGTGGAGGAAGATATGAAAGAGGAGGAAGGAGAAGACGCAGAAGAAAAGAAGGATGTGATGGTGGAGGAAGAGGAAGCGGAGGATAAAGATGTGATAATGAAAGAAGAGCAAGGAGAAGATGAAGTGGAGGAGAAAGAAGGTGAGATTATGTACAGTACCTTCGGAAAGTATTCAGACCCCTTCACTTTTTCCACATTTTGTTGTGTTATAGACTAAATTTAAAATGGATTAAATTAAAATAATTTGCCATCAATCCACACACAATACCCCAGAATGACAAAGCGAAAACAGATTTTTAGAAATGTCAGTAAATTTATTAAAATCGCAGAAATGCAGAAATACCTCATGTACATAAGTATTCAGACCCTTTGCAAAACCTAGACATCCACCACAGGAGATTTATAAAAATCTTCAAAGTTGAATGGTGGGGAGGAAAAAGCATGGGACATCCTCTCAGTCACTCTACAAAATTGGTCTATAACCAAGTGGCCAAAAATAATCCCTGAATGGAAATCTTAATATATAATTGTAACAATGTCCGGTGGTACACAGAGGCAGACGCAGTATAATGATAAGGGACTTTCTCCCGTTTATTTTCAAAAGGGGTCCGCTGGCACGGTTCGGCTTTCCAGCCTCGTTCAAAGTCTTTCCTTTGGTCCTGTGCTCGGCTCGGCTCGGCTCTCCTCTGCTCTCGCCGCCTGCTTCTCCAGCTTAGCTCCCTTCCTGAAATGGCAGAAGCACACCCATCTTAAACATTCGCCGGCGAGACTTAATTCGCAGCAGGTGTGCAACAAAAGTCTCGCCGACACAACCGCGGCCATGGTCCTGTAGCTCCCTCTACAGGCCGAACGCTGCATGTCCCTCACATACCCCCACCGCCCGACACAGGCCGGGGACCCGACGGCCGACGACCTACTCCCCCCCCCCTGCCCGGGAGAGGAAGTCTGCCACGACCATCTGCGCCCCCGGTCTGTGCACGACGGAAAAGTTGAAGGGCTGCAACGCGAGGTACCACCGGGTGATCCTCGCGTTTACATCCTTCATGCGGTGGAGCCACTGGAGGGGGGCATGGTCGGAGTAGAGGGTGAAGGCGCGACCCAGCAGGTAGTAGCGGAGGGTGCCGACCGCCCACTTGATGGCCAGGCACTCCTTCTCCACGGTGCTGTACCGGCCCTCCCTCTCCGACAGCTTACGGCTCAGGTACAGCACCGGCCGGTCGGCCCCCTCCACGCGCTGGGTCAGCACTGCTCCCAGCCCTCTATCCGACGCGTCCGTCTGTAGGGAGAAAGGGAGGTTAAAATCAGGCGCATACAGGACCGTTTCTCCACAAAGAGCCCCCTTAAGGGCCTCGAACGACCCCTGGCACTGGCCCGACCATTGGACCGGATCCGGGGCACCCTTCCGGGTGAGGTCCGTCAAGGGACTGGCCAGCTCTGAAAACCCAGGTACGAACTGGCGGTAATATCCCGCCAGCCCCAGGAAGGCCCTCACCTCCTTCTTTGTCTTGGGCCGGGGAGAGGCGGCGATGGCCGCAGTCTTTTCAATCTGCGGTCGCACCTCCCCCCGTCCCAAGTGGTACCCCAGATACCGGATCTCCCTCCGCCCGATCACGCATTTTTTCGGGTTGGCCGTTAGCCCCGCCTGCCTCAGGGACCGCAGAACAGCAGCCACCCTCCGCACATGCTGCGGCCAGGTGTCACTGTGGACGACAATGTCGTCTAGGTAGGCCGCAGCATAGGCGGCGTGCGGCCGCAGAATACGGTCCATGAGGCGCTGAAAAGTGGCTGGGGCTCCGAACAACCCGAAAGGGAGCACGGTGAACTGGAATAACCCGAGCGGAGTGGAGAATGCCGTTTTCTCCCGGGACACCGGCGAGAGTGGAATCTGCCAGTATCCCTTCGTGCAATCCAATGTCGTGAAGTACCTGGCCGTACCAAGCCGGTCCAAGAGCTCGTCGACCCGGGGCATCGGATATGCATCGAACTTGGAGACCGCATTAACCCGTCTATAATCCACACAGAACCGTATAGTCCCATCTGGCTTGTTGACAAGCACGATGGGGCTACACCAATCACTGCGGGACTCCTCGACCACACCCAGCTCCAGCATGGCTTCCAACTCCCGGCACACAACGTCTTGTTTGTGCACCGGCAACCTATAGGGACGCGTGCGCACCGTTAAACCCGGCTGCGTTTCTATATGGTGGTCGATGAGCGTAGTCCGACCGGGCAGGGGAGAGAACACGTCGGCGAACTTAAGCTGCAAATCTGCAACGTCCGCGGCCTGGCTAGCAGAGAGATGGTTATCAATATCGACCGGAGTGCTACCTTTCGATTTTGGGACTTCCGGACCGAACTCCTCTCTCTCTGGAACTATCGTAGCCAGAGCAACAGTGACCACGTCGTTCCATTTTTTTAGGAGATTGACGTGATACACCTGCAAGCTATCCCCCCGGTCCGAGCGTATAACCTCATAATCCACGTCCCCCATGCGACGTGTGACCACAAACGGCCCTTGCCACTTCGCGAGTAATTTCGTGCTGGAGGTGGGTAACAGTACGAGCACCTTGTCTCCCGGTGTAAACTCTCGTAGGGTAGCCCCCCTGTCATACAGGCGTTTCTGACGCTCCTGGGCTTGCAGCAAATGCTCACGTGAGATAGCCCCTAGGGCGTGGAGCTTTGTGCGCAAGTCGAGGACGTACTGGATCTCATTCTTACTGTCGCTAGACCCTTCCTCCCAATTTTCTTTAAACAGGTCTAGGACACCCCGGGGCTTACGCCCGTAGAGTAATTCAAACGGGGAAAACCCGGTGGAAGCTTGGGGAACTTCCCGCACCGCAAACAACAGGGGATCTAGCCATTTATGCCAATTCCGACTATCCTCGCGGACAAACTTCCGGATCATTGACTTCAAGGTCCGATTGAACCGCTCACAAAGGCCGTCCGTGGCCGGGTGGTAAACACTGGTTCGAATCGCCTTGATGTTCAGCAAGCCATACAGTTCCTTGAGGGTGCGTGACATAAAATTAGTGCCCTGATCGGTGAGAATCTCTTTCGGGATTCCCACGCGGGAGATGACTTGAAACAATGCTTGCGCTACACACAAGGTATTGCCTCGGGGTATCGGGTGGCGTAATCTATCAAGACCAACACAAATCGATAACCCTGTGTGCTCCGCTCAAATGGCCCGATAATATCCATCGCAATGCGGTCGAATGGGTTCTCGACCAATGGTAAGGGCCGCAAGGGGGCCCGTGGGATGGCCGGGGGATTTACTAACTGACATTCCCGACAGGATGCGCACCACCTACGCACCTCTGCCCGAATCCCCGGCCAATAAAATCGAGCCATTATACGGTGCAGTGTTTTGTCATACCCTAGATGGCCCGCCATGGGGTTGAAATGAGCCGCCTGGAAGACCATTTCGCGGCGGCTGCGGGGAACCAGCAACTGGGTTACTTCCTCCTGACTATGTGAGTCACGACTTACTCGATATAACCTGTCGCTGATAATCGCGAAATAGGGGTGGGCGCGCACTGTGTCTGGCCGTATCAAAGTACCATCAATTGCTATCACTTGGTCAAAGGCTGATCTGAGGGTCTCATCACGAGACTGCTCGAGGGGGAAGTCGCCTAGCAGCGGATAGTTCGGCGAGGAAGTCTCGGGGTGAGGCGCCCCCGCCGGCTCCGGCTCCCCGGCAGTGTCGCGAGGCGCCGCCTCGGCACAGAGCACATTACACGCCACACACCTCCCTAGCTGTCGTGCACGCATCCCGGTAGCCCTCTTTACCGCTTGAGGAAACCCCTCCCAATCCACACCTAGAATCAGGGGATGCGTGAGGCGTGGGCTTTACCGCCGCCTGTACCCTATGGTTTTTCCCCTCAAAATGAATTTCGATAGCGACCAGCGGATATTCGTGAATGTCCCCATGCACACACCTCACCCGCACCCTCGATGCCTTCAACAGTGCCCCCGGCCGAACCAGGCGCTCCTGGATCATGGACTGCATACAGCCCGAATCCAAGAACGCCTGGTGCGTATCACGTTGTATCCTTACCGGAATACGATACGCCGCTCCTGGTCCGGGGGGAGGGCCCGGTATGTCGCCGATGCGGACGACCTGCCCCACGTCCATCGCCCGACACTCGGCCTGCACGTGGCCCGGCCGTCCGCACCGCCAACACACCCCCCCTGTCGCTCGAGGTTCTCTCTGCGGGGCCGGGGCTGGTTCCGGATCGGCGCGCTCCTGCCATCTCGTTCTCGGGGCGGGCGCCGGCCTCCCTCCTTCTGCTCCCCCGGCTCCTCCTGGGCGTTGGCCCCCCCCCCCTTGCCGCGGGGCCGGGGTTGGTCGTTGTGGCCCCCGCGGTGGGAGGGAGAGATGGTCCTCCGCCAGACCCACGGCGGTCTTTAGGTCCTGGGGGCGGTGGTACTGGACCCAGGCGGCGGTGCGGGCCGGGAGCCCCGCAAGGAACTGCTCCAATACCACCCGGTTCCCGACCTCCACCGCCGAGTTGTTCTCGGGGTCCAGCCACCGCCATGCGCTGTCCCCCAGCCGCTGGGCGAAGGCGAAGGGCCGGCACCCCTCCTCCATGGTCATGGCCCGGAACCGGCGTCGGTGTTCCTCCGGTGTCAGGCCCAGGCGGTCCCGAATCGCCCGGGCCAGGGACTGGTAATCCCGTTGGGCGGCCGCCGGCAAACTGTGGGCCGCGAGCTGCGCCTCCCCTGACAGGAGGGGCAGCAGATGGTAGGCCCACTCTCGGTCCGGCCACCCCGAGATCCTCGCCGTCCCCTCGAACACCGCGAGGAACGCCTCTGGGTCGTCCAGGTCCCCCATCTTCTGCAGCTGGACCTTGGGGGGACCTGGTGCCGCTCCGGTCCCCGGCGCCGGCCCGCCGGCCCCGCCCGCGAGCCTCGCCGCCATCAGCTCCTCTAGGGTCGCCTGCTGGGTCTGCTGCAGGGTTGTCTGTTGCTCGAGAACGAGCGTTATCCTTGCAATTGCCGCTGTTAGCGCGTCCATCTAGCCTTTTTCTGTGTCCCAGGTTGGGCGCCAATGTAACAATGTCCGGTGGTACACAGAGGCAGACGCAGTATAATGATAAGGGACTTTCTCCCGTTTATTTTCAAAAGGGGTCCGCTGGCACGGTTCGGCTTTCCAGCCTCGTTCAAAGTCTTTCCTTTGGTCCTGTGCTCGGCTCGGCTCGGCTCTCCTCTGCTCTCGCCGCCTGCTTCTCCAGCTTAGCTCCCTTCCTGAAATGGCAGAAGCACACCCATCTTAAACATTCGCCGGCGAGACTTAATTCGCAGCAGGTGTGCAACAAAAGTCTCGCCGACACAACCCCGGCCACGGTCCTGTAGCTCCCTCTACAGGCCGAACGCTGCATGTCCCCCCACAATAATATAATTTAATAATCTAATATATCTTAATAATCTCATATCCATAATTGTGTTATCAACAATGAATTCAAGTGATAGCAAAGAAAGTGGCTGGAACTGTGTTTTCGTTTTGTCATTCTGGGGTATTGTGTGTGGATTGATGGCAAATTCTTTTATTTTAATCAATTTTAAATTGAGTCTATAACACAACAAAATGTGGAAAAAGTGAAGGGGTCTGAATACTTTCTGAAGGCACTGTATTTGTATATTTATTTTTGTTTTTCCTATGATTTCACCACAGGAGTTGTTCATTCATTCAAACAAAATTGATCATGAAAATACAACTGTTGAGCAACGGAGTCTTAGGTAGGCCTATAATACATATGCCTTAACACAATCATTAATCATGGAACATTGATTAGGCGGTAGCGGGGGTTGGAGGGGCGTGCACACATGCTGACATAGCCCCCCTACTGGTTTGGGTGAATGTCAATTTAGATGAGACTTGAATTCATATTACACTATATATTTACAGCATATATTTACTGCCGTTAAAGACACATGGTGTGATGCTGAATAGACTCAACATGTAGAGCCATGGCTAAAGCCTTGGAAGATCTCCTCTCCTCCTCTCTCCTCTACTCCTCCTCTTTCCTCCCCTTCTGCCCTCTTCCTCCACTTTCCTCTCTCCCTTGCTGCACTCGCCTTTGCCGTACCTTTCTAGTAAAGTAAACACACTTGATAAAGAAATCAGTAGGATCGTTTTCTCAAGTATTTTATTAGGGACATTACAATCCCTTAGCAACTCGCCAACTTACCACTACATATTTTAGATGGCATCATTTCTTTGTACGCCTTCAAAATTACAGGGGCATTTTCAAGAGCCCAGAGCCTTCTCCCTACCTGACTATTCTTCGCTTCTTCATCATCAGGGGCAATCTTTCTCTTCTGTAAAAAATACTTTTACAAACTCATCTGAAAGTTAAATGAAGCAGATTTTATTTGACTAATGTTAGCTAGACCCAGCTTGTATCATCATTTAAACTGATTGCTAAATATTACCTTGAGGAACTGTGTGATCTAGCATAGTCACATTGAAAATAACTGTCATCTAGCTATTTAACAACATAGTCGCCAATAAATGGTAAAGGGGAAGTTTTGTGGAAAAAAGTGTGTAGCTTAGTGCTAGCTAGCTATCTCTCTACATTATTGTCGCTGTTCAAACCTGGTCTTGTCCCACTATCACTCAACTGTGTCTGCATTTGCGCTCTCACCTATAGTCTACTAGCAACGTGAGTGGTTGACACTCCGTCAGAGTGCAGAGAGACTATATGTTGTTGCGTACCTCCATTTTTAAGTTTTTATTCTAGAAGTCCCACAGCAGCGGGGGTAAATATCTTGCAGTGAGGGGCCAGTGGAAACACTGGATGAGGTACTCATTTGCATTTGTTGTAATATCAACACACTCTGACAACCTCAAGTTCCCACAGTTTCTGCAGACCCCAGATGTGTTACTTCTGACACTGGTGAGCCTGTGGAAGCACTACTTGTTCTCATCTTTTCTAATCCTGTATATGTTCCTATTCTTACAGGAGAGAGCTCCAACCATGGCTTAGACAGTGAGCCCAGCTCCACCGCATCAGGAAACCATAAACAACACAGGCAGAGGAGCTTAAGACAGAAGAATCACCAGTGCATGGACTACTTCAGTAGTTTCTATGAGCAAGAGGATTTGACTCACAGAGGAGAGGACACTCACCCTTGCCTTCAGTGTGGAAAGAGTTTTGGTCATATGAGTAACCTAAAGAGGCATCAGAGAATACACACAGGAGAGAAGCCATACCAATGCTCGCACTGTGAGAAGAGTTTCAGGGATGTGGGGCACCTAAAGACACATCAGAGAATACACACAGGAGAGAGGCCATATCACTGCTCCCATTGTGGGAAGAGTTTCACTATGGCAGGATACCTAAAGACACACCAGAGAATACACACTGGAGAGAGACCATACCACTGCTCCCACTGTGAGAAAAGTTTCAATTGGGCAGGATCCCTAAAGTCACACCAGAGAATACACACTGGAGAGAGACCATACCACTGCTCCCACTGTTGGAAAAGTTTCAGTCAGGCAGGAGCCTTGCAAACACACCAGAGAATGCACACAGGAGAGAGGCCCTATCACTGCTCCCAGTGTGGGAAGAGTTTCACTATGGCAGGAGGCCTAAAGAGACACCAGAGAATACACACTGGAGAGAGACCATACCACTGCTCCCACTGTGGGAAAAGTTTCAATGGGGCAGGAGACTTGCAAACACACCAGAGAATACACACAGGAGAGAAGCCATACCACTGCTCCCAGTGTGGGAAGAGTTTCAACCAGGCAGGAGCCTTGCAAACACACCAGAGAATACACACAGGAGAGAAGCCATACCACTGCTCCCAGTGTGGGAAGACTTTCAACCAGGCAGGATCCCTGAAGGCACATCAGAGAATACACACAGGAGAGAAGCCATACCACTGCTCCCAGTGTGGGAAGACTTTCAATCACTCTAGCAGCCTAAAGACACATCAGAGAATACACACAGGAGAGAGGCCATATCACTGCTCCCATTGTGGGAAGAGTTTCAATCGAGCAGGATCCTTACAAAAACATCAGAGAATACACACAGGAGAGAGGCCACACCACTGCTCCCAGTGCGGGAAGAGTTTCAGTCATCCAGGAGACCTAAAAGTGCATCAGAGAATACACACAGGAGAGAGGCCATATCACTGCTCCCATTGTGGGAAGAGTTTCACTATGGCAGGATACCTAAAGACACACCAGAGAATACACACTGGAGAGAGACCATACCACTGCTCCCACTGTGAGAAAAGTTTCAATTGGGCAGGATCCCTAAAGTCACACCAGAGAATACACACTGGAGAGAGACCATACCACTGCTCCCACTGTTGGAAAAGTTTCAGTCAGGCAGGAGCCTTGCAAACACACCAGAGAATGCACACAGGAGAGAGGCCATATCACTGCTCTCAGTGTGGGAAGCATTTCAACAAGACAGGATCCCTAAAGGCACATCAGAGAATACACACAGGAGAGAGGCCCCATCACTGCTCCCAGTGTGGGAAGACTTTCAATCACTCTAGCGGCCTAAAGACACATCAGAGAATACACACAGGAGAGAGGCCCTATCACTGCTCCCAGTGTGGGAAGAGTTTCACTATGGCAGGAGGCCTAAAGAGACACCAGAGAATACACACTGGAGAGAGACCATACCACTGCTCCCACTGTGGGAAAAGTTTCAATGGGGCAGGAGACTTGCAAACACACCAGAGAATACACACAGGAGAGAAGCCATACCACTGCTCCCAGTGTGGGAAGAGTTTCAACCAGGCAGGAGCCTTGCAAACACACCAGAGAATACACACAGGAGAGAAGCCATACCACTGCTCCCAGTGTGGGAAGACTTTCAACCAGGCAGGATCCCTGAAGGCACATCAGAGAATACACACAGGAGAGAAGCCATACCACTGCTCCCAGTGTGGGAAGACTTTCAATCACTCTAGCAGCCTAAAGACACATCAGAGAATACACACAGGAGAGAGGCCCTATCACTGCTCCCAGTGTGGGAAGAGTTTCACTATGGCAGGAGACCTAAAGAGACACCAGAGAATACACATACAAGTGCATACAACTGCTTCATCCTAATCCTTCACCTAACCTCCACCCCACTGAAGTTGACAATGGTTTATTAGCATCTAATAGTTTGGTAGCAAGTCCACTGATGATTGGTTTGTGATAACCAACTTACATTTTAGCTGCAATGTGTTCATCTGTACAGCAGGGGGCAGAGAAGATTCTCTGTTCACTTACAGTACTACCAATAGGGGGCATTTCCTCACTTCACTTTACTTTCAGCTGTAGAAATATATATAAATAGCTCTTTGCACAGGTTTACATTTTGGGCAAATATTGCAAAACAAAAACAAGATAAAATCAAGCTCAGGCACAGATCTCTGTCACTCTCTTCATACTCCTCAGTAGCAGACATGCTTCTGCTGGCCTTCTAGTCCCTTTCCCAAGTCTTCCACCGTTCTCCTGAACGCAATGGAACTAGAGGTTGTTGCTACACACATGGCTTTGCATCCATATCATATCAGAAATGTATCTACTCTGTTCCTTGGGTGTTTAGAACAAATCCTCTCATATAAGATGAATAGTTCCTGTACCTCTTTCATCCCAAGTCAAGCACTGACAGTATGTACATTTGCTTGTAAGGACAGACTACTCTATTGTGTATCTATTCTGGATACTGAGGCCTGTCAGTCTGTCTTGGTCTACTCATCTACCTCAGATACTCCAGACAGCCAACAGAATGAACCACTGTACTCTCTACCTTCAGACTCCCTCCCTGGCGATGGGGTATGACTGCTTTAATTAAAGTTGTGTTTTTAAAGATCAGAGCAGAGAGAGGATAGTATCATGACGTAAGGTGTGTCTGTCTGTCTGTAGGCTACTGAGAATGTAAACCGGCATGTGTGTTTTATGAAGTTATGAAACTGGAGCCACGCAGACATGCAACCTGCCCAAGATTTACAGCATACCACCTCATCTGTGACACAGGGGGTGCTATGATTTGGCCATGTATAGCTACCACAAGAACTGGCTAACTTGTCTTAATTGATGACGTTACTGCTGACAGCAGCAGCAGAATGTATTCTGAAGTGTACAGAAACATATTGTCTGCTTGAGTACAACCAAATGCCTCCAAATTCATTGGATGGTGCTATATCATACAGTAAGACAATGACCCCAAACATACTGCCATTGCAACTAGGGAGTTTTTCAGGGCCACAAAATGGAAAGTTCTTGACTGGCTAAATCAATCGTCAGATTTAAATCCAATTGAACATTCATTTCATTTCTTGATAAGATTTTAGGTAAAAAAGACCTCAAAACAAACAACAACTGAAGATGGCTGCAGGCCTGGCAGAGCATAACCAGAGAATATACTCAGCATCTTGTGTGGTCAATGGGTCGCAGACTTCATGCAGTTATTGCATGCAATGGATTGTCAACCAAATACTAAACATGAGTACTTTATTTGGACATTATATGATTTCATCCAATACTTTTGAAAACATGTTGTACTTTCTAAATTGTTTGATTTCAAATCCAAACTGTTGGGAGTATAGAGCTAAAAGAAGGCAAAATGCCTCCTCTTTCCAATACTTATGGAGGGCACTGTATCTGGCCAACGTTACGCCCTGCAAGTGTTGTTTGGAGTTTCCAACCTCAAATCACTTGAATGCTTTGAACTTGTAGGTCTGAGATCACAGGTGAATTTTGAGTTTTTGAGTTGGTCATGAATGCACCATTAGACCCGACAGAAATGTTTTTGCTCAAACTCAGTGGATTAGGTTACTAGGGACTGTGTGAACTGAGTATTTCCCACCCCACTTACACTGAGACACACTCAGTAGTTATTTTTTGGGTGTATAACGCAATGTGTACATGGTAGATAGGAGTAATATCAATTTATTAATTTGATTAAACATTGTGTTTCATTATTTTGTCATTTGCAGTCCATATATGTTGATTACTGAGTCAATATAAGTGAAACAACTTTCCAATATCTATTTGAACGTTTTATTAGACATATTCCTATCTTTTATTTTGAAGTTTTCACAAAACCGGAAGTCCCCTTTCATCTGCTGGCTTCTTCTCTCTCTTCTCCCTGGCCGTGACGAGGTTCGGCAGGTCGAGTGAATTTCGCATGAGCGCAAGTAAGGAAAACATAGCCCGTATTTGCAATGCAGGCAGCTGTTTCATTCGCCTCAAATGTCAATGGCTGCCCGGAATCAGGCTAATATGTGCTGAAGTTTAATCTGGATGAAAAAACCGAGAGGAACTGATATGCTGTGCTTTTTCGTCCTGCATCTGCGCGCGCATCGCGTGTATAATTTTCTGTTTGCAGGAGCCGGATAGCGCAGATACTCCTCGGACAGATCTCCCTTCTCTTCTCCCTGGTCGTGACGAAGTTGAGCATAATAGTTTATAAAGTGAATAAAGATTATAAACGTCGATGGACGGTGAATATTGCATGAGCGCAGGTAAGAGATGCAGACAGCTGTTTCCAATGTCAGTAATGGCTCCTCTAATATTGTAGCTTTAGTGAGCGAATTTCCCTGTCTTCTTAGTGATGTCCCCAGTCGCACTACTGTCCTGGAGCACGATTTGGACGTTGGTGATGCTGCCCCCATCAAGCAGCATGCGTACCGTGTCAACATGTCCAAAAGGTCGATCATGAAACAGGAGGTGGCTTATTTACTGGAGAATAATTTGGCTGTACCCAGCTCCAGTCAGTGGAGTTCTCCTTGTATTTTGATCCCTAAGCCTGATGGTACAGTTAGGTTATGTACTGATTATAGGAAAGTGAACGCTGTCACGGTGCCAGACTCTTTTCCTTTGCCCCAGTTAGACGACTGCATAGATACTATTGGTTCAGCTAGATTTGTCAGCAAGTTAGACTTGCTTAAAGGCTATTGGCAAGTTCCACTAACTCCTCATGCTTCGGAGATTTCTGGTTTTGTCACCCCTGACAGTTTCTTGCAATATACTGTTATGGCGTTTGGAATGCGCAATGCACCTGTTACGTTCCAGCGCCTGATAAATATTGTACTGGCCGGTGTTCTGAATTCGGTACAATTCTGATTGTACCGCTTACTTGGATGATTTAGTTGTCTACTCTGCCACCTGGTCTGAACATCTGAGTTCTTTGAGAGTTGTGTTTGAGTGTTTGGCCAAGAGGTAATTGACCTTGAACCTCACCATGTGTGAGTTTGGGAAAGCTATGGTCATATATCTTGGTAGGCAGATGAGGCGAGGTAAAGTCTGTACTCTTACTGCCAAGGTCTCAGCTATCACAGCTTGGTGCTGGTGCTGTCTTGCTGCAGGAAGATGCAGATGGTATTGATCACCCAGTCTTTTCTGCAAGTTTAAAGACTGTCAGTCTCGGTACTCCACCATTGAACAGGAGACTCTTGCTTTGTTGCTCGCCCTACAATTCTTTGAGGTTCATGTTGGTTCTAACGTTCTCCCTGTCGTTGTGTATACAGACCACAATCCTTTAGTTTGTTTTTTTAAATAGGATGCACAACCACTGGCTCATGTGGTGGGCCTTAATGGTACAGAGTTATAATTTAGTGGTCAAGCACAAGAAGGGTTCTGAGAATGTTCTGGCTGATGCGCTTTCTCGCGCAACGTTTTGTTTTTGTTTCATTGTACAACATTTGTTTTGTTGAGAGAAAAAAAAATGACCATGACATGTATATTTAGTTTGTACTATTCCTTTTGCATCGCAATCCCTACAGGTTTGCTCTTTATGGGTGGGAGTGTTACGCCACACCTGTAGTTAGCCCCAGGGTAGGCAGGTAAGACGCCCATGGGCTTACACCTCCATCACGCAGGTTTGGTTTTGTCTATATACATAGGCGCCACCTCTTGTATTTTGGGTTTAGGGTAGGCGGGCAAGACAGTTAGTCAGATAGCAGACTTTGTAATTAGAACAGGTAGGATTAGAATTATAGCTTGGGTGTTATTTTTATTTTCATTTATTTGGCGCCATCTGGCGTCCTCCCCTTAGTCCCCCCGTGTTGTTTGTTATTTTTATTGTAAATAAATCTTTCTTGTTTTTGGCATTTTATAAAGTTGTCCTAGTAGTTTGTGTTGCACTACCACAGCACCAGCGGTTCCCAGCACACAGTGCTTTCCTGCACTGAATCTGTGTGCATTGCTTTTGTTTACATGAAAGTGGCATCAATGAAATTACCGGTGTAAGGATATATCCAACTCGGGTTGCACAGATGACTCGGGTAGCGTTCGGGGTGCTCAGATGCTCTGCGCAGATGCTTGGAGCATCTATTGTGCAATAATCCGAATTATGAGTGCATGTCTATTTAATAGATTTTTTGGGGTGTAATTTAGCTGATATGCTTTTGTATCTAGCTAGTTTTGTGCTGTGTAATGTAGCATAATAGTTAATCAACAAGAACCCCATAACTACTGTATGTTGGCTCAATAAGTTCACCAAAACATATCCAGGTTCATACTTTTTATTACAAAATGAACAAAGGTGGGATGGTCGGATAGATGAAAAGGAATGGTTGGATAAAAAGGCGGCAAAATATCAGCTGATCTGAGGAGAAACGGTCTAAAAATGTTTGATTTTACATTAAACATACACATGACATTACAGACACCCCCCCCCCCCCGTATAAGAATGTGTGTTATCTCCAACAGTGAAGGTCCTAGTCACTGCGTCGTTCAGCTCCCATACCTGGACACACCACCACGGAGTGAGTGTCAGTACTATATGTAAGCTATATGTGTTTTTGTTTATTTAGCTCAGAGTATGTAAAACAGGCATTTTACCTTGGTACATTGTAACAATACTATGTTGTTGCATAGGCTACAGGTGAGATGACAATTAATATCTTGGAACATTTAAAGATGTGAGAACAGGATGAAGAGAATGAGCAAATAAAATAAACAAGTTGAACAGGTACATTATCGTTGGCAGTTAAGTTTGTGAAAATGAAGAAAAAAAGTTACCAAAAATGTTGTTATTTTATGATGTTAGCTTTCCTGAAGGGAAACATCAGGCACCCATGCATTAAGTACGGAGGCTCCACGCTCTACAGGGCTGATGGTGTTCACCTCACTAACAAGGGCAACCGTCTCACTGCCACTGGCACTGTGTAGACGAGCACATACACAAAGGCTCTTATAAGAGCCAGTCAGTCGATAAAATATATGGACACCCTACGAGCCAAAAGCATCTGTCACGGTGTGAAAATGTACTCGGGTGATTTCATTTTAACGATTGAGTTGAACAGCACTTATGGCTGCCTAATGTTTAATTGGATAAATACTGTAGTGACTCTCTACATAAAGCTAGCTCGATACAAACGCATACCTAATTTACGATCCATAAATACATTAGCTTAGCTAAATTGCACACAAAAAAAAAATTGACCTGAAATAATTAAATACATGTGCACTCACAATTTATTGTGCAATATCAAAACCCGGAAATGGTGTGGAAATAGATGCGCCAAGCATCTGATCACACTACCCGAGCATCTGAGTACCCCGAACGCTACCCGAGCCATCTGTGCACCCTGAGTGGAATTTATCCTGACACGTGAGGCTGGTCCCAGATCAAATGATCAAAATTGATTTATGACGCTCAAGTGAAGTGTGATTATATACAAATATTTTATGTATAGCTGATATTTGATTGTATTCCCATAATAATTCATCATATCCTACCTGTTTTAAATACCCCTGTTCACAGGCTACTAGCATAGCTAGCAGAGTAACAAGTTGTTGAGTCTGATTAGGTTTTTTGGTACGGATTGTAAAATTTACCCTTGACTGTTTGTGCTTCATTTGTTTACACTACACAGATCCACCTCACAGTCCAGCTACTATTTCTGAACCCAAGTCCACAGAGTTGTTGCTGTGAAGAAAAGCAGAAAAGCACACCGTGGGGTCCAGAGATGGTGGCGGTGAAGCTGGAGGACTGCAGTCAGACACTGGAACTCAATGTGGCAGTGAAAGAGGAGGAAGGAGGAGAGGAAGTGGAGGAGAAAGACGGTGAGTTCATGTTATGTATTTGGCTAAGGCCAGGCCAAATTCTTTAGTAAGTCAATGGGCACTGGCAGATATTTAGCGGTGTATGCAATCAAACATTTATTTAAAAATGTTCCCATGATTTTCCCCATAGCAGTTGTTCATTCACTCAAAGAAACATTCAAATGTATGTATATCAACTTTTATGAATGATCATAGAATTACAACTTTTGAGCAACGGGGTGGTAGTCAAAGGTAGGCCTATAATAAATATGCTTTAAGTTTATCAGTGAGTTAATCATGTTAATCAGTAAGTTAATCATCAAACATTGATTAGGTACCCATTTGCATTTGTTGTAATATCAACACACTCTGACAACCTCAAGTTCCCACAGTGTCTGCAGACCCCGGAGATGTTGTGTTACTTCTGGCACTGCTGAGTCTATGGAAGCAGTACTTGTTCTCATATTGTTTCTAATCCTGTATATGTTCCTATTCTTACAGGAGAGAGCTCCAACCCAGGCTCAGACAGCGAGCCCAGCTCCACCGCATCAGGAAACCATAAACAACACAGAGAGAGGTGCTCAAGATGGAAGAATCATCACTGCATGGACTGCTTCAGTAGTTTCTATGAGCAAAAGGATTTGAGAAATCACACCTGCAGGTCCCGTCCGTGTTTAGATTGCAGTGAGTTTCATTTGTTCAACTCACTTTAAATCACAACCACAGATTCACGGAGGAGAGAAGACTCACCCTTGCCTTCAGTGTGGAAAGAGTTTTGGTCAAATGAGCAACCTAAAGAGGCATCAGAGAATACACACAGGAGAGAAGCCATACCAATGCTCCCAGTGTAGGAAGAGTTTCAGGGATGTGGGGAACCTAAAGACACATCAGAGAATACACACAGGAGAGAGGCCATATCACTGCTCCCATTGTGGGAAGAGTTTCACTATGGCAGGAGACCTAAAGACACACCAGAGAATACACACTGGAGAGAGACCATACCACTGCTCCCACTGTGGGAAAAGTTTCAATCAGGCAGGAGCCTTACAGAAACATCAGAGAATACACACAGGAGAGAGGCCTTACCCCTGCTCCCAGTGTGGGAAGAGTTTCATTCAGGCAGGAGCCTTACAGAATCACCAGAGAGGCCGCACCAATGCTCCCAGTGTGGGCAGAGTTTCAACAGAGCAGGAGCCTTACAGATACATCAGAGAATACACACAGGAGAGAGGCTGCACCACTGCTCCCAGTGTGGGAAGAGTTTCAATGAGGCGGGACACCTAAAGAGGCATCAGAGAATACACACAGGAGAGAAGCCATACCACTGCTCCCAGTGTGGGAAGAGTTTCAGTCATGCAGGAGACCTAATGACACACCAGAGAACACATACACAGGAGAGAGTCCATACTGGTGCTCCCAATGTGGGAAGTGTTTCAGTCACTCTTTCACCCTGAAGACACATCAGAGCATACACAAATGAGTTCAAACGACTGTTCCCAGTTTGGGAGGAGTTTCAAGGAGGCAGGAGCCCTAGAGGACGAGGAGGACTGGTTGGCTACGCCACGTTACGTATATTTGCTTGTAACGACAGAAGACTCTGTTGTGTGTGTATCTATTCTGGATACTGAGGCCTGTCAGTCTGTCTTCCCTCTACCTTCAGGCTCCCTCCCTGGTGGTGGGCTAGAGAGAATGAGTGCGGTAAATAAGGTTGTGTTTGTACAGAGCAGAGTGGAGCAGGGAGAGGGTAGTATCATTGTAATCCGGCCTGTGTGTTTTATGAAGGTGTGAAACTAGAGCCACGCAGACATGCAACCTACACTTAGCAGCAGAGGCAGCAGCTCCCAATTGGATGGACCTTTGCAGGGTTCAGGGTTTGGGTCTATTTGGTTTTAATTTCAGGGGGTGATTTTATTCCTAATTAAATATTTGAAAAAAAAATGTTTGTTGTTTTGTTGTCCTTAAAGGGTCATATATAGCCCTCAGGGAGTGTTCATTCATCTGGCACATACATTATCTACAGTGACTCGTTTACTTGTAAGGTGTCATATTGTGGCTGTTTAACACTGACAAGCGAATCACATTAACACAATGCCATTTCTGAGCCAGGTCAAGCAATGCCAGGAAGATGCAACTGAGAGTTTATGGTAAATGCTAAATGGGATGCTTGGGACGGCCCAACTGAAGTTGAAATTTAAACGTTTAAGGGTTAGGGTTATGTAACTGTTAGGGTTTAGGATCCCATTTTGAGTCTACTAAAAGTTCGGCAGCAAGCTCACTGATGATTGGTTCATCATAATGAACTACCATTTTAGCATTTTAGCTGGGAGGGGGGGGGGGTGGTTGGGAGGGGGGGTGGTGGTTTCAGCTTCCTGACAGCTTGGAGGATGTGGCTGGGGGAAGTGAGGGGAGAGAATTTAGCTTCCTGACAGCTTGGGGTATGAAGCTTTTCGTGAGTCTGGTGGTGTGGGCACGGAGGCTCCTATACCTTCTTCCAGAAGGCAGGAGGCTGAACAGACTGTGTGTGGGGTGGCTTGCGTTGCTCACAATCGAGGTAGCTTTGCGGGTGAGGCGGGTGGAGTAAGTGTCTTGCAGGGAAGGGAGTGGGGCACCAATGATCTTAGCAGCTGTGTTCACAATGCGTTGCAGTGCTTTCCTACTGTGTTCGGTGCAGCTACCGCCCCACACAGTGATGCAGCTGGACAGGATGCTTTCAATGGTGCCTCGGTAGAATGTTGTCAGGATCGGTGTGGGAGCTTTCGCTCGCTTCAGCTTGCGGAGGAAGTAGAGGCGCCGCTGGGCTGTCTTCGCCAGTGATGCGGTGTTGGTGGTCCAGGAGAGGTCCTCACTGATGTGCACCCCCAGGAATTTGGTGCTGCTCACTCTCTCCACAGCAGCACCATCGATGGTCAGTGGTGGGTGTTTGGTGTGCCCTCTCCGGAAGTCGACCACAATCTCCTTCGTTTTGCTGACATTCAGCAGGAGGTTGTTGTCTCTGCACCACATGGTCAGAAGGTTGACCTCCTTTCTATAGTGGGTCTCGTCGTTCTTGGAGATGAGACCCACCAGAGTTGTGTCGTCCGCAAACTTCACCATGTGATTGGTGCTGTGGGTTGATGTGCAGTCGTGAGTCAGCAGGGTGAAGAGCAGGGGACTGAGCACACAGCCTTGGGGGGCCCCTGTGCTGAGTGTGATGCTGCTCGAGGTGTTGTTGCCGACTCGTACTGCTTGTGGTCTCTCGCTGAGGAAGTCCAGCAGCCAGTTGCAGAGGGAGGTGTTGAGCCCCAGCTGGTCCAGTTTACAGATCAGTTGTTGCGGGATTATGGTGTTAAATGCTGAGCTAAAGTCTATGAAAAGCATTCTCACATATGAGTCTGCTTTTTCCAGGTGGGTGAGGGCTGGGTGGAGAGCAGAGCAGATTGCGTCCTCTGTGGAACGTTTTGCTCGGTATGCAAACTGAAAGGGGTCCAGGGTGGGGGGGAGGATGGACTTAATGTGAGACATGACTAGCCGTTCAAAGCACTTCATGATGATGGGGGTCAGTGCTACAGGGCGATAGTCATTGAAGCAGGATGGAGCGGATTTCTTTGGCACAGGTATGATGATGGAGGTCTTGAAATGTGATGGGACAGCAGCTTGACGCAAAGAAGTGTTAAAGATGTCCGTGAAGACATCCTTAAGCTCCTCTGCGCAGTCCCTCAGCACACGGCCTGGGATGTTGTCTGGGCCTGTTGCTTTGCGGGGGTTGATGGTAGAGAGTGTCCTCTTCACACTGGCAGCAGACAGGCACAGGACCTGATCGTGGGGGGGGGTGGAGTTTTCTGTGGGCTTGTAGTGTTTGTTGCTTCAAACCGTGCAAAGAAGCTGTTGAGGTTGTTGAGCAGAGAGATGTTGTTGTCGCAGGTCTGTGGCGCGGGCTTGTAGTCCGTTATGGTCTGAATGCCCTGCCACAGGCTCCGCGTGTCTCTGCTGTCCTTGAAGTGGCAGGTAATCTTATTTGTATAGTCCAGTTTTGCTTTCTTGATGCCACGGGGCATCTTTTCATGAACAGCACTACCAATAGGGGGCCTTTCCTCACTTCACATTCAGCCATATAAATCTATATATAAATAGCTATTGGGTTAAATATTGAAAGCAAAAACTAAATAAAGTCAAGCTAAGGCACAGATGTATCCCTTTGTCACTCTCTTCATACTCCTCAGTATCAACATGCTTCTGCTGGCCCTCCTGTCCTTTTCCCATGTCCTCCTCTGTGTGTGACTGTTCCTAACTCACCACCAGAACTGGGTCAAATAGTATTTGAGCATTTGCTTGAGCCTGCCTGGAGGGCTAGGTGGGTGGGGTTTGCACTTTTGAGACTCTACCATTGGTTGAATTGCAACAGGCAAACACAATCAAGCGCAGCTATGTATTTGAAATTATTTCCAATAAGATCTGAACCCAGGTCTGCTCAGCACTGACAGTGTGGTATGTGATGTGACAAGCGTTAGATGGTTAACAAGTTGCAAGTGTTACTTACAATGTTGCAAGCACTGTCTATAGTAGACTACAATATAAAACATTTATTGTACTAAACTGTACAATTAACTGGGTTCTGAACATCAACCATCTGATGTCATCTGATTTGACCTGATTTTCTATCATTCAGCATTCCCTGAGCTAGTTAAATATTTACAATGTCACCGCAGCGGAGATACCAACACAGCCCTGTGGATGGGATTAGAGCCAGCAGAAATCCCTGACATCTCCATGTTCTCAAAATCAGTGGATTTGGTTACGAGGAACTGTGCTGAGTCGACATATTAAGACACCCAACTGTTTTTCTGTATATCCCAATGTGTGCAGATAAAAATGTCTTGTTATTTTTTCTTTCTTTTGCAATTAATATATTATGATTACTGTATCAATATCAATGAAACAACTGTCAATATATAACAATATATCGATATCAACGTTTTGATAGACATGTTTTTTTCGATCTTTTAATTTGAAGTTTTTTTAAAACCGGAAGTTCCCATAAATCTGCTTGAACTTTCTCTGATCGTGATGAAGTTGACCAGGTTGATCATAACAATTTTATAAACGTCGATGGTCGGTGAATATTGCATGAGCGCAGGTAAGGAAAACATGGTCCGTATGTCTAATGCAGGCAGATGTTTCATTCCTCAAATGTCAATGGCTCGGCCAGTATGTCCTGCAGTTTTATCTGGATGAAATGAACCGCGTGGCCAGTATGTCCGGCCAGTATGTTCGGCCAGTATGTCCTGCAGTTTTATCTGGATGAAATGAACCGCGTGGCCAGTATGTTCGGCCAGTATGTCCTGCAGTTTTATCTGGATGAAATGAACCGCGTGGCCAGTATGTCCGGCCAGTATGTTCGGCCAGTATGTCCTGCAGTTTTATCTGGATGAAATGAACCGCGTGGCCAGTATGTTCGGCCAGTATGTCCTGCAGTTTTATCTGGATGAAATGAACCGCGTGGCCAGTATGTCCGGCCAGTATGTTCGGCCAGTATGTCCTGCAGTTTTATCTGGATGAAATGAACCGCGTGGAACAGTCCGTATTATGATCGACGATTTCTGAGACATCAGACAACATCTTAACTGTAAAACATGATATATTTGGGTATTTAACAATAACGTAATGATTTTGATTTCACGTTACGCTTCCTGTTTTCTTCCCGATATCCAGGTCAGTTGCCCATTGTCAATACAACTGTTCGGTCATTCCGACAATATAGATCGAAATATATAAATATATATACAATAAAATGAACAGACTTCAAATATGTGTTGCCCATAACATGTTTGATTAGCTTTCATTTACGTTAAATAGTACCCGAAAACCACCTTTACAACCTAGCGGTGGAGGAGGTTGGAGTAAAGCAGTCTCGTTGAAATGAATGGAAAACATTGATAGTGTAACGACCCTGTGTAAGGCCCGTTAGCAGCTCCGCCAAGTGAGTTAACTCTCTTGGTGTTGTGGCTAGCGCGGCCGGTTTGTAAGCGGAAGGTTGCGAGTTCGATACCCGCTTAAGGCAAGCTGCTCTGCCCCGCCGTTCGTTACATTGGTGTCAGAAGTGGGATGGCGCCCGTGAGGCCATCGGAGAGGCGTGTCCACGTGAGAGACTTGTATAGTGAAGCGTGAGGGCACGCTCTCCCGAACGGAGGGGATAGTGTAACGACCCTGTGTAAGGCCCGTTAGCAGCTCCGCCAAGGGAGTTAACTCTCTTGGTGTTGTGGCTAGCGCGGCCGGTTTGTAAGCGGAAGGTTGCGAGTTCGATACCCGCTTAGGGCAAGCTGCTCTACCCCGCCGTTCGTTACATTGGTGTCAGAAGTGGGATGGCGCCCGTGAGGCCATCGGAGAGGCGTGTCCACGTGAGAGACTTGTATAGTGAAGCGTGAGGGCACGCTCTCCCGAACGGAGGGGATAGTGTAACGACCCTGTGTAAGGCCCGTTAGCAGCTCCGCCAAGGGAGTTAACTCTCTTGGTGTTGTGGCTAGCGCGGCCGGTTTGTAAGCGGAAGGTTGCGAGTTCGATACCCGCTTAGGGCAAGCTGCTCTACCCCGCCGTTCGTTACATTGGTGTCAGAAGTGGGATGGCGCCCGTGAGGCCATCGGAGAGGCGTGTCCACGTGAGAGACTTGTATAGTGAAGCGTGAGGGCACGCTCTCCCGAACGGAGGGGATAGTGTAACGACCCTGTGTAAGGCCCGTTAGCAGCTCCGCCAAGGGAGTTAACTCTCTTGGTGTTGTGGCTAGCGCGGCCGGTTTGTAAGCGGAAGGTTGCGAGTTCTATACCCGCTTAGGGCAAGCTGCTCTACCCCGCCGTTCGTTACAATACTATTTATCAAGCTGTTATCGTCTCCTATCCTATGTATCTTCTTCAAGAGCATTTGTTCCCATATGGCCATGTAAAGTTAGTCATGAGCTCTTATTAGTCAATATTAGATTAGATTAGATTAGATTAGATTCAACTTTATTGTCATTGTGCAGAGTACAAGTACAGAGACAACGAAATGCAGTTAGCGTCTAACCAGAAGTGCAAAATAGCAGAAAGTGCAATGAACAGTATTTACAGGTAGTGCAATATATGAGCAGTAAGTAGTGCAGTATAATATAAGCAGTGCAGTATAAGCAGTATATGAGTAAGCAGTAGCATTATAGCAGAATAAATAGTTACAGTATGAACAGTGTAGCAGCATATGAGCTGTATAGGTAATGCAGTCTAGCAGTATATATGTATTAACAGTAACATGAGGTAGATAGCAGAATAAATATAAATATGGAATGCCGTATAAACAGTATAAACAGGTATGTACAGTATGTGCAGTAGTATTAAAGAAAATATAAGGATATGTGCATTATGTGCATTATGAACAGTATGGACAGATATGTACAGAAGAGCAGTGGTATTGAGTAAGAGCAGGGGAGGGGAGTAATAGTGCAATTGTCCGGGTGGGTGGGGGGGGGGGGTTGCAGGGGTTGCAGGGGTTGGTAGGTTGTCAGGTAGGTGCAGTGTTCAAGTTCAGTAGGGTGACAGCCGCAGGGAAGAAGCTGCCTCTGAACCTGCTGGTTCGGGTGCGGAGAGACCTGTAGCGCCTCCCGGAGGGGAGTGAGGTGAAAAGTCTATGGTTGGGGTGAGAAATGTCCTTGACGATGCTGCGTGCCTTACGCAAGCATCGTTTGCCCTGGACAGCCTCGATGGAGGGGAGTGAGGAACCGGTGATGCGTTGGGCAGTTTTCACCACCCTCTGCAGTGCTTTCCGGTCCGATGCCAAGCAGTTGCCATACCATACTGTGACACAGTTGGTAAGGATACTCTCGATGGTGCAGCGGTAGAAGTTCACCAGGATCTGAGGAGACAGATGGACCTTCTTTAGTCTCCTCAGGAAGAAGAGACGCTGGTGAGCCTTCTTTATCAGGGTGGAGGTGTCGAGGGTCCAGGAGGGGTCCTCAGAGATGTGGACACCCAGAAACTTGAAGCTGGTGACTCGCTCCACCTCAGTCCCGTTGATGAGGATGGGGGTGTGTGCGCCAGCTTTAGACTTCCTGAAGTCCACAATGAGTTCTTTGGTCTTCCTGGTGTTGAGAGCCAGGTTATTGTCGTTGCACCACACTGTTAGGTGCTGGACCTCCTCCCTGTAGGCCGACTCATCGTTGTTGCTGATGAGACCGATCACCGTTGTGTCGTCTGCAAACTTAACAATGGTGTTTGAGCCATGTACAGGTGTGCAGTCGTAGGTGAAGAGGGAGTAAAGGAGGGGGCTCAGCACACAGCCTTGTGGAACGCCAGTGTTCAGGGTGAGGGTTGAAGAGGTGTGGTTGTGAAGCCTAACAGACTGCGGCCTGTTGGTTAGGAAGTCCAGAATCCAGTTGCAGAGGGAGGAGTTGATGCCCAGTTGCCTGAGTTTGGAGATCAGTTTGGAGGGGATGATGGTGTTGAATGCTGAACTGAAGTCAATGAACAGCATTCTCACATAAGAGTTAGTCTTGTCGAGGTGGGACAGGGCGGAGTGAAGTGCCGTTGAAATGGCATCCTCTGTACTCCTGTTCTGCCGGTAGGCGAATTGAAAGGGGTCCAGTGTGGGTGGTAGGCAGGTCTTGAGTTGAGCTAAGACCAGCCTCTCGAAGCACTTCATGATGATGGGCGTGAGTGCCACTGGTCGGAAGTCATTTAAGCTCGTTGCAGTGGAGTGTTTTGGCACCGGCACGATGGAGGTGGTTTTGAAGCACGCGGGGACAGCTGCTTGGGCTAGGGACAGGTTGAATATGTCAGTCCAAACCTTAGTCAGCTGCACAGCGCAGGCCCTGAGGACGCGTCCGGGGATCCCATCAGGACCAGCAGCCTTGCGTGCGTTAGTCCTGCTCAGTGCCGCACACACGTCGGTGGGAGAGAGTGAGGGGCTGGTGATCCGCAGGGAGCACAGCCTTGATGGCCACCTCCTTGTTGTCCCTGTCAAAGCGGCCGTAGAAGTGGTTCAGCTCATCAGGGAGGGAGGCGTCAACGGAGAGGGGTGGGGTGTTAGTTGGTTTGTAGTCTGTGATGGCCTGGATGCCCTGCCACATGCGTCGGGGGTCAGAGTTGTTCCTGAAGTGATCCTCTATCCTCAGCTTGTGGTTGTGCTTGGCCTTTTTGATGCCCCTCTGCAGATTAGCCCTGGATGAGCTATAGGCCCGAGCATCCCCTGATCTGAAGGCAATGTCGTGTGCCTTCAGCAGGAGTCGGACCTCACTGTTCATCCATGGCTTCTGATTAGGGAAAGTGGTGATCCGCTTGAGTGTGGTGACACTGTTGATGTTGGAATTGATGTAGTCCAAAACAGAGGAGGCATATGAATCAATGTCCGTGTGGGAGTCATGGGTGGCCTGAGTGGCAAACACACCCCAGTCAGTGTTTCCAAAACGCTGCTGGAGCGCTGAGTCAGCTCCCTCTGGCCAGAATATAAGCAACTATATACTATTATTTAGTTAAGGAACAAATGATGTTTATTACTTTTACCCATACTGTAATAGCTGAAACCTGCTCAAACTAAGCTTTTAATGACAGATAATCTCATAAAATTGTGACCATTTTTTATCAACAGTCATGCTTTACCGCTATATATATATATTTATAAATAAAAAACTAACCTACTGCACATATATAGGCTATATCGGTAAAGCATGATTGTTGGGAGAGGGATGCAGTAGTGATGTTGCCAGCAGGAAACGCTTTTGCGTCCAGATTGCAATATGAACTTCAAGTACGATGGCAGAGGTACGTGTCTACACGATCCTGCATGAACATTGGAATATTTTGCATACAGCTTGAAAGTATGCCCATCTTGGACCCTTAAAACTTCTCCAAAACAACCTGTTGACCACTTCTGATGATTTGGTTAAACTAACCCCCATGGTAGTCACTAAATCCTTGTAAACTTCCCTAGCAGCATCTGAGTATCTACCACGTTCAAAAGTTATCTCTGTCAAACTCGTCTCTCTCCTCCCAGAGACTCCTTCACACACACACACACACACACGCACGCACGCACGCACATGCCTGTGCACAAACATATAGCTACTCTTATGTGCCTTTATTCATGCCTTGTTCATGGCTCATAAAATAACCTTTGTCGTAGTTTATCGACGAAATGTCTGACACTCCAAGCTTGCTATTGAACAGAAGTAGCAAGCTAGATAGTGTTTTGTCAAAAATTATTGCAGTTTGCCATCAGACAGTAGTACAAAAATACTCCGCTCCGCCTAACACGGTTGCAGCCTGGCTAGCTCTCCCTCTCGTTCACACTCCCACGTCTGATACATTATTTCTAAAATAAAAAAAGCCCCAAACGGGATATGTTAGCGGTTTTCAGTTTGTTGTCGATGAGACTTTGGCGAAGACAATCATATAATATTGGGTTCATTCGTTTTTGATTCCGGAGCTGTGTGAATCGTTAATCGTTTATCGTTTATCGTTAATCCTAACGATAAAACAAGGGTTGGCACTTATTTGAGTGATGGTTTGAAAAACCAATAGAAAGTGTGGTTGGGGACAATTGATTTAAATAAGTATTTAGTATTTGTAAATGCTTAAACAAGTTTAACGTGGGCGTTTTTTTATTTTTTTTATTTACATACATTTGCACCGATCGGAAGAAGGCTACGACTACTAAGGCTACTATCTCAGAGAACACGCCTGTGTTCTCTGAGCTCCAATAAACTCCAGCTAGCTCCATTATGACTTTCAGTTTCGCTTATCGCTGTTTTCGTGGCTTCAAAATAAAAGTGCTTCAAAATAATTTTAAGATTTCAATACATCTCTGGTGCCACTCTACTCCTCAACACTTCCAGAATGTGAGTTGCGAGGTGAGTTTTGAATTGAAAATGTTGCTGGCTGTTTACTGCGACCATACATCTCAAACATCTTTGTGCTCCCAAGTAGAGTGGTACCAGAGATGTAGAACAGATGTAGAACAGTTGTCTCCTTCTAACCAAGCTTCTTGCTGATGGTCTTGTAGCCCATTCCAGCCTTGTGCAGGTCTACAACTCTTACCCTGATGTCCTTTGAATGTTCTTTAGTCTTGCCCATGGTGGTGGAGAGGTTGGAATGGAAGAGATTGATTCTATTGACAGGTGTCTTTTATACCCATAACAAGCAGAGATTAGGAGTACTTTTCCTAAAGTGACAGGACTAATCTGTGTGCCTCATGGGCATATAACCGGTCTGTATGAGCCAGAATTCTTGCTGGTTTGTAGGGGATCAAATACTTATTTCCTTCGATCGAATGCAAATGAATTTATAACTTTATATAATGTGTTTTTTCTGGACTTCTTTGTTGATATTCTGTGTCTATTTGTTAAAATAAAAGTACCATAAAAATGATAGACCACTCATTTCTTTGTAATCGGGCAAACTAACAAAATCAGCAGGGGATCAAATAATTATTTCCCCCACTGTATATACGTTCTTTGGTGTGCTGACAACAAAACAGTGCTTTTCCGCCCCGAATTTGCACATGCTTTGCGCTTGTTTACATGAAATACATCTCCTTAGAGTGGTATTTTAAAAGAGTGGTGCCAATGGAATTACTGGAGGCTTCAAATAGTTCCAAAAAATCCATCCAGATTTACTCAATACATGGCTACTCTCAAGTAAAATAATAAAACTACCCCCATTTGGAAAATCTCACTCTTGAATTGGTTTAACCATGCAAGTTAAATTTACAGTATCTATACAGTTTGAAAATGATTAGGTAAGCTAGTAATATTTCTCAGACTGGCTCCGCGGGCAAACAAACAGTTGACTGGCAACTTGCTCCATAGGTTTGCGTGAAGGAACTATTTGAGTCTCCATAAGTGTTAGTCAATAGAAAATTGACTCTTTCATTGGCGTCACTCTTCTAATATACCACTCTGCATCTTCTTTTTGCAGTAGCCGGATAGCAAATAGAAATTAAACCGCCAAGACACAGTTTGTAATAAAATCCTACTTTCACTCACTCTTGGTTGTCCGTCGTATGGGGCATCATACTATAATAAAAATGACCCTGCAAGTTATGTCTCAGACTCCATGCAGTCCATGGTAGTTGCATAGAGAATGCTATCCGGTGGCTACATAATAGCTTTGATTTATTTCTGTATTTTACTGGTCATATGTCCCAGTTTCTGGTCCCAGGTCAAATTATCAAAACTGACTTATGACATAGAAATTTTACTTGTATACAAATATTTTATGTATAGTCTATATTTTATTTTATTGTATTCCCATAACAATTCATTATGTCCTATATGTTTTAATACCCTTGTCCACAGGCTAGCATAGCTAGCAGAATAGCGAGTTAAGAGTCTGATTAGGTTTTTTGGTACAGTTTGTGAAATTTACCCGTGACTGTTTGTGCTTCATTTGTTTACACTACAGATCCACCTCACAGCCCAGCTACTATTTCTGAACCCGTCCACAGAGTTGTTGCTGTGGTTCTTCAGTCCAGAAAACAACACCCTGGGGTCCAGAGATGGTGGCAGTGAAGCTGGAATACTGCAGTCAAACACTGGAACTCAATGTGGTAGTGAAAGAGGAGGAAGGAGGAAAGGAAGTGAAGGAGAAAGATGTGATGGTGAAAGAGGAGGAGGAGGAGGAGGAAGTGGAAGAGAGGAGGAAGAGAGGAGGAAGAGAGGAGGAAGAGAAGGAAGATGTGATGGTGAAAGAAGAGGGAAGAGGATATGAAGTGGTGGAGGAAGATATGAAAGAGGAGGAAGGAGAAGACGCAGAAGAAAAGAAGGATGTGATGGTGGAGGAAGAGGAAGCGGAGGATAAAGATGTGATAATGAAAGAAGAGCAAGGAGAAGATGAAGTGGAGGAGAAAGAAGGTGAGGTTATGTACAGTACCTTCGGAAAGTATTCAGACCCCTTCACTTTTTCCACATTTTGTTGTGTTATAGACTAAATTTAAAATGGATTAAATTAAAATAATTTGCCATCAATCCACACACAATACCCCAGAATGACAAAGCGAAAACAGATTTTTAGAAATGTCAGTAAATTTATTAAAATCGCAGAAATGCAGAAATACCTCATGTACATAAGTATTCAGACCCTTTGCAAAACCTAGACATCCACCACAGGAGATTTATAAAAATCTTCAAAGTTGAATGGTGGGGAGGAAAAAGCATGGGACATCCTCTCAGTCACTCTACAAAATTGGTCTATAACCAAGTGGCCAAAAATAATCCCTGAATGGAAATCTTAATATATAATATAATTTAATAATCTAATATATCTTAATAATCTCATATCCATAATTGTGTTTGCAACAATGAATTCAAGTGATAGCAAAGAAAGTGGCTGGAACTGTGTTTTCGTTTTGTCATTCTGGGGTATTGTGTGTGGATTGATGGCAAATTCTTTTAATTTAATCAATTTTAAATTGAGTCTATAACACAACAAAATGTGGAAAAAGTGAAGGGGTCTGAATACTTTCTGAAGGCACTGTATTTGTATATTTATTTTTGTTTTTCCTATGATTTCTCCACAGGAGTTGTTCATTCATTCAAACAAAATTGATCATGAAAATACAACTGTTGAGCAACGGAGTCTTAGGTAGGCCTATAATACATATGCCTTAACACAATCATTAATCATGGAACATTGATTAGGCAGTAGCGGGGGTTGGAGGGGCGTGCACACATGCTGACATAGCCCCCCTACTGGTTTGGGTGAATGTCAATTTAGATGAGACTTGAATTCATATTACACTATATATTTACAGCATATATTTACTGCCGTTAAAGACACATGGTGTGATGCTGAATAGACTCAACATGTAGAGCCATGGCTAAAGCCTTGGAAGATCTCCTCTCCTCCTCTCTCCTCTACTCCTCCTCTTTCCTCCCCTTCTGCCCTCTTCCTCCACTTTCATCTCTCCCTTGCTGCACTCGCCTTTGCCGTACCTTTCTAGTAAAGTAAACACACTTGATAAAGAAATCAGTAGGATCGTTTTCTCAAGTATTTTATTAGGGACATTACAATCCCTGAGCAACTCGCCAACTTACCACTACATATTTTAGATGGCATCATTTCTTTGTACGCCTTCAAAATTACAGGGGCATTTTCAAGAGCCCAGAGCCTTCTCCCTACCTGACTATTCTTCGCTTCTTCATCATCAGGGGCAATCTTTCTCTTCTGTAAAAAATACTTTTACAAACTCATCTGAAAGTTAAATGAAGCAGATTTTATTTGACTAATGTTAGCTAGACCCAGCTTGTATCATCATTTAAACTGATTGCTAAATATTACCTTGAGGAACTGTGTTATCTAGCAAAGTCACATTGAAAATAACTGTCATCTAGCTAGGATATTCAACAACATAGTCGCCAATAAATGGTAAAGGGGAAGTTTTGTGGAAAAAAGTGTGTAGCTTAGTGCTAGCTAGCTATCTCTCTACATTATTGTCGCTGTTCAAACCTGGTCTTGTCCCACTATCACTCAACTGTGTCTGCATTTGCGCTCTCACCTATAGTCTACTAGCAACGTGAGTGGTTGACACTCCGTCAGAGTGCAGAGAGACTATATGTTGTTGCGTACCTCCATTTTTAAGTTTTTATTCTAGAAGTCCCACAGCAGCGGGGGTAAATATCTTGCAGTGAGGGGCCAGTGGAAACACTGGATGAGGTACTCATTTGCATTTGTTGTAATATCAACACACTCTGACAACCTCAAGTTCCCACAGTTTCTGCAGACCCCAGATATGTTGTGTTACTTCTGACACTGGTGAGCCTGTGGAAGCACTACTTGTTCTCATCTTTTCTAATCCTGTATATGTTCCTATTCTTACAGGAGAGAGCTCCAACCAAGGCTTAGACAGCGAGCCCAGCTCCACCGCATCAGGAAACCATAAACAACACAGGCAGAGGAGCTTAAGACAGAAGAATCACCAGTGCATGGACTACTTCAGTAGTTTCTATGAGCAAGAGGATTTGACTCACAGAGGAGAGGAGACTCACCCTTGCCTTCAGTGTGGAAAGAGTTTTGGTCATATGAGAAACCTGAAGAGGCATCAGAGAATACACACAGGAGCGAAGCCATACCAATGCTCGCACTGTGAGAAGAGTTTCAGGGATGTGGGGCACCTAAAGACACATCAGAGAATACACACAGGAGAGAGGCCATATCACTGCTCCCATTGTGGGAAGAGTTTTAATCGAGCAGGATCCTTACAAAAACATCAGAGAATACACACAGGAGAGAGGCCACACCAATGCTCGCACTGTGAGAAGAGTTTCAGGGATGTGGGGAACCTAAAGACACATCAGAGAATACACACAGGAGAGAGGCCATATCACTGCTCCCATTGTGGGAAGAGTTTCACTATGGCAGGAGACCTAAAGACACACCAGAGAATACACACTGGAGAGAGACCATACCACTGCTCCCAGTGCGGGAAGAGTTTCAGTCATCCAAGATACCTAAAAGTGCATCAGAGAATACACACTGGAGAGAGACCATACCACTGCTCCCACTGTGGGAAAAGTTTCAATCAGGCAGGAGCCTTGCAAACACACCAGAGAATGCACACAGGAGAGAGGCCATATCACTGCTCTCAGTGTGGGAAGAGTTTCAACCAGGCAGGATCCCTGAAGGCACATCAGAGAGTACACACAGGAGAGAAGCCATACCACTGCTCCCAGTGTGGGAAGACTTTCAATCACTCTAGCAGCCTAAAGACACATCAGAGAATACACACAGGAGAGAGGCCCTATCACTGCTCCCAGTGTGGGAAGAGTTTCACTATGGCAGGAGACCTAAAGAGACACCAGAGAATACACACTGGAGAGAGACCATACCACTGCTCCCACTGTGGGAAAAGTTTCAATTGGGCAGGAGCCTTGCAAACACACCAGAGAATACACACAGGAGAGAAGCCATACCACTGCTCCCAGTGCGGGAAGACTTTCAATCGCTCTAGCAGCCTAAAGACACACCAGAGAATACACATACAAGTGCATACAACTGCTTCATCCTAATCCTTCACCTAACCTCCACCCCACTGAAGTTGACAATGGTTTATTAGCATCTGATAGTTTGGTAGCAAGTCCACTGATGATTGGTTTGTGATAACCAACTTACATTTTAGCTGCAATGTGTTCATCTGTACAGCAGGGGGCAGAGAAGATTCTCTGTTCACTTACAGTACTACCAATAGGGGGCATTTCCTCACTTCACTTTACTTTCAGCTGTAGAAATATATATAAATAGCTCTTTGCACAGGTTTATACCTCCATTTTATGATCAACATTTTTTCATTTTCCATAAGACCCAACAGTATACATTGAAAATTAGACAAAAACAATGACAATGAAATAAAACCCCCAAAGCATGACAAAACATTTTGGGCAAATATTGCAAAACAAAAACAAGATAAAATCAAGCTCAGGCACAGATCTCTGTCACTCTCTTCATACTCCTCAGTAGCAGACATGCTTCTGCTGGCCTTCTAGTCCCTTTCCCAAGTCTTCCACCGTTCTCCTGAACGCAATGGAACTAGAGGTTGTTGCTACACACATGGCTTTGCATCCATATCATATCAGAAATGTATCTACTCTGTTCCTCGGGTGTTTAGAACAAATCCTCTCATATAAGATGAATAGTTCCTGTACCTCTTTCATCCCAAGTCAAGCACTGACAGTATGTACATTTGCTTGTAAGGACAGACTACTCTATTGTGTATCTATTCTGGATACTGAGGCCTGTCAGTCTGTCTTGGTCTACTCATCTACCTCAGATACTCCAGACAGCCAACAGAATGAACCACTGTACTCTCTACCTTCACACTCCCTCCCTGGCGATGGGGTATGACTGCTTTAATTAAAGTTGTGTTTTTAAAGATCAGAGCAGAGAGAGGATAGTATCATGACGTAAGGTGTGTCTGTCTGTCTGTAGGCTACTGAGAATGTAAACCGGCATGTGTGTTTTATGAAGTTATGAAACTGGAGCCACGCAGACATGCAACCTGCCCAAGATTTACAGCATACCACCTCATCTGTGACACAGGGGGTGCTATGATTTGGCCATGTATAGCTACCACAAGAACTGGCTAACTTGTCTTAATTGATGACGTTACTGCTGACAGCAGCAGCAGAATGTATTCTGAAGTGTACAGAAACATATTGTCTGCTTGAGTACAACCAAATGCCTCCAAATTCATTGGATGGTGCTATATCATACAGTAAGACAATGACCCCAAACATACTGCCATTGCAACAAGGGAGTTTTTCAGGGCCACAAAATGGAAAGTTCTTGACTGGCTAAATCAATCGTCAGATTTAAATCCAATTGAACATTCATTTAATTTCTTGATAAGATTTTAGGTAAAAAAGACCTCAAAACAAACAACAGCTGAAGATGGCTGCAGGCCTGGCAGAGCATAACCAGAGAATATACTCAGCATCTTGTGTGGTCAATGGGTCGCAGACTTCATGCAGTTATTGCATGCAATGGATTGTCAACCAAATACTAAACATGAGTACTTTATTTGGACATTATATGATTTCATCCAATACTTTTGAAAACATGTTGTACTTTCTAAATTGTTTGATTTCAAATCCAAACTGTTGGGAGTATAGAGCTAAAAGAAGGCAAAATGCCTCCTCTTTCCAATACTTATGGAGGGCACTGTATCTGGCCAACGTTACGCCCTGCAAGTGTTGTTTGGAGTTTCCAACCTCAAATCACTTGAATGCTTTGAACTTGTAGGTCTGAGATCACAGGTGAATTTTGAGTTTTTGAGTTGGTCATGAATGCACCATTAGACCCGACAGAAATGTTTTTGCTCAAACTCAGTGGATTAGGTTACTAGGGACTGTGTGAACTGAGTATTTCCCACCCCACTTACACTGAGACACACTCAGTAGTTATTTTTTGGGTGTATAACGCAATGTGTACATGGTAGATAGGAGTAATATCAATTTATTAATTTGATTAAACATTGTGTTTCATTATTTTGTCATTTGCAGTCCATATATGTTGATTACTGAGTCAATATAAGTGAAACAACTTTCCAATATCTATTTGAACGTTTTATTAGACATATTCCTATCTTTTATTTTGAAGTTTTCACAAAA
Organism: Argentina silus; assembly: GCF_951799395.1. Taxonomy (NCBI): domain Eukaryota; kingdom Metazoa; phylum Chordata; class Actinopteri; order Argentiniformes; family Argentinidae; genus Argentina; species Argentina silus. The sequence continues at coordinate 51,524,237 of NC_139654.1, forward strand.
CCGGAAGTCCCCTTTCATCTGCTGGCTTCTTCTCTCTCTTCTCCCTGGCCGTGACGAGGTTCGGCAGGTCGAGTGAATTTCGCATGAGCGCAAGTAAGGAAAACATAGCCCGTATTTGCAATGCAGGCAGCTGTTTCATTCGCCTCAAATGTCAATGGCTGCCCGGAATCAGGCTAATATGTGCTGAAGTTTAATCTGGATGAAAAAACCGAGAGGAACTGATATGCTGTGCTTTTTCGTCCTGCATCTGCGCGCGCATCGCGTGTATAATTTTCTGTTTGCAGGAGCCGGATAGCGCAGATACTCCTCGGACAGATCTCCCTTCTCTTCTCCCTGGTCGTGACGAAGTTGAGCATAATAGTTTATAAAGTGAATAAAGATTATAAACGTCGATGGACGGTGAATATTGCATGAGCGCAGGTAAGAGATGCAGACAGCTGTTTCCAATGTCAGTAATGGCTCCTCTAATATTGTAGCTTTAGTGAGCGAATTTCCCTGTCTTCTTAGTGATGTCCCCAGTCGCACTACTGTCCTGGAGCACGATTTGGACGTTGGTGATGCTGCCCCCATCAAGCAGCATGCGTACCGTGTCAACATGTCCAAAAGGTCGATCATGAAACAGGAGGTGGCTTATTTACTGGAGAATAATTTGGCTGTACCCAGCTCCAGTCAGTGGAGTTCTCCTTGTATTTTGATCCCTAAGCCTGATGGTACAGTTAGGTTATGTACTGATTATAGGAAAGTGAACGCTGTCACGGTGCCAGACTCTTTTCCTTTGCCCCAGTTAGACGACTGCATAGATACTATTGGTTCAGCTAGATTTGTCAGCAAGTTAGACTTGCTTAAAGGCTATTGGCAAGTTCCACTAACTCCTCATGCTTCGGAGATTTCTGGTTTTGTCACCCCTGACAGTTTCTTGCAATATACTGTTATGGCGTTTGGAATGCGCAATGCACCTGTTACGTTCCAGCGCCTGATAAATATTGTACTGGCCGGTGTTCTGAATTCGGTACAATTCTGATTGTACCGCTTACTTGGATGATTTAGTTGTCTACTCTGCCACCTGGTCTGAACATCTGAGTTCTTTGAGAGTTGTGTTTGAGTGTTTGGCCAAGAGGTAATTGACCTTGAACCTCACCATGTGTGAGTTTGGGAAAGCTATGGTCATATATCTTGGTAGGCAGATGAGGCGAGGTAAAGTCTGTACTCTTACTGCCAAGGTCTCAGCTATCACAGCTTGGTGCTGGTGCTGTCTTGCTGCAGGAAGATGCAGATGGTATTGATCACCCAGTCTTTTCTGCAAGTTTAAAGACTGTCAGTCTCGGTACTCCACCATTGAACAGGAGACTCTTGCTTTGTTGCTCGCCCTACAATTCTTTGAGGTTCATGTTGGTTCTAACGTTCTCCCTGTCGTTGTGTATACAGACCACAATCCTTTAGTTTGTTTTTTTAAATAGGATGCACAACCACTGGCTCATGTGGTGGGCCTTAATGGTACAGAGTTATAATTTAGTGGTCAAGCACAAGAAGGGTTCTGAGAATGTTCTGGCTGATGCGCTTTCTCGCGCAACGTTTTGTTTTTGTTTCATTGTACAACATTTGTTTTGTTGAGAGAAAAAAAAATGACCATGACATGTATATTTAGTTTGTACTATTCCTTTTGCATCGCAATCCCTACAGGTTTGCTCTTTATGGGTGGGAGTGTTACGCCACACCTGTAGTTAGCCCCAGGGTAGGCAGGTAAGACGCCCATGGGCTTACACCTCCATCACGCAGGTTTGGTTTTGTCTATATACATAGGCGCCACCTCTTGTATTTTGGGTTTAGGGTAGGCGGGCAAGACAGTTAGTCAGATAGCAGACTTTGTAATTAGAACAGGTAGGATTAGAATTATAGCTTGGGTGTTATTTTTATTTTCATTTATTTGGCGCCATCTGGCGTCCTCCCCTTAGTCCCCCCGTGTTGTTTGTTATTTTTATTGTAAATAAATCTTTCTTGTTTTTGGCATTTTATAAAGTTGTCCTAGTAGTTTGTGTTGCACTACCACAGCACCAGCGGTTCCCAGCACACAGTGCTTTCCTGCACTGAATCTGTGTGCATTGCTTTTGTTTACATGAAAGTGGCATCAATGAAATTACCGGTGTAAGGATATATCCAACTCGGGTTGCACAGATGACTCGGGTAGCGTTCGGGGTGCTCAGATGCTCTGCGCAGATGCTTGGAGCATCTATTGTGCAATAATCCGAATTATGAGTGCATGTCTATTTAATAGATTTTTTGGGGTGTAATTTAGCTGATATGCTTTTGTATCTAGCTAGTTTTGTGCTGTGTAATGTAGCATAATAGTTAATCAACAAGAACCCCATAACTACTGTATGTTGGCTCAATAAGTTCACCAAAACATATCCAGGTTCATACTTTTTATTACAAAATGAACAAAGGTGGGATGGTCGGATAGATGAAAAGGAATGGTTGGATAAAAAGGCGGCAAAATATCAGCTGATCTGAGGAGAAACGGTCTAAAAATGTTTGATTTTACATTAAACATACACATGACATTACAGACACCCCCCCCCCGTATAAGAATGTGTGTTATCTCCAACAGTGAAGGTCCTAGTCACTGCGTCGTTCAGCTCCCATACCTGGACACACCACCACGGAGTGAGTGTCAGTACTATATGTAAGCTATATGTGTTTTTGCTCAGAGTATGTAAAACAGGCATTTTACCTTGGTACATTGTAACAATACTATGTTGTTGCATAGGCTACAGGTGAGATGACAATTAATATCTTGGAACATTTAAAGATGTGAGAACAGGATGAAGAGAATGAGCAAATGAAATAAACAAGTTGAACAGGTACATTATCGTTGGCAGTTCAGTTTGTGAAAATGAAGAAAAAAAGTTACCAAAAATGTTGTTATTTTATGATGTTAGCTTTCCTGAAGGGAAACATCAGGCACCCATGCATTAAGTACGGAGGCTCCACGCTCTACAGGGCTGATGGTGTTCACCTCACTAACAAGGGCAACCGTCTGCCCCTCAAGAGCCTCCGGGAAGGTCTCACTGCCACTGGCACTGTGTAGACGAGCACATACACAAAGGCTCTTATAAGAGCCACTCAGTCGATAAAATATATGGACACCCTACGAGCCAAAAGCATCTGTCACGGTGTGAAAATGTACTCGGGTGATTTCATTTTAACGATTGAGTTGAACAGCACTTATGGCTGCCTAATGTTTAATTGGATAAATACTGTAGTGACTCTCTACATAAAGCTAGCTCGATACAAACGCATACCTAATTTACGATCCATAAATACATTAGCTTAGCTAAATTGCACACACAAAAAAAATGGACCTGAAATAATTAAATACATGTGCACTCACAATTTATTGTGCAATATCAAAACCCGGAAATGATGTGGAAATAGATGCGCCAAGCATCTGATCACACTACCCGAGCATCTGAGTACCCCGAACGCTACCCGAGCCATCTGTGCACCCTGAGTGGAATTTATCCTGACACGTGAAGCTGGTCCCAGATCAAATGATCAAAATTGATTTATGACGCTCAAGTGAAGTGTGATTATATACAAATATTTTATGTATAGCTGATATTTTATTGTATTCCCATAATAATTCATCATATCCTACCTGTTTTTAACACCCCTGTTCACAGGCAAGTAGCATAGCTAGCAGAGTAACAAGTTGTTGAGTCCGATTTGTTTTTTTTTGGTACGGATTGTAAAATTTACCCTTGACTGTTTGTGCTTCATTTGTTTACACTACACAGATCCACCTCACAGTCCAGCTACTATTTCTGAACCCAAGTCCACAGAGTTGTTGCTGTGAAGAAAAGCAGAAAAGCACACCGTGGGGTCCAGAGATGGTGGCGGTGAAGCTGGAGGACTGCAGTCAGACACTGGAACTCAATGTGGCAGTGAAAGAGGAGGAAGGAGGAGAGGAAGTGGAGGAGAAAGACGGTGAGTTCATGTTATGTATTTGGCTAAGGCCAGGCCAAATTCTTTAGTAAGTCAATGGGCACTGGCAGATATTTAGCGGTGTATGCAATCAAACATTTATTTAAAAATGTTCCCATGATTTTCCCCATAGCAGTTGTTCATTCACTCAAAGAAACATTCAAATGTATGTATATCAACTTTTATGAATGATCATAGAATTACAACTTTTGAGCAACGGGGTGGTAGTCAAAGGTAGGCCTATAATAAATATGCTTTAAGTTTATCAGTGAGTTAATCATGTTAATCAGTAAGTTAATCATCAAACATTGATTAGGTACCCATTTGCATTTGTTGTAATATCAACACACTCTGACAACCTCAAGTTCCCACAGTGTCTGCAGACCCCGGAGATGTTGTGTTACTTCTGGCACTGCTGAGTCTATGGAAGCAGTACTTGTTCTCATATTGTTTCTAATCCTGTATATGTTCCTATTCTTACAGGAGAGAGCTCCAACCCAGGCTCAGACAGCGAGCCCAGCTCCACCGCATCAGGAAACCATAAACAACACAGAGAGAGGTGCTCAAGATGGAAGAATCATCACTGCATGGACTGCTTCAGTAGTTTCTATGAGCAAAAGGATTTGAGAAATCACACCTGCAGGTCCCGTCCGTGTTTAGATTGCAGTGAGTTTCATTTGTTCAACTCACTTTAAATCACAACCACAGATTCACGGAGGAGAGAAGACTCACCCTTGCCTTCAGTGTGGAAAGAGTTTTGGTCAAATGAGCAACCTAAAGAGGCATCAGAGAATACACACAGGAGAGAAGCCATACCAATGCTCGCACTGTGAGAAGAGTTTCAGGGATGTGGGGAACCTAAAGACACATCAGAGAATACACACAGGAGAGAGGCCATATCACTGCTCCCATTGTGGGAAGAGTTTCACTATGGCAGGAGACCTAAAGACACACCAGAGAATACACACTGGAGAGAGACCATACCACTGCTCCCACTGTGGGAAAAGTTTCAATCAGGCAGGAGCCTTACAGAAACATCAGAGAATACACACAGGAGAGAGGCCTTACCCCTGCTCCCAGTGTGGGAAGAGTTTCATTCAGGCAGGAGCCTTGCAGAATCACCAGAGAGGCCGCACCAATGCTCCCAGTGTGGGCAGAGTTTCAACAGAGCAGGAGCCTTACAGATACATCAGAGAATACACACAGGAGAGAGGCCATACCACTGCTCCCAGTGTGGGAAGAGTTTCATTCAGGCAGGAGCCTTGCAGAATCACCAGAGAATACACACAGGAGAGAGGCTGCACCACTGCTCCCAGTGTGGGAAGAGTTTCAGTCATGCAGGAGACCTAACGACACACCAGAGAATACACACAGGAGAGAAGCCATACCACTGTTCCCAGTGTGGGAAGAGATTCAGCCAGGCAGGAGCACTAAAGAAACATCAGAGAACACATACACAGGAGAGAGTCCATACTGGTGCTCCCAATGTGGGAAGTGTTTCAGTCACTCTTTCACCCTGAAGACACATCAGAGCATACACAAATGAGTTCAAACGACTGTTCCCAGTTTGGGAGGAGTTTCAAGGAGGCAGGAGCCCTAGAGGACGAGGAGGACTGGTTGGCTACGCCACGCCACGTCACGTATATTTGCTTGTAACGACAGAATACTCTGTTGTGTTTGTATCTATTCTGGATACTGAGGCCTGTCAGTCTGTCTTCCCTCTACCTTCAGGCTCCCTCCCTGGTGGTGGGCTGGAGAGAATGAGTGCGGTAAATAAGGTTGTGTTTGTACAGAGCAGAGTGGAGCAGGGAGAGGGTGGTATCATTGTAATCCGGCCTGTGTGTTTTATGAAGGTGTGAAACTAGAGCCACGCAGACATGCAACCTACACTTAGCAGCAGAGGCAGCAGCTCCCAATTGGATGGACCTTTGCAGAGTTCAGGGTTTGGGTCTATTTGGTTTTAATTTCAGGGGGTGATTTTAATTCCTAATTAAATATTTGAAAAAAAAAATTTTGTTGTTTTGTTGTCCTTAAAGGGTCATATATAGCCCTCAGGGAGTGTTCATTCATCTGGCACATACATTATCTACAGTGACTCGTTTACTTGTAAGGTGTCATATTGTGGCTGTTTAACACTGACAAGCGAATCACATTAACACAATGCCATTTCTGAGCCAGGTCAAGCAATGCCAGGAAGATGCAACTGAGAGTTTATGGTAAATGCTAAATGGGATGCTTGGGACGGCCCGACTGAAGTTGAAATTTAAACGTTTAAGGGTTAGGGTTATGTAACTGTTAGGGTTTAGGATTCCATTTAGAGTCTACTAAAAGTTCGGCAGCAAGCTCACTGATGATTGGTTCATCATAATGAACTACCATTTTAGCTGCAATGTGTTAATCTGTGCAGCAGGGGGCAGAGAAGATGATCTTTTCATGAACAGCACTACCAATAGGGGGCCTTTCCTCACTTCACATTCAGCCATATAAATCTATATATAAATAGCTATTGGGTTAAATATTGAAAGTAAAAACTAAATAAAGTCAAGCTAAGGCACAGATGTATCCCTTTGTCACTCTCTTCATACTCCTCAGTATCAACATGCTTCTGCTGGCCCTCCTGTCCTTTTCCCATGTCCTCCTCTGTGTGTGACTGTTCCTAACTCACCACCAGAACTGGGTCAAATAGTATTTGAGCATTTGCTTGAGCCTGCCTGGAGGGCTAGGTGGGCGGGGTTTGCACTTTTGAGACTCTACCATTGGTTGAATTGCAACAGGCAAACACAATCAAGCGCAGCTACAGTCATGAGAAAACATTAGGACACCCTATGAAAACCTTTGTCTTCTTCAACATATTCAAACATATGGACATTTGATATTCATTTGAACAATATTGAAAAATTGAGGTAATATAACTAAACAAATACAACTGAAACAAATTATTTAAAAAATGATTGGTAAAATGTAATTAATAGAAATGCAATCTTCTTGTGAGGAAAAAGTTAGGACACCCCCACATTTAGTTCCACTTAAAATGCCTAAAATTATAATAAAGAGCACCACATCAGGTGCAAATGATTAGAACATCGTTACAGAGGATTTTGGAGGAGCCTGTCCTATTTAAGCCTCAGATATTTAGTTTGGTTTGCTCTTGATTGTTGAAGTGAGTTGCATCACCATGGCGAGATCAAAAGAGCTCTCTGAGGCCTTCAGAAGAAAAATTGTAGATGCATATGAGTCTGGGAAGGGATATAAAAAGATCTCCAAACTATTCGAAATTGGCCATTCCACTGTCCGGAAAATAATTTACAAGTGGAGAACATTTAAAACCACCACCAACATGGCCAGGTCAGGCCGCCCAAGCAAGTTCAGCATAAGAGCTGACCGAAAGATGCTTAAAGAAGTCTCCAACAATCCCAGAATGTCATCACGAGACCTACAGGTATCTCTTGCCACAATTGATGTCAAAGTACATGCATCCACCATAAGAAAGAGACTGAACAAGTTTGCATTACATGGGAGGTGTGCAAGGAGGAAACCCCTGCTGTCAAAAAAAAAACATCAGGGCAAGACTAAAGTTTGCCAGAGAACACCTAGAGAAAGACCAGAACTTCTGGAACAATGTGCTTTGGACAGATGAATCCAAAGTTGAACTATTTGGGCACAGTAAGAGTAGACATGTTTGGCGCAAAACCAAGACAGCATTTGAGAACAAGAACCTCATACCAACTGTGAAGCATGGGGGTGGAAATGTCATGGTTTGGGGCTGCTTTTCTGCAGCAGGGCCTGGTCAGCTCACCATCATAGAATCCACTATGAATTTTGTATTGTATCAGAGGGTGCTTGAGGAAAATGTGAGACCATCTGTTCGAAAGTTGAAGCTGAAGCAGATGTGGACCATGCAACATGACAATGACCCAAAACATTTCAGTAAATCTACCAAGGAATGGCTCAAGAAAAATAAATTGAGAGTTCTGGAATGGTCAAGTCAAAGCCTGGATCTTAATCTTATTGAGATGCTGTGGATTGATTTGAAACTGGCTGTGCATGCAAGACACCCCTCGAACATCACACAGCTGAAAGAATTCTGCAAGGAGGAGTGGGAAAAACTTTCTCCCAATTGATGTCAGAGACCTGTAGACAGTTATAAGAAACGTCTAATTGAGGTTATTTCAGCCAAGGGGGGCAATACTAGCTATTAGGGCATAGGGTGTCCTAACTTTTTCCTCAGTGGGAATTGGCATTATTGTTAATTTTTCGTTAAATAAATGATTACAAAGTTACATTTTCATAGTTTTTTGTTCAATTACATCCCCTTTATCTATAGACATTGTTAGAAAGAAGATAACATATTGATATGTCCATATTTTTAAGAGAATAACTTAATATTTTGGGGGGTGTCCTAACTTTTTCTCATGACTGTATGTATTTGAAATGATTTCCAATAAGATCTGAACCCAGGTCTGCTCAGCACTGACAGTGTGGTATGTGATGTGACAAGCGTTAGATGGTTAACAAGTTGCAAGTGTTACTTACAATGTTGCAAGCACTGTCTATAGTAGACTACAATATAAAACATTTATTGTACTAAACTGTACAATTAACTGGGTTCTGAACATCAACCATCTGATGTCATCTGATTTGACCTGATTTTCTATCATTCAGCATTTCCTGAGCTAGTTAAATATTTACAATGTCACCACAGCGGAGATACCAACACAGCCCTGTGGATGGGATTAGAGCCAGCAGAAATCCCTGACATCTCCATGTTCTCAAAATCAGTGGATTTGGTTACGAGGAACTGTGCTGAGTCGACATATTAAGACACCCAACAGTTTTTCTGTATATCCCAATGTGTGCAGATAAAAATGTCTTGTTATTTTTTCTTTCTTTTGCAATTAATATATTATGATTACTGTATCAATATCAATGAAACAACTGTCAATATATAACAATATATCGATATCAACGTTTTGATAGACATGTTTTTTTCGATCTTTTAATTTGAAGTTTTTTTAAAACCGGAAGTTCCCATAAATCTGCTTGAACTTTCTCTGATCGTGATGAAGTTGACCAGGTTGATCATAACAATTTTATAAACGTCGATGGTCGGTGAATATTGCATGAGTGCAGGTAAGGAAAACATGGTCCGTATGTCTAATTCAGGCAGATGTTTCATTCCTCAAATGTCAATGGCTCGGCCAGTATGTCCTGCAGTTTTATCTGGATGAAATGAACCGCGTGGCCAGTATGTTCGGCCAGTATGTCCTGCAGTTTTATCTGGATGAAATGAACCGCGTGGAACAGTCCGTATTATGATCGACGATTTCTGAGACATCAGACAACATCTTAACTGTAAAACATGATATATTTGGGTATTTAACAATAACGTAATGATTTTGATTTCACGTTACGCTTCCTGTTTTCTTCCCGATATCCAGGTCAGTTGCCCATTGTCAATACAACTGTTCGGTCATTCCGACAATATAGATCGAAATATATAAATATATATACAATAAAATGAACAGACTTCAAATATGTGTTGCCCATAACATGTTTGATTAGCTTTCATTTACGTTAAATAGTACCCGAAAACCACCTTTACAACCTAGCGGTGGAGGAGGTTGGAGTAAAGCAGTCTCGTTGAAATGAATGGAAAACATTGATACTATTTATCAAGCTGTTATCGTCTCCTATCCTATGTATCTTCTTCAAGAGCATTTGTTCCCATATGGCCATGTAAAGTTAGTCATGAGCTCTTATTAGTCAATATTAGATTAGATTCAACTTTATTGTCATTGTGCAGAGTACAAGTACAGAGACAACGAAATGCAGTTAGCGTCTAACCAGAAGTGCAAAATAGCAGAAAGTGCAATGAACAGTATTTACAGGTAGTGCAATATATGAGCAGTAAGTAGTGCAGTATAATATAAGCAGTGCAGTATAAGCAGTATATGAGTAAGCAGTAGCATTATAGCAGAATAAATAGTTACAGTATGAACAGTGTAGCAGCATATGAGCTGTATAGGTAATGCAGTCTAGCAGTATATATGTATTAACAGTAACATGAGGTAGATAGCAGAATAAATATAAATATGGAATGCCGTATAAACAGTATAAACAGGTATGTACAGTATGTGCAGTAGTATTAAAGAAAATATAAGGATATGTGCATTATGTGCATTATGAACAGTATGGACAGATATGTACAGAAGAGCAGTGGTATTGAGTAAGAGCAGGGGAGGGGAGTAATAGTGCAATTGTCCGGGTGGGTGGGTGGGTGGGGGGGGGGGGGTTGCAGGGGTTGCAGGGGTTGGTAGGTTGTCAGGTAGGTGCAGTGTTCAAGTTCAGTAGGGTGACAGCCGCAGGGAAGAAGCTGCCTCTGAACCTGCTGGTTCGGGTGCGGAGAGACCTGTAGCGCCTCCCGGAGGGGAGTGAGGTGAAAAGTCTATGGTTGGGGTGAGAAATGTCCTTGACGATGCTGCGTGCCTTACGCAAGCATCGTTTGCCCTGGACAGCCTCGATGGAGGGGAGTGAGGAACCGGTGATGCGTTGGGCAGTTTTCACCACCCTCTGCAGTGCTTTCCGGTCCGATGCCGAGCAGTTGCCATACCATACTGTGACACAGTTGGTAAGGATACTCTCGATGGTGCAGCGGTAGAAGTTCACCAGGATCTGAGGAGACAGATGGACCTTCTTTAGTCTCCTCAGGAAGAAGAGACGCTGGTGAGCCTTCTTTATCAGGGTGGAGGTGTCGAGGGTCCAGGAGGGGTCCTCAGAGATGTGGACACCCAGAAACTTGAAGCTGGTGACTCGCTCCACCTCAGTCCCGTTGATGAGGATGGGGGTGTGTGCGCCAGCTTTAGACTTCCTGAAGTCCACAATGAGTTCTTTGGTCTTCCTGGTGTTGAGAGCCAGGTTATTGTCGTTGCACCACACTGTTAGGTGCTGGACCTCCTCCCTGTAGGCCGACTCATCGTTGTTGCTGATGAGACCGATCACTGTTGTGTCGTCTGCAAACTTAACAATGGTGTTTGAGCCATGTACAGGTGTGCAGTCGTAGGTGAAGAGGGAGTAAAGGAGGGGGCTCAGCACACAGCCTTGTGGAACGCCAGTGTTCAGGGTGAGGGTTGAAGAGGTGTGGTTGTGAAGCCTAACAGACTGCGGCCTGTTGGTTAGGAAGTCCAGAATCCAGTTGCAGAGGGAGGAGTTGATGCCCAGTTGCCTGAGTTTGGAGATCAGTTTGGAGGGGATGATGGTGTTGAATGCTGAACTGAAGTCAATGAACAGCATTCTCACATAAGAGTTAGTCTTGTCGAGGTGGGACAGGGCGGAGTGAAGTGCCGTTGAAATGGCATCCTCTGTACTCCTGTTCTGCCGGTAGGCGAATTGAAAGGGGTCCAGTGTGGGTGGTAGGCAGGTCTTGAGTTGAGCTAAGACCAGCCTCTCGAAGCACTTCATGATGATGGGCGTGAGTGCCACTGGTCGGAAGTCATTTAAGCTCGTTGCAGTGGAGTGTTTTGGCACCGGCACGATGGAGGTGGTTTTGAAGCACGCGGGGACAGCTGCTTGGGCTAGGGACAGGTTGAATATGTCAGTCCAAACCTTAGTCAGCTGCACAGCGCAGGCCCTGAGGACGCGTCCGGGGATCCCATCAGGACCAGCAGCCTTGCGTGCGTTAGTCCTGCTCAGTGCCGCACACACGTCGGTGGGAGAGAGTGAGGGGCTGGTGATCCGCAGGGAGCACAGCCTTGATGGCCACCTCCTTGTTGTCCCTGTCAAAGCGGCCGTAGAAGTGGTTCAGCTCATCAGGGAGGGAGGCGTCAACGGAGAGGGGTGGGGTGTTAGTTGGTTTGTAGTCTGTGATGGCCTGGATGCCCTGCCACATGCGTCGGGGGTCAGAGTTGTTCCTGAAGTGATCCTCTATCCTCAGCTTGTGGTTGTGCTTGGCCTTTTTGATGCCCCTCTGCAGATTAGCCCTGGATGAGCTATAGGCCCGAGCATCCCCTGATCTGAAGGCAATGTCGTGTGCCTTCAGCAGGAGTCGGACCTCACTGTTCATCCATGGCTTCTGATTAGGGAAAGTGGTGATCTGCTTGAGTGTGGTGACACTGTTGATGTTGGAATTGATGTAGTCCAAAACAGAGGAGGCATATGAATCAATGTCCGTGTGGGAGTCATGGGTGGCCTGAGTGGCAAACACACCCCAGTCAGTGTTTCCAAAACGCTGCTGGAGCGCTGAGTCAGCTCCCTCTGGCCAGAATATAAGCAACTATATACTATTATTTAGTTAAGGAACAAATGATGTTTATTACTTTTACCCATATTGTAATAGCTGAAACCTGCTCAAACTAAGCTTTTAATGACAGATAATCTCATAAAATTGTGACCATTTTTTATCAACAGTCATGCTTTACTGCTATATATATATATTTATAAATAAAAAACTAACCTACTGCACATATATAGGCTATAGCGGTAAAGCATGATTGTTGGGAGAGGGATGCAGTAGTGATGTTGCCAGCAGGAAACGCTTTTGCGTCCAGATTGCAATATGAACTTCAAGTACGATGGCAGAGGTACGTGTCTACACAATCCTGCATGAACATTGGAATATTTTGCATACAGCTTGAAAGTATGCCCATCTTGGACCCTTAAAACTTCTCCAAAACAACCTGTTGACCACTTCTGATGATTTGGTTAAACTAACCCCCATGGTAGTCACTAAATCCTTGTAAACTTCCCTAGCAGCATCTGAGTATCTACCACGTTCAAAAGTTATCTCTGTCAAACTCGTCTCTCTCCTCCCAGAGACTCCTTCACACACACACACACACACACGCACGCACGCACACGCCTGTGCACAAACATATAGCTACTCTTATGTGCCTTTATTCATGCCTTGTTCATGGCTCATAAAATAACCTTTGTCGTAGTTTATCGACGAAATGTCTGACACTCCAAGCTTGCTATTGAACAGAAGTAGCAAGCTAGATAGTGTTTTGTCAAAAATTATTGCAGTTTGCCATCAGACAGTAGTACAAAAATACTCCGCTCCGCCTAACACGGTTGCAGCCTGGCTAGCTCTCCCTCTCGTTCACACTCCCACGTCTGATACATTATTTCTAAAATAAAAAAAGCCCCAAACGGGATATGTTAGCGGTTTTCAGTTTGTTGTCGATGAGACTTTGGCGAAGACAATCATATAATATTGGGTTCATTCGTTTTTGATTCCGGAGCTGTGTGAATCGTTAATCGTTTATCGTTTATCGTTAATCCTAACGATAAAACAAGGGTTGGCACTTATTTGAGTGATGGTTTGAAAAACCAATAGAAAGTGTGGTTGGGGACAATTGATTTAAATAAGTATTTAGTATTTGTAAATGCTTAAACAAGTTTAACGTGGGCGTTTTTTTTTTTTTTTTATTTACATACTGTAACGACCCTGTGTAAGGCCCGTTAGCAGCTCCGCCAAGGGAGTTAACTCTCTTGGTGTTGTGGCTAGCGCGGCCGGTTTGTAAGCGGAAGGTTGCGAGTTCGATACCCGCTTAAGGCAAGCTACTCTGCCCCGCCGTTCGTTACAATACATTTGCACCGATCGGAAGAAGGCTACGACTACTAAGGCTACTATCTGAGAACACGCCTGTGTTCTCTGAGCTCCAATAAACTCCAGCTAGCTCCATTATGACTTTCAGTTTCGCTTATCGCTGTTTTCGTGGCTTCAAAATAAAAGTGCTTCAAAATAATTTTAAGATTTCAATACATCTCTGGTGCCACTCTACTCCTCAACACTTCCAGAATGTGAGTTGCGAGGTGAGTTTTGAATTGAAAATGTTGCTGGCTGTTTACTGCGACCATACATCTCAAACATCTTTGTGCTCCCAAGTAGAGTGGTACCAGAGATGTAGAACAGATGTAGAACAGTTGTCTCCTTCTAACCAAGCTTCTTGCTGATGGTCTTGTAGCCCATTCCAGCCTTGTGCAGGTCTACAACTCTTACCCTGATGTCCTTTGAATGTTCTTTAGTCTTGCCCATGGTGGTGGAGAGGTTGGAATGGAAGAGATTGATTCTATTGACAGGTGTCTTTTATACCCATAACAAGCAGAGATTAGGAGTACTTTTCCTAAAGTGACAGGACTAATCTGTGTGCCTCATGGGCATATAACCGGTCTGTATGAGCCAGAATTCTTGCTGGTTTGTAGGGGATCAAATACTTATTTCCTTCGATCGAATGCAAATGAATTTATAACTTTATATAATGTGTTTTTTCTGGACTTCTTTGTTGATATTCTGTGTCTATTTGTTAAAATAAAAGTACCATAAAAATGATAGACCACTCATTTCTTTGTAATCGGGCAAACTAACAAAATCAGCAGGGGATCAAATAATTATTTCCCCCACTGTATATACGTTCTCTGGTGTGCTGACAACAAAACAGTGCTTTTCCGCCCCGAATTTGCACATGCTTTGCGCTTGTTTACATGAAATACATCTCCTTAGAGTGGTATTTTAAAAGAGTGGTGCCAATGGAATTACTGGAGGCTTCAAATAGTTCCAAAAAATCCGTCCAGATTTACTCAATACATGGCTACTCTCAAGTAAAACAATAAAACTACCCCCATTTGGAAAATCTCACTCTTGAATTGGTTTAACCATGCAAGTTAAATTTACAGTATCTATACAGTTTGAAAATGATTAGGTAAGCTAGTAATATTTCTCAGACTGGCTCCGCGGGCAAACAAACAGTTGACTGGCAACTTGCTCCATAGGTTTGCGTGAAGGAACTATTTGAGTCTCCATAAGTGTTAGTCAAAATATACAAATATTTTATGTATAGTCTATATTTTATTTTATTGTATTCCCATAACAATTCATTATGTCCTATATGTTTTAATACCCTTGTCCACAGGCTAGCATAGCTAGCAGAATAGCGAGTTAAGAGTCTGATTAGGTTTTTTGGTACAGTTTGTGAAATTTACCCGTGACTGTTTGTGCTTCATTTGTTTACACTACAGATCCACCTCACAGCCCAGCTACTATTTCTGAACCCGTCCACAGAGTTGTTGCTGTGGTTCTTCAGTCCAGAAAACCACACCTTGGGGTCCAGAGATGGTGGCAGTGAAGCTGGAATACTGCAGTCAAACACTGGAACTCAATGTGGTAGTGAAAGAGGAGGAAGGAGGAAAGGAAGTGAAGGAGAAAGATGTGATGGTGAAAGAAGAGGAGGAGGAGGAGGAGGAAGTGGAAGAGAGGAGGAAGAGAGGAGGAAGAGAGGAGGAAGAGAAGGAAGATGTGATGGTGAAAGAAGAGGGAAGAGGATATGAAGTGGTGGAGGAAGATATGAAAGAGGAGGAAGGAGAAGACGCAGAAGAAAAGAAGGATGTGATGGTGGAGGAAGAGGAAGCGGAGGATAAAGATGTGATAATGAAAGAAGAGCAAGGAGAAGATGAAGTGGAGGAGAAAGAAGGTGAGATTATGTACAGTACCTTCGGAAAGTATTCAGACCCCTTCACTTTTTCCACATTTTGTTGTGTTATAGACTAAATTTAAAATGGATTAAATTAAAATAATTTGCCATCAATCCACACACAATACCCCAGAATGACAAAGCGAAAACAGATTTTTAGAAATGTCAGTAAATTTATTAAAATCGCAGAAATGCAGAAATACCTCATGTACATAAGTATTCAGACCCTTTGCAAAACCTAGACATCCACCACAGGAGATTTATAAAAATCTTCAAAGTTGAATGGTGGGGAGGAAAAAGCATGGGACATCCTCTCAGTCACTCTACAAAATTGGTCTATAACCAAGTGGCCAAAAATAATCCCTGAATGGAAATCTTAATATATAATATAACTTAATAATCTAATATATCTTAATAATCTCATATCCATAATTGTGTTTGCAACAATGAATTCAAGTGATAGCAAAGAAAGTGGCTGGAACTGTGTTTTCGTTTTGTCATTCTGGGGTATTGTGTGTGGATTGATGGCAAATTCTTTTAATTTAATCAATTTTAAATTGAGTCTATAACACAACAAAATGTGGAAAAAGTGAAGGGGTCTGAATACTTTCTGAAGGCACTGTATTTGTATATTTATTTTTGTTTTTCCTATGATTTCTCCACAGGAGTTGTTCATTCATTCAAACAAAATTGATCATGAAAATACAACTGTTGAGCAACGGAGTCTTAGGTAGGCCTATAATACATATGCCTTAACACAATCATTAATCATGGAACATTGATTAGGCGGTAGCGGGGGTTGGAGGGGCGTGCACACATGCTGACATAGCCCCCCTACTGGTTTGGGTGAATGTCAATTTAGATGAGACTTGAATTCATATTACACTATGTATTTACAGCATATATTTACTGCCGTTAAAGACACATGGTGTGATGCTGAATAGACTCAACATGTAGAGCCATGGCTAAAGCCTTGGAAGATCTCCTCTCCTCCTCTCTCCTCTACTCCTCCTCTTTCCTCCCCTTCTGCCCTCTTCCTCCACTTTCCTCTCTCCCTTGCTGCACTCGCCTTTGCCGTACCTTTCTAGTAAAGTAAACACACTTGATAAAGAAATCAGTAGGATCGTTTTCTCAAGTATTTTATTAGGGACATTACAATGCCTTAGCAACTCGCCAACTTACCACTACATATTTTAGATGGCATCATTTCTTTGTACGCCTTCAAAATTACAGGGGCATTTTCAAGAGCCCAGAGCCTTCTCCCTACCTGACTATTCTTCGCTTCTTCATCATCAGGGGCAATCTTTCTCTTCTGTAAAAAATACTTTTACAAACTCATCTGAAAGTTAAATGAAGCAGATTTTATTTGACTAATGTTAGCTAGACCCAGCTTGTATCATCATTTAAACTGATTGCTAAATATTACCTTGAGGAACTGTGTGATCTAGCATAGTCACATTGAAAATAACTGTCATCTAGCTATTCAACAACATAGTCGCCAATAAATGGTAAAGGGGAAGTTTTGTGGAAAAAAGTGTGTAGCTTAGTGCTAGCTAGCTATCTCTCTACATTATTGTCGCTGCTCAAACCTGGTCTTGTCCCACTATCACTCAACTGTGTCTGCATTTGCGCTCTCACCTATAGTCTACTAGCAACGTGAGTGGTTGACACTCCGTCAGAGTGCAGAGAGACTATATGTTGTTGCGTACCTCCATTTTTAAGTTTTTATTCTAGAAGTCCCACAGCAGCGGGGGTAAATATCTTGCAGTGAGGGGCCAGTGGAAACACTGGATGAGGTACTCATTTGCATTTGTTGTAATATCAACACACTCTGACAACCTCAAGTTCCCACAGTTTCTGCAGACCCCAGATGTGTTACTTCTGACACTGGTGAGCCTGTGGAAGCACTACTTGTTCTCATCTTTTCTAATCCTGTATATGTTCCTATTCTTACAGGAGAGAGCTCCAACCAAGGCTTAGACAGCGAGCCCAGCTCCACCGCATCAGGAAACCATAAACAACACAGGCAGAGGAGCTTAAGACAGAAGAATCACCAGTGCATGGACTACTTCAGTAGTTTCTATGAGCAAGAGGATTTGACTCACAGAGGAGAGGAGACTCACCCTTGCCTTCAGTGTGGAAAGAGTTTTGGTCATATGAGTAACCTAAAGAGGCATCAGAGAATACACACAGGAGAGAAGCCATACCAATGCTCGCACTGTGAGAAGAGTTTCAGGGATGTGGGGCACCTAAAGACACATCAGAGAATACACACAGGAGAGAGGCCACACCACTGCTCCCAGTGCGGGAAGAGTTTCAGTCATCCAGGAGACCTAAAAGTGCATCAGAGAATACACACTGGAGAGAGACCATACCACTGCTCCCACTGTTGGAAAAGTTTCAGTCAGGCAGGAGCCTTGCAAACACACCAGAGAATGCACACAGGAGAGAGGCCATATCACTGCTCTCAGTGTGGGAAGCATTTCAACAAGACAGGATCCCTAAAGGCACATCAGAGAATACACACAGGAGAGAGGCCCCATCACTGCTCCCAGTGTGGGAAGACTTTCAACAAGACAGGATCCCTAAAGACACACCAGAGAATACACACTGGAGAGAGACCATACCACTGCTCCCACTGTGGGAAAGGTTTCAACAAGGCAGGAGCCTTGCAAACACACCAGAGAATACACACAGGAGAGAAGCCATACCACTGCTCCCAGTGTGGGAAGACTTTCAATCACTCTAGCAACCTAAAGACACACCAGAGAATACACACTGGAGAGAGACCATACCACTGCTCCCACTGTGGGAAAAGTTTCAATTTGGCAGGAGCCTTGCAAACACACCAGAGAATACACACAGGAGAGAAGCCATACCACTGCTCCCAGTGTGGGAAGAGTTTCAACCAGGCAGGAGCCTTGCAAACACACCAGAGGATACACACAGGAGAGAAGCCATACCACTGCTCCCAGTGTGGGAAGACTTTCAACCAGGCAGGATCCCTGAAGGCACATCAGAGAATACACACAGGAGAGAAGCCATACCACTGCTCCCAGTGTGGGAAGACTTTCAATCACTCTAGCAGCCTAAAGACACATCAGAGAATACACACAGGAGAGAGGCCCTATCACTGCTCCCAGTGTGGGAAGAGTTTCACTATGGCAGGAGACCTAAAGAGACACCAGAGAATACACACTGGAGAGAGACCATACCACTGCTCCCACTGTGGGAAAAGTTTCAACAAGGCAGGAGCCTTGCAAACACACCAGAGAATACACACAGGAGAGAAGCCATACCACTGCTCCCAGTGCGGGAAGACTTTCAATCGCTCTAGCAGCCTAAAGACACATCAGAGAATACACACAGGAGAGAGGCCATACCACTGCTCCCAGTGCGGGAAGACTTTCAATCGCTCTAGCAGCCTAAAGACACACCAGAGAATACACATACAAGTGCATACAACTGCTTCATCCTAATCCTTCACCTAACCTCCACCCCACTGAAGTTGACAATGGTTTATTAGCATCTAATAGTTTGGTAGCAAGTCCACTGATGATTGGTTTGTGATAACCAACTTACATTTTAGCTGCAATGTGTTCATCTGTACAGCAGGGGGCAGAGAAGATTCTCTGTTCACTTACAGTACTACCAATAGGGGGCATTTCCTCACTTCACTTTACTTTCAGCTGTAGAAATATATATAAATAGCTCTTTGCACAGGTTTACATTTTGGGCAAATATTGCAAAACAAAAACAAGATAAAATCAAGCTCAGGCACAGATCTCTGTCACTCTCTTCATACTCCTCAGTAGCAGACATGCTTCTGCTGGCCTTCTAGTCCCTTTCCCAAGTCTTCCACCGTTCTCCTGAACGCAATGGAACTAGAGGTTGTTGCTACACACATGGCTTTGCATCCATATCATATCAGAAATGTATCTACTCTGTTCCTCGGGTGTTTAGAACAAATCCTCTCATATAAGATGAATAGTTCCTGTACCTCTTTCATCCCAAGTCAAACACTGACAGTATGTACATTTGCTTGTAAGGACAGAATACTCTATTGTGTATCTATTCTGGATACTGAGGCCTGTCAGTCTGTCTTGGTCTACTCATCTACCTCAGATACTCCAGACAGCCAACAGAATGAACCACTGTACTCTCTACCTTCACACTCCCTCCCTGGCGATGGGGTATGACTGCTTTAATTAAAGTTGTGTTTTTAAAGATCAGAGCAGAGAGAGGATAGTATCATGACGTAAGGTGTGTCTGTCTGTCTGTAGGCTACTGAGAATGTAAACCGGCATGTGTGTTTTATGAAGTTATGAAACTGGAGCCACGCAGACATGCAACCTGCCCAAGATTTACAGCATACCACCTCATCTGTGACACAGGGGGTGCTATGATTTGGCCATGTATAGCTACCACAAGAACTGGCTAACTTGTCTTAATTGATGACGTTACTGCTGACAGCAGCAGCAGAATGTATTCTGAAGTGTACAGAAACATATTGTCTGCTTGAGTACAACCAAATGCCTCCAAATTCATTGGATGGTGCTATATCATACAGTAAGACAATGACCCCAAACATACTGCCATTGCAACAAGGGAGTTTTTCAGGGCCACAAAATGGAAAGTTCTTGACTGGCTAAATCAATCGTCAGATTTAAATCCAATTGAACATTCATTTAATTTCTTGATAAGATTTTAGGTAAAAAAGACCTCAAAACAAACAACAGCTGAAGATGGCTGCAGGCCTGGCAGAGCATAACCAGAGAATATACTCAGCATCTTGTGTGGTCAATGGGTCGCAGACTTCATGCAGTTATTGCATGCAATGGATTGTCAACCAAATACTAAACATGAGTACTTTATTTGGACATTATATGATTTCATCCAATACTTTTGAAAACATGTTGTACTTTCTAAATTGTTTGATTTCAAATCCAAACTGTTGGGAGTATAGAGCTAAAAGAAGGCAAAATGCCTCCTCTTTCCAATACTTATGGAGGGCACTGTATCTGGCCAACGTTACGCCCTGCAAGTGTTGTTTGGAGTTTCCAACCTCAAATCACTTGAATGCTTTGAACTTGTAGGTCTGAGATCACAGGTGAATTTTGAGTTTTTGAGTTGGTCATGAATGCACCATTAGACCCGACAGAAATGTTTTTGCTCAAACTCAGTGGATTAGGTTACTAGGGACTGTGTGAACTGAGTATTTCCCACCCCACTTACACTGAGACACACTCAGTAGTTATTTTTTGGGTGTATAACGCAATGTGTACATGGTAGATAGGAGTAATATCAATTTATTAATTTGATTAAACATTGTGTTTCATTATTTTGTCATTTGCAGTCCATATATGTTGATTACTGAGTCAATATAAGTGAAACAACTTTCCAATATCTATTTGAACGTTTTATTAGACATATTCCTATCTTTTATTTTGAAGTTTTCACAAAACCGGAAGTCCCCTTTCATCTGCTGGCTTCTTCTCTCTCTTCTCCCTGGCCGTGACGAGGTTCGGCAGGTCGAGTGAATTTCGCATGAGCGCAAGTAAGGAAAACATAGCCCGTATTTGCAATGCAGGCAGCTGTTTCATTCGCCTCAAATGTCAATGGCTGCC
Organism: Argentina silus; assembly: GCF_951799395.1. Classification (NCBI taxonomy): domain Eukaryota; kingdom Metazoa; phylum Chordata; class Actinopteri; order Argentiniformes; family Argentinidae; genus Argentina; species Argentina silus. The sequence continues at coordinate 51,545,310 of NC_139654.1, forward strand.
CGGAATCAGGCTAATATGTGCTGAAGTTTAATCTGGATGAAAAAACCGAGAGGAACTGATATGCTGTGCTTTTTCGTCCTGCATCTGCGCGCGCATCGCGTGTATAATTTTCTGTTTGCAGGAGCCGGATAGCGCAGATACTCCTCGGACAGATCTCCCTTCTCTTCTCCCTGGTCGTGACGAAGTTGAGCATAATAGTTTATAAAGTGAATAAAGATTATAAACGTCGATGGACGGTGAATATTGCATGAGCGCAGGTAAGAGATGCAGACAGCTGTTTCCAATGTCAGTAATGGCTCCTCTAATATTGTAGCTTTAGTGAGCGAATTTCCCTGTCTTCTTAGTGATGTCCCCAGTCGCACTACTGTCCTGGAGCACGATTTGGACGTTGGTGATGCTGCCCCCATCAAGCAGCATGCGTACCGTGTCAACATGTCCAAAAGGTCGATCATGAAACAGGAGGTGGCTTATTTACTGGAGAATAATTTGGCTGTACCCAGCTCCAGTCAGTGGAGTTCTCCTTGTATTTTGATCCCTAAGCCTGATGGTACAGTTAGGTTATGTACTGATTATAGGAAAGTGAACGCTGTCACGGTGCCAGACTCTTTTCCTTTGCCCCAGTTAGACGACTGCATAGATACTATTGGTTCAGCTAGATTTGTCAGCAAGTTAGACTTGCTTAAAGGCTATTGGCAAGTTCCACTAACTCCTCATGCTTCGGAGATTTCTGGTTTTGTCACCCCTGACAGTTTCTTGCAATATACTGTTATGGCGTTTGGAATGCGCAATGCACCTGTTACGTTCCAGCGCCTGATAAATATTGTACTGGCCGGTGTTCTGAATTGTACCGCTTACTTGGATGATTTAGTTGTCTACTCTGCCACCTGGTCTGAACATCTGAGTTCTTTGAGAGTTGTGTTTGAGTGTTTGGCCAAGAGGTAATTGACCTTGAACCTCACCATGTGTGAGTTTGGGAAAGCTATGGTCATATATCTTGGTAGGCAGATGAGGCGAGGTAAAGTCTGTACTCTTACTGCCAAGGTCTCAGCTATCACAGCTTGGTGCTGGTGCTGTCTTGCTGCAGGAAGATGCAGATGGTATTGATCACCCAGTCTTTTCTGCAAGTTTAAAGACTGTCAGTCTCGGTACTCCACCATTGAACAGGAGACTCTTGCTTTGTTGCTCGCCCTACAATTCTTTGAGGTTCATGTTGGTTCTAACGTTCTCCCTGTCGTTGTGTATACAGACCACAATCCTTTAGTTTGTTTTTTTAAATAGGATGCACAACCACTGGCTCATGTGGTGGGCCTTAATGGTACAGAGTTATAATTTAGTGGTCAAGCACAAGAAGGGTTCTGAGAATGTTCTGGCTGATGCGCTTTCTCGCGCAACGTTTTGTTTTTGTTTCATTGTACAACATTTGTTTTGTTGAGAGAAAAAAAAATGACCATGACATGTATATTTAGTTTGTACTATTCCTTTTGCATCGCAATCCCTACAGGTTTGCTCTTTATGGGTGGGAGTGTTACGCCACACCTGTAGTTAGCCCCAGGGTAGGCAGGTAAGACGCCCATGGGCTTACACCTCCATCACGCAGGTTTGGTTTTGTCTATATACATAGGCGCCACCTCTTGTATTTTGGGTTTAGGGTAGGCGGGCAAGACAGTTAGTCAGATAGCAGACTTTGTAATTAGAACAGGTAGGATTAGAATTATAGCTTGGGTGTTATTTTTATTTTCATTTATTTGGCGCCATCTGGCGTCCTCCCCTTAGTCCCCCCGTGTTGTTTGTTATTTTTATTGTAAATAAATCTTTCTTGTTTTTGGCATTTTATAAAGTTGTCCTAGTAGTTTGTGTTGCACTACCACAGCACCAGCGGTTCCCAGCACACAGTGCTTTCCTGCACTGAATCTGTGTGCATTGCTTTTGTTTACATGAAAGTGGCATCAATGAAATTACCGGTGTAAGGATATATCCAACTCGGGTTGCACAGATGACTCGGGTAGCGTTCGGGGTGCTCAGATGCTCTGCGCAGATGCTTGGAGCATCTATTGTGCAATAATCCGAATTATGAGTGCATGTCTATTTAATAGATTTTTTGGGGTGTCATTTAGCTGATATGCTTTTGTATCTAGCTAGTTTTGTGCTGTGTAATGTAGCATAATAGTTAATCAACAAGAACCCCATAACTACTGTATGTTGGCTCAATAAGTTCACCAAAACATATCCAGGTTCATACTTTTTATTACAAAATGAACAAAGGTGGGATGGTCGGATAGATGAAAAGGAATGGTTGGATAAAAAGGCGGCAAAATATCAGCTGATCTGAGGAGAAACGGTCTAAAAATGTTTGATTTTACATTAAACATACACATGACATTACAGACACCCCCCCCCCCCCCCCCCCGTATAAGAATGTGTGTTATCTCCAACAGTGAAGGTCATAGTCACTGCGTCGTTCAGCTCCCATACCTGGACACACCACCACGGAGTGAGTGTCAGTACTATATGTAAGCTATATGTGTTTTTGTTTATTTTGCTCAGAGTATGTAAAACAGGCATTTTACCTTGGTACATTGTAACAATACTATGTTGTTGCATAGGCTACAGGTGAGATGACAATTAATATCTTGGAACATTTAAAGATGTGAGAACAGGATGAAGAGAATGAGCAAATAAAATAAACAAGTTGAACAGGTACATTATCGTTGGCAGTTCAGTTTGTGAAAATGAAGAAAAAAAGTTACCAAAAATGTTGTTATTTTATGATGTTAGCTTTCCTGAAGGGAAACATCAGGCACCCATGCATTAAGTACGGAGGCTCCACGCTCTACAGGGCTGATGGTGTTCACCTCACTAACAAGGGCAACCGTCTGCCCCTCAAGAGCCCCCGGGAAGGTCTCACTGCCACTGGCACTGTGTAGACGAGCACATACACAAAGGCTCTTATAAGAGCCACTCAGTCGATAAAATATATGGACACCCTACGAGCCAAAAGCATCTGTCACGGTGTGAAAATGTACTCGGGTGATTTCATTTTAACGATTGAGTTGAACATCACTTATGGCTGCCTAATGTTGAATTGGATAAATACTGTAGTGACTCTCTACATAAAGCTAGCTCGATACAAACGCATACCTAATTTACGATCCATAAATACATTAGCTTAGCTAAATTGCACACACAAAAAAAATGGACCTGAAATAATTAAATACATGTGCACTCACAATTTATTGTGCAATATCAAAACCCGGAAATGATGTGGAAATAGATGCGCCAAGCATCTGATCACACTACCCGAGCATCTGAGTACCCCGAACGCTACCCGAGCCATCTGTGCACCCTGAGTGGAATTTATCCTGACACGTGAAGCTGGTCCCAGATCAAATGATCAAAATTGATTTATGACGCTCAAGTGAAGTGTGATTATATACAAATATTTTATGTATAGCTGATATTTTATTGTATTCCCATAATAATTCATCATATCCTACCTGTTTTTAACACCCCTGTTCACAGGCAAGTAGCATAGCTAGCAGAGTAACAAGTTGTTGAGTCCGATTTGTTTTTTTTTGGTACGGATTGTAAAATTTACCCTTGACTGTTTGTGCTTCATTTGTTTACACTACACAGATCCACCTCACAGTCCAGCTACTATTTCTGAACCCAAGTCCACAGAGTTGTTGCTGTGAAGAAAAGCAGAAAAGCACACCGTGGGGTCCAGAGATGGTGGCGGTGAAGCTGGAGGACTGCAGTCAGACACTGGAACTCAATGTGGCAGTGAAAGAGGAGGAAGGAGGAGAGGAAGTGGAGGAGAAAGACGGTGAGTTCATGTTATGTATTTGGCTAAGGCCAGGCCAAATTCTTTAGTAAGTCAATGGGCACTGGCAGATATTTAGCGGTGTATGCAATCAAACAGTTATTTAAAAATGTTCCCATGATTTTCCCCATAGCAGTTGTTTATTCACTCAAAGAAACATTCAAATGTATGTATATCAACTTTTATGAATGATCATAGAATTACAACTTTTGAGCAACGGGGTGGTAGTCAAAGGTAGGCCTATAATAAATATGCTTTAAGTTTATCAGTGAGTTAATCATGTTAATCAGTAAGTTAATCATCAAACATTGATTAGGTACCCATTTGCATTTGTTGTAATATCAACACACTCTGACAACCTCAAGTTCCCACAGTGTCTGCAGACCCCGGAGATGTTGTGTTACTTCTGGCACTGCTGAGTCTATGGAAGCAGTACTTGTTCTCATATTGTTTCTAATCCTGTATATGTTCCTATTCTTACAGGAGAGAGCTCCAACCCAGGCTCAGACAGCGAGCCCAGCTCCACCGCATCAGGAAACCATAAACAACACAGAGAGAGGTGCTCAAGATGGAAGAATCATCACTGCATGGACTGCTTCAGTAGTTTCTATGAGCAAAAGGATTTGAGAAATCACACCTGCAGGTCCCGTCCGTGTTTAGATTGCAGTGAGTTTCATTTGTTCAACTCACTTTAAATCACAACCACAGATTCACGGAGGAGAGAAGACTCACCCTTGCCTTCAGTGTGGAAAGAGTTTTGGTCAAATGAGCAACCTAAAGAGGCATCAGAGAATACACACAGGAGAGAAGCCATACCAATGCTCGCACTGTGAGAAGAGTTTCAGGGATGTGGGGAACCTAAAGACACATCAGAGAATACACACAGGAGAGAGGCCATATCACTGCTCCCATTGTGGGAAGAGTTTCACTATGGCAGGAGACCTAAAGACACACCAGAGAATACACACTGGAGAGAGACCATACCACTGCTCCCACTGTGGGAAAAGTTTCAATCAGGCAGGAGCCTTACAGAAACATCAGAGAATACACACTGGAGAGAGACCATACCACTGCTCCCAGTGTGGGAAGAGTTTCATTCAGGCAGGAGCCTTACAGAATCACCAGAGAGGCCGCACCAATGCTCCCAGTGTGGGCAGAGTTTCAACAGAGCAGGAGCCTTACAGATACATCAGAGAATACACACAGGAGAGAGGCCATACCACTGCTCCCAGTGTGGGAAGAGTTTCATTCAGGCAGGAGCCTTGCAGAATCACCAGAGAATACACACAGGAGAGAGGCTGCACCACTGCTCCCAGTGTGGGAAGAGTTTCAGTCATGCAGGAGACCTAACGACACACCAGAGAATACACACAGGAGAGAAGCCATACCACTGTTCCCAGTGTGGGAAGAGATTCAGCCAGGCAGGAGCACTAAAGAAACATCAGAGAACACATACACAGGAGAGAGTCCATACTGGTGCTCCCAATGTGGGAAGTGTTTCAGTCACTCTTTCACCCTGAAGACACATCAGAGCATACACAAATGAGTTCAAACGACTGTTCCCAGTTTGGGAGGAGTTTCAAGGAGGCAGGAGCCCTAGAGGACGAGGAGGACTGGTTGGCTACGCCACGCCACGTCACGTATATTTGCTTGTAACGACAGAAGACTCTGTTGTGTTTGTATCTATTCTGGATACTGAGGCCTGTCAGTCTGTCTTCCCTCTACCTTCAGGCTCCCTCCCTGGTGGTGGGCTGGAGAGAATGAGTGCGGTAAATAAGGTTGTGTTTGTACAGAGCAGAGTGGAGCAGGGAGAGGGTGGTATCATTGTAATCCGGCCTGTGTGTTTTATGAAGGTGTGAAACTAGAGCCACGCAGACATGCAACCTACACTTAGCAGCAGAGGCAGCAGCTCCCAATTGGATGGACCTTTGCAGAGTTCAGGGTTTGGGTCTATTTGGTTTTAATTTCAGGGGGTGATTTTAATTCCTAATTAAATATTTGAAAAAAAAATGTTTGTTGTTTTGTTGTCCTTAAAGGGTCATATATAGCCCTCAGGGAGTGTTCATTCATCTCGCACATACATTATCTACAGTGACTCGTTTACTTGTAAGGTGTCATATTGTGGCTGTTTAACACTGACAAGCGAATCACATTAACACAATGCCATTTCTGAGCCAGGTCAAGCAATGCCAGGAAGATGCAACTGAGAGTTTATGGTAAATGCTAAATGGGATGCTTGGGACGGCCCGACTGAAGTTGAAATTTAAACGTTTAAGGGTTAGGGTTATGTAACTGTTAGGGTTTAGGATTCCATTTAGAGTCTACTAAAAGTTCGGCAGCAAGCTCACTGATGATTGGTTCATCATAATGAACTACCATTTTAGCTGCAATGTGTTAATCTGTGCAGCAGGGGGCAGAGAAGATGATCTTTTCATGAACAGCACTACCAATAGGGGGCCTTTCCTCACTTCACATTCAGCCATATAAATCTATATATAAATAGCTATTGGGTTAAATATTGAAAGTAAAAACTAAATAAAGTCAAGCTAAGGCACAGATGTATCCCTTTGTCACTCTCTTCATACTCCTCAGTATCAACATGCTTCTGCTGGCCCTCCTGTCCTTTTCCCATGTCCTCCTCTGTGTGTGACTGTTCCTAACTCACCACCAGAACTGGGTCAAATAGTATTTGAGCATTTGCTTGAGCCTGCCTGGAGGGCTAGGTGGGCGGGGTTTGCACTTTTGAGACTCTACCATTGGTTGAATTGCAACAGGCAAACACAATCAAGCGCAGCTATGTATTTGAAATGATTTCCAATAAGATCTGAACCCAGGTCTGCTCAGCACTGACAGTGTGGTATGTGATGTGACAAGCGTTAGATGGTTAACAAGTTGCAAGTGTTACTTACAATGTTGCAAGCACTGTCTATAGTAGACTACAATATAAAACATTTATTGTACTAAACTGTACAATTAACTGGGTTCTGAACATCAACCATCTGATTTGACCTGATTTTCTATCATTCAGCATTCCCTGAGCTAGTTAAATATTTACAATGTCACCACAGCGGAGATACCAACACAGCCCTGTGGATGGGATTAGAGCCAGCAGAAATCCCTGACATCTCCATGTTCTCAAAATCAGTGGATTTGGTTACGAGGAACTGTGCTGAGTCGACATATTAAGACACCCAACAGTTTTTCTGTATATCCCAATGTGTGCAGATAAAAATGTCTTGTTATTTTTTCTTTCTTTTGCAATTAATATATTATGATTACTGTATCAATATCAATGAAACAACTGTCAATATATAACAATATATCGATATCAACGTTTTGATAGACATGTTTTTTTCGATCTTTTAATTTGAAGTTTTTTTAAAACCGGAAGTTCCCATAAATCTGCTTGAACTTTCTCTGATCGTGATGAAGTTGACCAGGTTGATCATAACAATTTTATAAACGTCGATGGTCGGTGAATATTGCATGAGCGCAGGTAAGGAAAACATGGTCCGTATGTCTAATGCAGGCAGATGTTTCATTCCTCAAATGTCAATGGCTCGGCCAGTATGTCCTGCAGTTTTATCTGGATGAAATGAACCGCGTGGCCAGTATGTCCGGCCAGTATGTTCGGCCAGTATGTCCTGCAGTTTTATCTGGATGAAATGAACCGCGTGGCCAGTATGTTCGGCCAGTATGTCCTGCAGTTTTATCTGGATGAAATGAACCGCGTGGCCAGTATGTCCGGCCAGTATGTTCGGCCAGTATGTCCTGCAGTTTTATCTGGATGAAATGAACCGCGTGGCCAGTATGTTCGGCCAGTATGTCCTGCAGTTTTATCTGGATGAAATGAACCGCGTGGCCAGTATGTCCGGCCAGTATGTTCGGCCAGTATGTCCTGCAGTTTTATCTGGATGAAATGAACCGCGTGGAACAGTCCGTATTATGATCGACGATTTCTGAGACATCAGACAACATCTTAACTGTAAAACATGATATATTTGGGTATTTAACAATAACGTAATGATTTTGATTTCACGTTACGCTTCCTGTTTTCTTCCCGATATCCAGGTCAGTTGCCCATTGTCAATACAACTGTTCGGTCATTCCGACAATATAGATCGAAATATATAAATATATATACAATAAAATGAACAGACTTCAAATATGTGTTGCCCATAACATGTTTGATTAGCTTTCATTTACGTTAAATAGTACCCGAAAACCACCTTTACAACCTAGCGGTGGAGGAGGTTGGAGTAAAGCAGTCTCGTTGAAATGAATGGAAAACATTGATACTATTTATCAAGCTGTTATCGTCTCCTATCCTATGTATCTTCTTCAAGAGCATTTGTTCCCATATGGCCATGTAAAGTTAGTCATGAGCTCTTATTAGTCAATATTAGATTAGATTCAACTTTATTGTCATTGTGCAGAGTACAAGTACAGAGACAACGAAATGCAGTTAGCGTCTAACCAGAAGTGCAAAATAGCAGAAAGTGCAATGAACAGTATTTACAGGTAGTGCAATATATGAGCAGTAAGTAGTGCAGTATAATATAAGCAGTGCAGTATAAGCAGTATATGAGTAAGCAGTAGCATTATAGCAGAATAAATAGTTACAGTATGAACAGTGTAGCAGCATATGAGCTGTATAGGTAATGCAGTCTAGCAGTATATATGTATTAACAGTAACATGAGGTAGATAGCAGAATAAATATAAATATGGAATGCCGTATAAACAGTATAAACAGGTATGTACAGTATGTGCAGTAGTATTAAAGAAAATATAAGGATATGTGCATTATGTGCATTATGAACAGTATGGACAGATATGTACAGAAGAGCAGTGGTATTGAGTAAGAGCAGGGGAGGGGAGTAATAGTGCAATTGTCCGGGTGGGTGGGTGGGTGGGGGGGGGGGTTGCAGGGGTTGCAGGGGTTGGTAGGTTGTCAGGTAGGTGCAGTGTTCAAGTTCAGTAGGGTGACAGCCGCAGGGAAGAAGCTGCCTCTGAACCTGCTGGTTCGGGTGCGGAGAGACCTGTAGCGCCTCCCGGAGGGGAGTGAGGTGAAAAGTCTATGGTTGGGGTGAGAAATGTCCTTGACGATGCTGCGTGCCTTACGCAAGCATCGTTTGCCCTGGACAGCCTCGATGGAGGGGAGTGAGGAACCGGTGATGCGTTGGGCAGTTTTCACCACCCTCTGCAGTGCTTTCCGGTCCGATGCCGAGCAGTTGCCATACCATACTGTGACACAGTTGGTAAGGATACTCTCGATGGTGCAGCGGTAGAAGTTCACCAGGATCTGAGGAGACAGATGGACCTTCTTTAGTCTCCTCAGGAAGAAGAGACGCTGGTGAGCCTTCTTTATCAGGGTGGAGGTGTCGAGGGTCCAGGAGGGGTCCTCAGAGATGTGGACACCCAGAAACTTGAAGCTGGTGACTCGCTCCACCTCAGTCCCGTTGATGAGGATGGGGGTGTGTGCGCCAGCTTTAGACTTCCTGAAGTCCACAATGAGTTCTTTGGTCTTCCTGGTGTTGAGAGCCAGGTTATTGTCGTTGCACCACACTGTTAGGTGCTGGACCTCCTCCCTGTAGGCCGACTCATCGTTGTTGCTGATGAGACCGATCACTGTTGTGTCGTCTGCAAACTTAACAATGGTGTTTGAGCCATGTACAGGTGTGCAGTCGTAGGTGAAGAGGGAGTAAAGGAGGGGGCTCAGCACACAGCCTTGTGGAACGCCAGTGTTCAGGGTGAGGGTTGAAGAGGTGTGGTTGTGAAGCCTAACAGACTGCGGCCTGTTGGTTAGGAAGTCCAGAATCCAGTTGCAGAGGGAGGAGTTGATGCCCAGTTGCCTGAGTTTGGAGATCAGTTTGGAGGGGATGATGGTGTTGAATGCTGAACTGAAGTCAATGAACAGCATTCTCACATAAGAGTTAGTCTTGTCGAGGTGGGACAGGGCGGAGTGAAGTGCCGTTGAAATGGCATCCTCTGTACTCCTGTTCTGCCGGTAGGCGAATTGAAAGGGGTCCAGTGTGGGTGGTAGGCAGGTCTTGAGTTGAGCTAAGACCAGCCTCTCGAAGCACTTCATGATGATGGGCGTGAGTGCCACTGGTCGGAAGTCATTTAAGCTCGTTGCAGTGGAGTGTTTTGGCACCGGCACGATGGAGGTGGTTTTGAAGCACGCGGGGACAGCTGCTTGGGCTAGGGACAGGTTGAATATGTCAGTCCAAACCTTAGTCAGCTGCACAGCGCAGGCCCTGAGGACGCGTCCGGGGATCCCATCAGGACCAGCAGCCTTGCGTGCGTTAGTCCTGCTCAGTGCCGCACACACGTCGGTGGGAGAGAGTGAGGGGCTGGTGATCCGCAGGGAGCACAGCCTTGATGGCCACCTCCTTGTTGTCCCTGTCAAAGCGGCCGTAGAAGTGGTTCAGCTCATCAGGGAGGGAGGCGTCAACGGAGAGGGGTGGGGTGTTAGTTGGTTTGTAGTCTGTGATGGCCTGGATGCCCTGCCACATGCGTCGGGGGTCAGAGTTGTTCCTGAAGTGATCCTCTATCCTCAGCTTGTGGTTGTGCTTGGCCTTTTTGATGCCCCTCTGCAGATTAGCCCTGGATGAGCTATAGGCCCGAGCATCCCCTGATCTGAAGGCAATGTCGTGTGCCTTCAGCAGGAGTCGGACCTCACTGTTCATCCATGGCTTCTGATTAGGGAAAGTGGTGATCTGCTTGAGTGTGGTGACACTGTTGATGTTGGAATTGATGTAGTCCAAAACAGAGGAGGCATATGAATCAATGTCCGTGTGGGAGTCATGGGTGGCCTGAGTGGCAAACACACCCCAGTCAGTGTTTCCAAAACGCTGCTGGAGCGCTGAGTCAGCTCCCTCTGGCCAGAATATAAGCAACTATATACTATTATTTAGTTAAGGAACAAATGATGTTTATTACTTTTACCCATATTGTAATAGCTGAAACCTGCTCAAACTAAGCTTTTAATGACAGATAATCTCATAAAATTGTGACCATTTTTTATCAACAGTCATGCTTTACTGCTATATATATATATTTATAAATAAAAAACTAACCTACTGCACATATATAGGCTATAGCGGTAAAGCATGATTGTTGGGAGAGGGATGCAGTAGTGATGTTGCCAGCAGGAAACGCTTTTGCGTCCAGATTGCAATATGAACTTCAAGTACGATGGCAGAGGTACGTGTCTACACAATCCTGCATGAACATTGGAATATTTTGCATACAGCTTGAAAGTATGCCCATCTTGGACCCTTAAAACTTCTCCAAAACAACCTGTTGACCACTTCTGATGATTTGGTTAAACTAACCCCCATGGTAGTCACTAAATCCTTGTAAACTTCCCTAGCAGCATCTGAGTATCTACCACGTTCAAAAGTTATCTCTGTCAAACTCGTCTCTCTCCTCCCAGAGACTCCTTCACACACACACACACACGCACGCACGCACACGCCTGTGCACAAACATATAGCTACTCTTATGTGCCTTTATTCATGCCTTGTTCATGGCTCATAAAATAACCTTTGTCGTAGTTTATCGACGAAATGTCTGACACTCCAAGCTTGCTATTGAACAGAAGTAGCAAGCTAGATAGTGTTTTGTCAAAAATTATTGCAGTTTGCCATCAGACAGTAGTACAAAAATACTCCGCTCCGCCTAACACGGTTGCAGCCTGGCTAGCTCTCCCTCTCGTTCACACTCCCACGTCTGATACATTATTTCTAAAATAAAAAAAGCCCCAAACGGGATATGTTAGCGGTTTTCAGTTTGTTGTCGATGAGACTTTGGCGAAGACAATCATATAATATTGGGTTCATTCGTTTTTGATTCCGGAGCTGTGTGAATCGTTAATCGTTTATCGTTTATCGTTAATCCTAACGATAAAACAAGGGTTGGCACTTATTTGAGTGATGGTTTGAAAAACCAATAGAAAGTGTGGTTGGGGACAATTGATTTAAATAAGTATTTAGTATTTGTAAATGCTTAAACAAGTTTAACGTGGGCGTTTTTTTTTTTTTTTTATTTACATACTGTAACGACCCTGTGTAAGGCCCGTTAGCAGCTCCGCCAAGGGAGTTAACTCTCTTGGTGTTGTGGCTAGCGCGGCCGGTTTGTAAGCGGAAGGTTGCGAGTTCGATACCCGCTTAAGGCAAGCTACTCTGCCCCGCCGTTCGTTACAATACATTTGCACCGATCGGAAGAAGGCTACGACTACTAAGGCTACTATCTGAGAACACGCCTGTGTTCTCTGAGCTCCAATAAACTCCAGCTAGCTCCATTATGACTTTCAGTTTCGCTTATCGCTGTTTTCGTGGCTTCAAAATAAAAGTGCTTCAAAATAATTTTAAGATTTCAATACATCTCTGGTGCCACTCTACTCCTCAACACTTCCAGAATGTGAGTTGCGAGGTGAGTTTTGAATTGAAAATGTTGCTGGCTGTTTACTGCGACCATACATCTCAAACATCTTTGTGCTCCCAAGTAGAGTGGTACCAGAGATGTAGAACAGATGTAGAACAGTTGTCTCCTTCTAACCAAGCTTCTTGCTGATGGTCTTGTAGCCCATTCCAGCCTTGTGCAGGTCTACAACTCTTACCCTGATGTCCTTTGAATGTTCTTTAGTCTTGCCCATGGTGGTGGAGAGGTTGGAATGGAAGAGATTGATTCTATTGACAGGTGTCTTTTATACCCATAACAAGCAGAGATTAGGAGTACTTTTCCTAAAGTGACAGGACTAATCTGTGTGCCTCATGGGCATATAACCGGTCTGTATGAGCCAGAATTCTTGCTGGTTTGTAGGGGATCAAATACTTATTTCCTTCGATCGAATGCAAATGAATTTATAACTTTATATAATGTGTTTTTTCTGGACTTCTTTGTTGATATTCTGTGTCTATTTGTTAAAATAAAAGTACCATAAAAATGATAGACCACTCATTTCTTTGTAATCGGGCAAACTAACAAAATCAGCAGGGGATCAAATAATTATTTCCCCCACTGTATATACGTTCTCTGGTGTGCTGACAACAAAACAGTGCTTTTCCGCCCCGAATTTGCACATGCTTTGCGCTTGTTTACATGAAATACATCTCCTTAGAGTGGTATTTTAAAAGAGTGGTGCCAATGGAATTACTGGAGGCTTCAAATAGTTCCAAAAAATCCGTCCAGATTTACTCAATACATGGCTACTCTCAAGTAAAACAATAAAACTACCCCCATTTGGAAAATCTCACTCTTGAATTGGTTTAACCATGCAAGTTAAATTTACAGTATCTATACAGTTTGAAAATGATTAGGTAAGCTAGTAATATTTCTCAGACTGGCTCCGCGGGCAAACAAACAGTTGACTGGCAACTTGCTCCATAGGTTTGCGTGAAGGAACTATTTGAGTCTCCATAAGTGTTAGTCAAAATATACAAATATTTTATGTATAGTCTATATTTTATTTTATTGTATTCCCATAACAATTCATTATGTCCTATATGTTTTAATACCCTTGTCCACAGGCTAGCATAGCTAGCAGAATAGCGAGTTAAGAGTCTGATTAGGTTTTTTGGTACAGTTTGTGAAATTTACCCGTGACTGTTTGTGCTTCATTTGTTTACACTACAGATCCACCTCACAGCCCAGCTACTATTTCTGAACCCGTCCACAGAGTTGTTGCTGTGGTTCTTCAGTCCAGAAAACCACACCTTGCGGTCCAGAGATGGTGGCAGTGAAGCTGGAATACTGCAGTCAAACACTGGAACTCAATGTGGTAGTGAAAGAGGAGGAAGGAGGAAAGGAAGTGAAGGAGAAAGATGTGATGGTGAAAGAAGAGGAGGAGGAGGAGGAGGAAGTGGAAGAGAGGAGGAAGAGAGGAGGAAGAGAGGAGGAAGAGAAGGAAGATGTGATGGTGAAAGAAGAGGGAAGAGGATATGAAGTGGTGGAGGAAGATATGAAAGAGGAGGAAGGAGAAGACGCAGAAGAAAAGAAGGATGTGATGGTGGAGGAAGAGGAAGCGGAGGATAAAGATGTGATAATGAAAGAAGAGCAAGGAGAAGATGAAGTGGAGGAGAAAGAAGGTGAGATTATGTACAGTACCTTCGGAAAGTATTCAGACCCCTTCACTTTTTCCACATTTTGTTGTGTTATAGACTAAATTTAAAATGGATTAAATTAAAATAATTTGCCATCAATCCACACACAATACCCCAGAATGACAAAGCGAAAACAGATTTTTAGAAATGTCAGTAAATTTATTAAAATCGCAGAAATGCAGAAATACCTCATGTACATAAGTATTCAGACCCTTTGCAAAACCTAGACATCCACCACAGGAGATTTATAAAAATCTTCAAAGTTGAATGGTGGGGAGGAAAAAGCATGGGACATCCTCTCAGTCACTCTACAAAATTGGTCTATAACCAAGTGGCCAAAAATAATCCCTGAATGGAAATCTTAATATATAATATAACTTAATAATCTAATATATCTTAATAATCTCATATCCATAATTGTGTTTGCAACAATGAATTCAAGTGATAGCAAAGAAAGTGGCTGGAACTGTGTTTTCGTTTTGTCATTCTGGGGTATTGTGTGTGGATTGATGGCAAATTCTTTTAATTTAATCAATTTTAAATTGAGTCTATAACACAACAAAATGTGGAAAAAGTGAAGGGGTCTGAATACTTTCTGAAGGCACTGTATTTGTATATTTATTTTTGTTTTTCCTATGATTTCTCCACAGGAGTTGTTCATTCATTCAAACAAAATTGATCATGAAAATACAACTGTTGAGCAACGGAGTCTTAGGTAGGCCTATAATACATATGCCTTAACACAATCATTAATCATGGAACATTGATTAGGCGGTAGCGGGGGTTGGAGGGGCGTGCACACATGCTGACATAGCCCCCCTACTGGTTTGGGTGAATGTCAATTTAGATGAGACTTGAATTCATATTACACTATATATTTACAGCATATATTTACTGCCGTTAAAGACACATGGTGTGATGCTGAATAGACTCAACATGTAGAGCCATGGCTAAAGCCTTGGAAGATCTCCTCTCCTCCTCTCTCCTCTACTCCTCCTCTTTCCTCCCCTTCTGCCCTCTTCCTCCACTTTCCTCTCTCCCTTGCTGCACTCGCCTTTGCCGTACCTTTCTAGTAAAGTAAACACACTTGATAAAGAAATCAGTAGGATCGTTTTCTCAAGTATTTTATTAGGGACATTACAATGCCTTAGCAACTCGCCAACTTACCACTACATATTTTAGATGGCATCATTTCTTTGTACGCCTTCAAAATTACAGGGGCATTTTCAAGAGCCCAGAGCCTTCTCCCTACCTGACTATTCTTCGCTTCTTCATCATCAGGGGCAATCTTTCTCTTCTGTAAAAAATACTTTTACAAACTCATCTGAAAGTTAAATGAAGCAGATTTTATTTGACTAATGTTAGCTAGACCCAGCTTGTATCATCATTTAAACTGATTGCTAAATATTACCTTGAGGAACTGTGTGATCTAGCATAGTCACATTGAAAATAACTGTCATCTAGCTATTCAACAACATAGTCGCCAATAAATGGTAAAGGGGAAGTTTTGTGGAAAAAAGTGTGTAGCTTAGTGCTAGCTAGCTATCTCTCTACATTATTGTCGCTGCTCAAACCTGGTCTTGTCCCACTATCACTCAACTGTGTCTGCATTTGCGCTCTCACCTATAGTCTACTAGCAACGTGAGTGGTTGACACTCCGTCAGAGTGCAGAGAGACTATATGTTGTTGCGTACCTCCATTTTTAAGTTTTTATTCTAGAAGTCCCACAGCAGCGGGGGTAAATATCTTGCAGTGAGGGGCCAGTGGAAACACTGGATGAGGTACTCATTTGCATTTGTTGTAATATCAACACACTCTGACAACCTCAAGTTCCCACAGTTTCTGCAGACCCCAGATGTGTTACTTCTGACACTGGTGAGCCTGTGGAAGCACTACTTGTTCTCATCTTTTCTAATCCTGTATATGTTCCTATTCTTACAGGAGAGAGCTCCAACCAAGGCTTAGACAGCGAGCCCAGCTCCACCGCATCAGGAAACCATAAACAACACAGGCAGAGGAGCTTAAGACAGAAGAATCACCAGTGCATGGACTACTTCAGTAGTTTCTATGAGCAAGAGGATTTGACTCACAGAGGAGAGGAGACTCACCCTTGCCTTCAGTGTGGAAAGAGTTTTGGTCATATGAGTAACCTAAAGAGGCATCAGAGAATACACACAGGAGAGAAGCCATACCAATGCTCGCACTGTGAGAAGAGTTTCAGGGATGTGGGGCACCTAAAGACACATCAGAGAATACACACAGGAGAGAGGCCACACCACTGCTCCCAGTGCGGGAAGAGTTTCAGTCATCCAGGAGACCTAAAAGTGCATCAGAGAATACACACAGGAGAGAGGCCATATCACTGCTCCCATTGTGGGAAGAGTTTCACTATTGCAGGATCCCTAAAGACACACCAGAGAATACACACTGGAGAGAGACCATACCACTGCTCCCACTGTTGGAAAAGTTTCAGTCAGGCAGGAGCCTTGCAAACACACCAGAGAATTCACACAGGAGAGAGGCCATATCACTGCTCTCAGTGTGGGAAGCATTTCAACAAGACAGGATCCCTAAAGGCACATCAGAGAATACACACAGGAGAGAGGCCCCATCACTGCTCCCAGTGTGGGAAGACTTTCAACAAGACAGGATCCCTAAAGACACACCAGAGAATACACACAGGAGAGAAGCCATACCACTGCTCCCAGTGTGGGAAGACTTTCAATCACTCTAGCAACCTAAAGACACATCAGAGAATACACACAGGAGAGAGGCCCCATCACTGCTCCCAGTGTGGGAAGACTTTCAACAAGACAGGATCCCTAAAGACACACCAGAGAATACACACTGGAGAGAGACCATACCACTGCTCCCACTGTGGGAAAAGTTTCAATTTGGCAGGAGCCTTGCAAACACACCAGAGAATACACACAGGAGAGAAGCCATACCACTGCTCCCAGTGTGGGAAGAGTTTCAACCAGGCAGGAGCCTTGCAAACACACCAGAGAATACACACAGGAGAGAAGCCATACCACTGCTCCCAGTGTGGGAAGACTTTCAACCAGGCAGGATCCCTGAAGGCACATCAGAGAATACACACAGGAGAGAAGCCATACCACTGCTCCCAGTGTGGGAAGACTTTCAATCACTCTAGCAGCCTAAAGACACATCAGAGAATACACACAGGAGAGAGGCCCTATCACTGCTCCCAGTGTGGGAAGAGTTTCACTATGGCAGGAGACCTAAAGAGACACCAGAGAATACACACTGGAGAGAGACCATACCACTGCTCCCACTGTGGGAAAAGTTTCAACAAGGCAGGAGCCTTGCAAACACACCAGAGAATACACACAGGAGAGAAGCCATACCACTGCTCCCAGTGCGGGAAGACTTTCAATCGCTCTAGCAGCCTAAAGACACATCAGAGAATACACACAGGAGAGAGGCCATACCACTGCTCCCAGTGCGGGAAGACTTTCAATCGCTCTAGCAGCCTAAAGACACACCAGAGAATACACATACAAGTGCATACAACTGCTTCATCCTAATCCTTCACCTAACCTCCACCCCACTGAAGTTGACAATGGTTTATTAGCATCTAATAGTTTGGTAGCAAGTCCACTGATGATTGGTTTGTGATAACCAACTTACATTTTAGCTGCAATGTGTTCATCTGTACAGCAGGGGGCAGAGAAGATTCTCTGTTCACTTACAGTACTACCAATAGGGGGCATTTCCTCACTTCACTTTACTTTCAGCTGTAGAAATATATATAAATAGCTCTTTGCACAGGTTTACATTTTGGGCAAATATTGCAAAACAAAAACAAGATAAAATCAAGCTCAGGCACAGATCTCTGTCACTCTCTTCATACTCCTCAGTAGCAGACATGCTTCTGCTGGCCTTCTAGTCCCTTTCCCAAGTCTTCCACCGTTCTCCTGAACGCAATGGAACTAGAGGTTGTTGCTACACACATGGCTTTGCATCCATATCATATCAGAAATGTATCTACTCTGTTCCTCGGGTGTTTAGAACAAATCCTCTCATATAAGATGAATAGTTCCTGTACCTCTTTCATCCCAAGTCAAACACTGACAGTATGTACATTTGCTTGTAAGGACAGAATACTCTATTGTGTATCTATTCTGGATACTGAGGCCTGTCAGTCTGTCTTGGTCTACTCATCTACCTCAGATACTCCAGACAGCCAACAGAATGAACCACTGTACTCTCTACCTTCACACTCCCTCCCTGGCGATGGGGTATGACTGCTTTAATTAAAGTTGTGTTTTTAAAGATCAGAGCAGAGAGAGGATAGTATCATGACGTAAGGTGTGTCTGTCTGTCTGTAGGCTACTGAGAATGTAAACCGGCATGTGTGTTTTATGAAGTTATGAAACTGGAGCCACGCAGACATGCAACCTGCCCAAGATTTACAGCATACCACCTCATCTGTGACACAGGGGGTGCTATGATTTGGCCATGTATAGCTACCACAAGAACTGGCTAACTTGTCTTAATTGATGACGTTACTGCTGACAGCAGCAGCAGAATGTATTCTGAAGTGTACAGAAACATATTGTCTGCTTGAGTACAACCAAATGCCTCCAAATTCATTGGATGGTGCTATATCATACAGTAAGACAATGACCCCAAACATACTGCCATTGCAACAAGGGAGTTTTTCAGGGCCACAAAATGGAAAGTTCTTGACTGGCTAAATCAATCGTCAGATTTAAATCCAATTGAACATTCATTTAATTTCTTGATAAGATTTTAGGTAAAAAAGACCTCAAAACAAACAACAGCTGAAGATGGCTGCAGGCCTGGCAGAGCATAACCAGAGAATATACTCAGCATCTTGTGTGGTCAATGGGTCGCAGACTTCATGCAGTTATTGCATGCAATGGATTGTCAACCAAATACTAAACATGAGTACTTTATTTGGACATTATATGATTTCATCCAATACTTTTGAAAACATGTTGTACTTTCTAAATTGTTTGATTTCAAATCCAAACTGTTGGGAGTATAGAGCTAAAAGAAGGCAAAATGCCTCCTCTTTCCAATACTTATGGAGGGCACTGTATCTGGCCAACGTTACGCCCTGCAAGTGTTGTTTGGAGTTTCCAACCTCAAATCACTTGAATGCTTTGAACTTGTAGGTCTGAGATCACAGGTGAATTTTGAGTTTTTGAGTTGGTCATGAATGCACCATTAGACCCGACAGAAATGTTTTTGCTCAAACTCAGTGGATTAGGTTACTAGGGACTGTGTGAACTGAGTATTTCCCACCCCACTTACACTGAGACACACTCAGTAGTTATTTTTTGGGTGTATAACGCAATGTGTACATGGTAGATAGGAGTAATATCAATTTATTAATTTGATTAAACATTGTGTTTCATTATTTTGTCATTTGCAGTCCATATATGTTGATTACTGAGTCAATATAAGTGAAACAACTTTCCAATATCTATTTGAACGTTTTATTAGACATATTCCTATCTTTTATTTTGAAGTTTTCACAAAACCGGAAGTCCCCTTTCATCTGCTGGCTTCTTCTCTCTCTTCTCCCTGGCCGTGACGAGGTTCGGCAGGTCGAGTGAATTTCGCATGAGCGCAAGTAAGGAAAACATAGCCCGTATTTGCAATGCAGGCAGCTGTTTCATTCGCCTCAAATGTCAATGGCTGCCCGGAATCAGGCTAATATGTGCTGAAGTTTAATCTGGATGAAAAAACCGAGAGGAACTGATATGCTGTGCTTTTTCGTCCTGCATCTGCGCGCGCATCGCGTGTATAATTTTCTGTTTGCAGGAGCCGGATAGCGCAGATACTCCTCGGACAGATCTCCCTTCTCTTCTCCCTGGTCGTGACGAAGTTGAGCATAATAGTTTATAAAGTGAATAAAGATTATAAACGTCGATGGACGGTGAATATTGCATGAGCGCAGGTAAGAGATGCAGACAGCTGTTTCCAATGTCAGTAATGGCTCCTCTAATATTGTAGCTTTAGTGAGCGAATTTCCCTGTCTTCTTAGTGATGTCCCCAGTCGCACTACTGTCCTGGAGCACGATTTGGACGTTGGTGATGCTGCCCCCATCAAGCAGCATGCGTACCGTGTCAACATGTCCAAAAGGTCGATCATGAAACAGGAGGTGGCTTATTTACTGGAGAATAATTTGGCTGTACCCAGCTCCAGTCAGTGGAGTTCTCCTTGTATTTTGATCCCTAAGCCTGATGGTACAGTTAGGTTATGTACTGATTATAGGAAAGTGAACGCTGTCACGGTGCCAGACTCTTTTCCTTTGCCCCAGTTAGACGACTGCATAGATACTATTGGTTCAGCTAGATTTGTCAGCAAGTTAGACTTGCTTAAAGGCTATTGGCAAGTTCCACTAACTCCTCATGCTTCGGAGATTTCTGGTTTTGTCACCCCTGACAGTTTCTTGCAATATACTGTTATGGCGTTTGGAATGCGCAATGCACCTGTTACGTTCCAGCGCCTGATAAATATTGTACTGGCCGGTGTTCTGAATTGTACCGCTTACTTGGATGATTTAGTTGTCTACTCTGCCACCTGGTCTGAACATCTGAGTTCTTTGAGAGTTGTGTTTGAGTGTTTGGCCAAGAGGTAATTGACCTTGAACCTCACCATGTGTGAGTTTGGGAAAGCTATGGTCATATATCTTGGTAGGCAGATGAGGCGAGGTAAAGTCTGTACTCTTACTGCCAAGGTCTCAGCTATCACAGCTTGGTGCTGGTGCTGTCTTGCTGCAGGAAGATGCAGATGGTATTGATCACCCAGTCTTTTCTGCAAGTTTAAAGACTGTCAGTCTCGGTACTCCACCATTGAACAGGAGACTCTTGCTTTGTTGCTCGCCCTACAATTCTTTGAGGTTCATGTTGGTTCTAACGTTCTCCCTGTCGTTGTGTATACAGACCACAATCCTTTAGTTTGTTTTTTTAAATAGGATGCACAACCACTGGCTCATGTGGTGGGCCTTAATGGTACAGAGTTATAATTTAGTGGTCAAGCACAAGAAGGGTTCTGAGAATGTTCTGGCTGATGCGCTTTCTCGCGCAACGTTTTGTTTTTGTTTCATTGTACAACATTTGTTTTGTTGAGAGAAAAAAAAATGACCATGACATGTATATTTAGTTTGTACTATTCCTTTTGCATCGCAATCCCTACAGGTTTGCTCTTTATGGGTGGGAGTGTTACGCCACACCTGTAGTTAGCCCCAGGGTAGGCAGGTAAGACGCCCATGGGCTTACACCTCCATCACGCAGGTTTGGTTTTGTCTATATACATAGGCGCCACCTCTTGTATTTTGGGTTTAGGGTAGGCGGGCAAGACAGTTAGTCAGATAGCAGACTTTGTAATTAGAACAGGTAGGATTAGAATTATAGCTTGGGTGTTATTTTTATTTTCATTTATTTGGTGCCATCTGGTGTCCTCCCCTTAGTCCCCCCGTGTTGTTTGTTATTTTTATTGTAAATAAATCTTTCTTGTTTTTGGCATTTTATAAAGTTGTCCTAGTAGTTTGTGTTGCACTACCACAGCACCAGCGGTTCCCAGCACACAGTGCTTTCCTGCACTGAATCTGTGTGCATTGCTTTTGTTTACATGAAAGTGGCATCAATGAAATTACCGGTGTAAGGATATATCCAACTCGGGTTGCACAGATGACTCGGGTAGCGTTCGGGGTGCTCAGATGCTCTGCGCAGATGCTTGGAGCATCTATTGTGCAATAATCCGAATTATGAGTGCATGTCTATTTAATAGATTTTTTGGGGTGTAATTTAGCTGATATGCTTTTGTATCTAGCTAGTTTTGTGCTGTGTAATGTAGCATAATAGTTAATCAACAAGAACCCCATAACTACTGTATGTTGGCTCAATAAGTTCACCAAAACATATCCAGGTTCATACTTTTTATTACAAAATGAACAAAGGTGGGATGGTCGGATAGATGAAAAGGAATGGTTGGATAAAAAGGCGGCAAAATATCAGCTGATCTGAGGAGAAACGGTCTAAAAATGTTTGATTTTACATTAAACATACACATGACATTACAGACACCCCCCCCCCCCCCCCCGTATAAGAATGTGTGTTATCTCCAACAGTGAAGGTCATAGTCACTGCGTCGTTCAGCTCCCATACCTGGACACACCACCACGGAGTGAGTGTCAGTACTATATGTAAGCTATATGTGTTTTTGCTCAGAGTATGTAAAACAGGCATTTTACCTTGGTACATTGTAACAATACTATGTTGTTGCATAGGCTACAGGTGAGATGACAATTAATATCTTGGAACATTTAAAGATGTGAGAACAGGATGAAGAGAATGAGCAAATAAAATAAACAAGTTGAACAGGTACATTATCGTTGGCAGTTCAGTTTGTGAAAATGAAGAAAAAAAGTTACCAAAAATGTTGTTATTTTATGATGTTAGCTTTCCTGAAGGGAAACATCAGGCACCCATGCATTAAGTACGGAGGCTCCACGCTCTACAGGGCTGATGGTGTTCACCTCACTAACAAGGGCAACCGTCTGCCCCTCAAGAGCCTCCGGGAAGGTCTCACTGCCACTGGCACTGTGTAGACGAGCACATACACAAAGGCTCTTATAAGAGCCACTCAGTCGATAAAATATATGGACACCCTACGAGCCAAAAGCATCTGTCACGGTGTGAAAATGTACTCGGGTGATTTCATTTTAACGATTGAGTTGAACATCACTTATGGCTGCCTAATGTTGAATTGGATAAATACTGTAGTGACTCTCTACATAAAGCTAGCTCGATACAAACGCATACCTAATTTACGATCCATAAATACATTAGCTTAGCTAAATTGCACACACAAAAAAAATGGACCTGAAATAATTAAATACATGTGCACTCACAATTTATTGTGCAATATCAAAACCCGGAAATGATGTGGAAATAGATGCGCCAAGCATCTGATCACACTACCCGAGCATCTGAGTACCCCGAACGCTACCCGAGCCATCTGTGCACCCTGAGTGGAATTTATCCTGACACGTGAAGCTGGTCCCAGATCAAATGATCAAAATTGATTTATGACGCTCAAGTGAAGTGTGATTATATACAAATATTTTATGTATAGCTGATATTTTATTGTATTCCCATAATAATTCATCATATCCTACCTGTTTTTAACACCCCTGTTCACAGGCAAGTAGCATAGCTAGCAGAGTAACAAGTTGTTGAGTCCGATTAGTTTTTTTTTGGTACGGATTGTAAAATTTACCCTTGACTGTTTGTGCTTCATTTGTTTACACTACACAGATCCACCTCACAGTCCAGCTACTATTTCTGAACCCAAGTCCACAGAGTTGTTGCTGTGAAGAAAAGCAGAAAAGCACACCGTGGGGTCCAGAGATGGTGGCGGTGAAGCTGGAGGACTGCAGTCAGACACTGGAACTCAATGTGGCAGTGAAAGAGGAGGAAGGAGGAGAGGAAGTGGAGGAGAAAGACGGTGAGTTCATGTTATGTATTTGGCTAAGGCCAGGCCAAATTCTTTAGTAAGTCAATGGGCACTGGCAGATATTTAGCGGTGTATGCAATCAAACAGTTATTTAAAAATGTTCCCATGATTTTCCCCATAGCAGTTGTTCATTCACTCAAAGAAACATTCAAATGTATGTATATCAACTTTTATGAATGATCATAGAATTACAACTTTTGAGCAACGGGGTGGTAGTCAAAGGTAGGCCTATAATAAATATGCTTTAAGTTTATCAGTGAGTTAATCATGTTAATCAGTAAGTTAATCATCAAACATTGATTAGGTACCCATTTGCATTTGTTGTAATATCAACACACTCTGACAACCTCAAGTTCCCACAGTGTCTGCAGACCCCGGAGATGTTGTGTTACTTCTGGCACTGCTGAGTCTATGGAAGCAGTACTTGTTCTCATATTGTTTCTAATCCTGTATATGTTCCTATTCTTACAGGAGAGAGCTCCAACCCAGGCTCAGACAGCGAGCCCAGCTCCACCGCATCAGGAAACCATAAACAACACAGAGAGAGGTGCTCAAGATGGAAGAATCATCACTGCATGGACTGCTTCAGTAGTTTCTATGAGCAAAAGGATTTGAGAAATCACACCTGCAGGTAGATTGCAGTGAGTTTCATTTGTTCAACTCACTTTAAATCACAACCACAGATTCACAGAGGAGAGAAGACTCACCCTTGCCTTCAGTGTGGAAAGAGTTTTGGTCAAATGAGCAACCTAAAGAGGCATCAGAGAATACACACAGGAGAGAAGCCATACCAATGCTCGCACTGTGAGAAGAGTTTCAGGGATGTGGGGAACCTAAAGACACATCAGAGAATACACACAGGAGAGAGGCCATATCACTGCTCCCATTGTGGGAAGAGTTTCACTATGGCAGGAGACCTAAAGACACACCAGAGAATACACACTGGAGAGAGACCATACCACTGCTCCCACTGTGGGAAAAGTTTCAATCAGGCAGGAGCCTTACAGAAACATCAGAGAATACACACTGGAGAGAGACCATACCACTGCTCCCAGTGTGGGAAGAGTTTCATTCAGGCAGGAGCCTTACAGAATCACCAGAGAGGCCGCACCAATGCTCCCAGTGTGGGCAGAGTTTCAACAGAGCAGGAGCCTTACAGATACATCAGAGAATACACACAGGAGAGAGGCCATACCACTGCTCCCAGTGTGAGAAGAGTTTCATTCAGGCAGGAGCCTTGCAGAATCACCAGAGAATACACACAGGAGAGAGGCTGCACCACTGCTCCCAGTGTGGGAAGAGTTTCAGTCATGCAGGAGACCTAACGACACACCAGAGAATACACACAGGAGAGAAGCCATACCACTGTTCCCAGTGTGGGAAGAGATTCAGCCAGGCAGGAGCACTAAAGAAACATCAGAGAACACATACACAGGAGAGAGTCCATACTGGTGCTCCCAATGTGGGAAGTGTTTCAGTCACTCTTTCACCCTGAAGACACATCAGAGCATACACAAATGAGTTCAAACGACTGTTCCCAGTTTGGGAGGAGTTTCAAGGAGGCAGGAGCCCTAGAGGACGAGGAGGACTGGTTGGCTACGCCACGCCACGTCACGTATATTTGCTTGTAACGACAGAAGACTCTGTTGTGTTTGTATCTATTCTGGATACTGAGGCCTGTCAGTCTGTCTTCCCTCTACCTTCAGGCTCCCTCCCTGGTGGTGGGCTGGAGAGAATGAGTGCGGTAAATAAGGTTGTGTTTGTACAGAGCAGAGTGGAGCAGGGAGAGGGTGGTATCATTGTAATCCGGCCTGTGTGTTTTATGAAGGTGTGAAACTAGAGCCACGCAGACATGCAACCTACACTTAGCAGCAGAGGCAGCAGCTCCCAATTGGATGGACCTTTGCAGAGTTCAGGGTTTGGGTCTATTTGGTTTTAATTTCAGGGGGTGATTTTAATTCCTAATTAAATATTTGAAAAAAAAATGTTTGTTGTTTTGTTGTCCTTAAAGGGTCATATATAGCCCTCAGGGAGTGTTCATTCATCTCGCACATACATTATCTACAGTGACTCGTTTACTTGTAAGGTGTCATATTGTGGCTGTTTAACACTGACAAGCGAATCACATTAACACAATGCCATTTCTGAGCCAGGTCAAGCAATGCCAGGAAGATGCAACTGAGAGTTTATGGTAAATGCTAAATGGGATGCTTGGGACGGCCCGACTGAAGTTGAAATTTAAACGTTTAAGGGTTAGGGTTATGTAACTGTTAGGGTTTAGGATTCCATTTAGAGTCTACTAAAAGTTCGGCAGCAAGCTCACTGATGATTGGTTCATCATAATGAACTACCATTTTAGCTGCAATGTGTTAATCTGTGCAGCAGGGGGCAGAGAAGATGATCTTTTCATGAACAGCACTACCAATAGGGGGCCTTTCCTCACTTCACATTCAGCCATATAAATCTATATATAAATAGCTATTGGGTTAAATATTGAAAGTAAAAACTAAATAAAGTCAAGCTAAGGCACAGATGTATCCCTTTGTCACTCTCTTCATACTCCTCAGTATCAACATGCTTCTGCTGGCCCTCCTGTCCTTTTCCCATGTCCTCCTCTGTGTGTGACTGTTCCTAACTCACCACCAGAACTGGGTCAAATAGTATTTGAGCATTTGCTTGAGCCTGCCTGGAGGGCTAGGTGGGCGGGGTTTGCACTTTTGAGACTCTACCATTGGTTGAATTGCAACAGGCAAACACAATCAAGCGCAGCTATGTATTTGAAATTATTTCCAATAAGATCTGAACCCAGGTCTGCTCAGCACTGACAGTGTGGTATGTGATGTGACAAGCGTTAGATGGTTAACAAGTTGCAAGTGTTACTTACAATGTTGCAAGCACTGTCTATAGTAGACTACAATATAAAACATTTATTGTACTAAACTGTACAATTAACTGGGTTCTGAACATCAACCATCTGATTTGACCTGATTTTCTATCATTCAGCATTCCCTGAGCTAGTTAAATATTTACAATGTCACCGCAGCGGAGATACCAACACAGCCCTGTGGATGGGATTAGAGCCAGCAGAAATCCCTGACATCTCCATGTTCTCAAAATCAGTGGATTTGGTTACGAGGAACTGTGCTGAGTCGACATATTAAGACACCCAACAGTTTTTCTGTATATCCCAATGTGTGCAGATAAAAATGTCTTGTTATTTTTTCTTTCTTTTGCAATTAATATATTATGATTACTGTATCAATATCAATGAAACAACTGTCAATATATAACAATATATCGATATCAACGTTTTGATAGACATGTTTTTTTCGATCTTTTAATTTGAAGTTTTTTTAAAACCGGAAGTTCCCATAAATCTGCTTGAACTTTCTCTGATCGTGATGAAGTTGACCAGGTTGATCATAACAATTTTATAAACGTCGATGGTCGGTGAATATTGCATGAGCGCAGGTAAGGAAAACATGGTCCGTATGTCTAATGCAGGCAGATGTTTCATTCCTCAAATGTCAATGGCTCGGCCAGTATGTCCTGCAGTTTTATCTGGATGAAATGAACCGCGTGGCCAGTATGTCCTGCAGTTTTATCTGGATGAAATGAACCGCGTGGCCAGTATGTCCGGCCAGTATGTTCGGCCAGTATGTCCTGCAGTTTTATCTGGATGAAATGAACCGCGTGGCCAGTATGTCCGGCCAGTATGTCCTGCAGTTTTATCTGGATGAAATGAACCGCGTGGCCAGTATGTTCGGCCAGTATGTTCGGCCAGTATGTCCTGCAGTTTTATCTGGATGAAATGAACCGCGTGGAACAGTCCGTATTATGATCGACGATTTCTGAGACATCAGACAACATCTTAACTGTAAAACATGATATATTTGGGTATTTAACAATAACGTAATGATTTTGATTTCACGTTACGCTTCCTGTTTTCTTCCCGATATCCAGGTCAGTTGCCCATTGTCAATACAACTGTTCGGTCATTCCGACAATATAGATCGAAATATATAAATATATATACAATAAAATGAACAGACTTCAAATATGTGTTGCCCATAACATGTTTGATTAGCTTTCATTTACGTTAAATAGTACCCGAAAACCACCTTTACAACCTAGCGGTGGAGGAGGTTGGAGTAAAGCAGTCTCGTTGAAATGAATGGAAAACATTGATACTATTTATCAAGCTGTTATCGTCTCCTATCCGATGTATCTTCTTCAAGAGCATTTGTTCCCATATGGCCATGTAAAGTTAGTCATGAGCTCTTATTAGTCAATATAAGCAACTATGTACTATTATTTAGTTAAGGAACAAATGATGTTTATTACTTTTACCCATACTGTAATAGCTGAAACCTGCTCAAACTAAGCTTTTAATGACAGATAATCTCATAAAATTGTGACCATTTTTTATCAACAGTCATGCTTTACCGCTATATATATATTTATAAATAAAAAACTAACCTACTGCACATATATAGGCTATAGCGGTAAAGCATGATTGTTGGGAGAGGGATGCAGTTGTGATGTTGCCAGCAGGAAACGCTTTTGCGTCCAGATTGCAATATGAACTTCAAGTACGATGGCAGAGGTACGTGTCTACACGATCCTGCATGAACATTGGAATATTTTGCATACAGCTTGAAAGTATGCCCATCTTGGACCCTTAAAACTTCTCCAAAACAACCTGTTGACCACTTCTGATGATTTGGTTAAACTAACCCCCATGGTAGTCACTAAATCCTTGTAAACTTCCCTAGCAGCATCTGAGTATCTACCACGTTCAAAAGTTATCTCTGTCAAACTCGTCTCTCTCCTCCCAGAGACTCCTTCACACACACACACACACACACACGCACGCACATGCCTGTGCACAAACATATAGCTACTCTTATGTGCCTTTATTCATGCCTTGTTCATGGCTCATAAAATAACCTTTGTCGTAGTTTATCGACGAAATGTCTGACACTCCAAGCTTGCTATTGAACAGAAGTAGCAAGCTAGATAGTGTTTTGTCAAAAATTATTGCAGTTTGCCATCAGACAGTAGTACAAAAATACTCCGCTCCGCCTAACACGGTTGCAGCCTGGCTAGCTCTCCCTCTCGTTCACACTCCCACGTCTGATACATTATTTCTAAAATAAAAAAAGCCCCAAACGGGATATGTTAGCGGTTTTCAGTTTGTTGTCGATGAGACTTTGGCGAAGACAATCATATAATATTGGGTTCATTCGTTTTTGATTCCGGAGCTGTGTGAATCGTTAATCGTTAATCGTTTATCGTTAATCCTAACGATAAAACAAGGGTTGGCACTTATTTGAGTGATGGTTTGAAAAACCAATAGAAAGTGTGGTTGGGGACAATTGATTTAAATAAGTATTTAGTATTTGTAAATGCTTAAACAAATTTAACGTGGGCGCTTTTTTTTTTATTCATTTTTTTATTTACATACATTTGCACCGATCGGAAGAAGGCTACGACTACTAAGGCTACTATCTCAGAGAACACGCCTGTGTTCTCTGAGCTCCAATAAACTCCAGCTAGCTCCATTATGACTTTCAGTTTCGCTTATCGCTGTTTTCGTGGCTTCAAAATAAAAGTGCTTCAAAATAATTTAAAGATTTCAATACATCTCTGGTGCCACTCTACTCCTCAACACTTCCAGAATGTGAGTTGCGAGGTGAGTTTTGAATTGAAAATGTTGCTGGCTGTTTACTGCGACCATACATCTCAAACATCTTTGTGCTCCCAAGTAGAGTGGTACCAGAGATGTAGAACAGATGTAGAACAGTTGTCTCCTTCTAACCAACTTCTTGCTGATGGTCTTGTAGCCCATTCCAGCCTTGTGCAGGTCTACAACTCTTACCCTGATGTCCTTTGAATGTTCTTTAGTCTTGCCCATGGTGGTGGAGAGGTTGGAATGGAAGAGATTGATTCTATTGACAGGTGTCTTTTATACCCATAACAAGCAGAGATTAGGAGTACTTTTCCTAAAGTGACAGGACTAATCTGTGTGCCTCATGGGCATATAACCGGTCTGTATGAGCCAGAATTCTTGCTGGTTTGTAGGGGATCAAATACTTATTTCCTTCGATCGAATGCAAATGAATTTATAACTTTATATAATGTGTTTTTTCTGGACTTCTTTGTTGATATTCTGTGTCTATTTGTTAAAATAAAAGTACCATAAAAATTATAGACCACTCATTTCTTTGTAATCGGGCAAACTAACAAAATCAGCAGGGGATCAAATAATTATTTCCCCCACTGTATATACGTTCTCTGGTGTGCTGACAACAAAACAGTGCTTTTCCGCCCCGAATTTGCACATGCTTTGCGCTTGTTTACATGAAATACATCTCCTTAGAGTGGTATTTTAAAAGAGTGGTGCCAATGGAATTACTGGAGGCTTCAAATAGTTCCACAAAATCCATCCAGATTTACTCAATACATGGCCACTCTCAAGTAAAACAATAAAACTACCCCCATTTGGAAAATCTCACTCTTGAATTGGTTTAACCATGCAAGTTAAATTTACAGTATCTATACAGTTTGAAAATGATTAGGTAAGCTAGTAATATTTCTCAGACTGGCTCCGCGGGCAAACAAACAGTTGACTGGCAACTTGCTCCATAGGTTTGCGTGAAGGAACTATTTGAGTCTCCATAAGTGTTAGTCAAAATAAACAAATATTTGATGTATAGTCTATATTTTATTTTATTGTATTCCCATAACAATTCATTATGTCCTATATGTTTTAATACCCTTGTCCACAGGCTAGCATAGCTAGCAGAATAGCGAGTTAAGAGTCTGATTAGGTTTTTTGGTACAGTTTGTGAAATTTACCCGTGACTGTTTGTGCTTCATTTGTTTACACTACAGATCCACCTCACAGCCCAGCTACTATTTCTGAACCCGTCCACAGAGTTGTTGCTGTGGTTCTTCAGTCCAGAAAACCACACCCTGGGGTCCAGAGATGGTGGCAGTGAAGCTGGAATACTGCAGTCAAACACTGGAACTCAATGTGGTAGTGAAAGAGGAGGAAAGAGGAAAGGAAGTGAAGGAGAAAGATGTGATGGTGAAAGAGAAGGAGGAGGAGGAAGAGAGGAGGAAGAGAAGGAAGATGTGATGGTGAAAGAAGAGGGAAGAGGATATGAAGTGGTGGAGGAAGATATGAAAGAGGAGGAAGGAGAAGACGCAGAAGAAAAGAAGGATGTGATGAGGAAGCGGAGGATAAAGATGTGATAATGAAAGAAGAGCAAGGAGAAGATGAAGTGGAGGAGAAAGAAGGTGAGGTTATGTACAGTACCTTCGGAAAGTATTCAGACCCCTTCACTTTTTCCACATTTTGTTGTGTTATAGACTAAATTTAAAATGGATTAAATTAAAATAATTTGCCATCAATCCACACACAATACCCCAGAATGACAAAGCGAAAACAGATTTTTAGAAATGTATTAAAATCGCAGAAATACCTCATGTACATAAGTATTCAGACCCTTTGCAAAACCTAGACATCCACCACAGGAGATTTATAAAAATCTTCAAAGTTGAATGGTGGGGAGGAAAAAGCATGGGACATCCTCTCAGTCACTCTACAAAATTGGTCTATAACCAAGTGGCCAAAAATAATCCCTGAATGGAAATCTTAATATATAATATATCTTAATAATCTAATATATTTTAACAATCTCATATCCATAATTGTGTTTGCAACGATGAATTCAAGTGATAGCAAAGAAAGTGGCTGGAACTGTGTTTATTTCGTTTTACTACAAAGCAATAAGTTTGGTGCAAATCTAGCACATGCAATGTAGTTTCCGCACCGTCTCTCGTGTGAAGAATAGTGGTAGCTGCATCAAGTTATGGGTATGTTTGTTACCGGTAGGGATTGGGGAGTTTGTCAGGATCAAGAGAAAATTATGAAATTTGCTGGGTTGGTAGTGACAGCTTAATCCACACAGTGTGTAATTGATTCCTATGCAAATCAGTGAGTCCCTATAAAAACATTAAGATCAAGATCAAGATATTAATTCCAAAATTACATATTATCCTTGCATTAAGATGGACTCAATTCAACTTATTGAGTGATTTGTTGATGACATTTTTGCATTTTAGCTGATTTTAAGAGTGTCAGAGCAAAGGGTCTGAATACTTATGTACATGAGGTACTGTATTTTAATAAATTTACTGAAATTTCAAAAACTGTGTTTTCGTTTTGTCATTCTGGGGTATTGTGTGTGGATTGATGGCAAATTCTTTTAATTTAATCAATTTTAAATTGAGTCTATAACACAACAAAATGTGGAAAAAGTGAAGGGGTCTGAATACTTTCTGAAGGCACTGTATTTGTATATTTATTTTTGTTTTTCCTATGATTTCTCCACAGGAGTTGTTCATTCATTCAAACAAAATTGATCATGAAAATACAACTGTTGAGCAACGGAGTCTTAGGTAGGCCTATAATACATATGCCTTAACACAATCATTAATCATGGAACATTGATTAGGCGGTAGCGGGGGTTGGAGGGGCGTGCACACATGCTGACATAGCCCCCCTACTGGTTTGGGTGAATGTCAATTTAGATGAGACTTGAATTCATATTACACTATGTATTTACAGCATATATTTACTGCCGTTAAAGACACATGGTGTGATGCTGAATAGACTCAACATGTAGAGCCATGGCTAAAGCCTTGGAAGATCTCCTCTCCTCCTCTCTCCTCTACTCCTCCTCTTTCCTCCCCTTCTGCCCTCTTCCTCCACTTTCCTCTCTCCCTTGCTGCACTCGCCTTTGCCGTACCTTTCTAGTAAAGTAAACACACTTGATAAAGAAATCAGTAGGATCGTTTTCTCAAGTATTTTATTAGGGACATTACAATGCCTTAGCAACTCGCCAACTTACCACTACATATTTTAGATGGCATCATTTCTTTGTACGCCTTCAAAATTACAGGGGCATTTTCAAGAGCCCAGAGCCTTCTCCCTACCTGACTATTCTTCGCTTCTTCATCATCAGGGGCAATCTTTCTCTTCTGTAAAAAATACTTTTACAAACTCATCTGAAAGTTAAATGAAGCAGATTTTATTTGACTAATGTTAGCTAGACCCAGCTTGTATCATCATTTAAACTGATTGCTAAATATTACCTTGAGGAACTGTGTGATCTAGCATAGTCACATTGAAAATAACTGTCATCTAGCTATTCAACAACATAGTCGCCAATAAATGGTAAAGGGGAAGTTTTGTGGAAAAAAGTGTGTAGCTTAGTGCTAGCTAGCTATCTCTCTACATTATTGTCGCTGTTCAAACCTGGTCTTGTCCCACTATCACTCAACTGTGTCTGCATTTGCGCTCTCACCTATAGTCTACTAGCAACGTGAGTGGTTGACACTCCGTCAGAGTGCAGAGAGACTATATGTTGTTGCGTACCTCCATTTTTAAGTTTTTATTCTAGAAGTCCCACAGCAGCGGGGGTAAATATCTTGCAGTGAGGGGCCAGTGGAAACACTGGATGAGGTACTCATTTGCATTTGTTGTAATATCAACACACTCTGACAACCTCAAGTTCCCACAGTTTCTGCAGACCCCAGATGTGTTACTTCTGACACTGGTGAGCCTGTGGAAGCACTACTTGTTCTCATCTTTTCTAATCCTGTATATGTTCCTATTCTTACAGGAGAGAGCTCCAACCAAGGCTTAGACAGCGAGCCCAGCTCCACCGCATCAGGAAACCATAAACAACACAGGCAGAGGAGCTTAAGACAGAAGAATCACCAGTGCATGGACTACTTCAGTAGTTTCTATGAGCAAGAGGATTTGACTCACAGAGGAGAGGAGACTCACCCTTGCCTTCAGTGTGGAAAGAGTTTTGGTCATATGAGTAACCTAAAGAGGCATCAGAGAATACACACAGGAGAGAAGCCATACCAATGCTCGCACTGTGAGAAGAGTTTCAGGGATGTGGGGCACCTAAAGACACATCAGAGAATACACACAGGAGAGAGGCCATATCACTGCTCCCATTGTGGGAAGAGTTTCAATCGAGCAGGATCCTTACAAAAACATCAGAGAATACACACAGGAGAGAGGCCACACCACTGCTCCCAGTGCGGGAAGAGTTTCAGTCATCCAGGAGACCTAAAAGTGCATCAGAGAATACACACAGGAGAGAGGCCATATCACTGCTCCCATTGTGGGAAGAGTTTCACTATGGCAGGAGGCCTAAAGACACACCAGAGAATACACACTGGAGAGAGACCATACCACTGCTCCCACTGTGGGAAAAGTTTCAGTCGGGCAGGAGACCTAAAGACACACCAGAGAATACACACTGGAGAGAGACCATACCACTGCTCCCACTGTGGGAAAAGTTTCAATGAGGCAGGAGCCTTGCAAACACACCAGAGAATACACACAGGAGAGAAGCCATACCACTGCTCCCAGTGTGGGAAGAGTTTCAACAAGGCAGGAGCCTTGCAAACACACCAGAGAATACACACAGGAGAGAAGCCATACCACTGCTCCCAGTGTGGGAAGACTTTCAATCACTCTAGCAACCTAAAGACACACCAGAGAATACACACAGGAGAGAAGCCATACCACTGCTCCCAGTGTGGGAAGAGTTTCAACAAGGCAGGAGCCTTGCAAACACACCAGAGAATACACACAGGAGAGAAGCTATCACTGCTCCCAGTGTGGGAAGACTTTCAATCGCTCTAGCAACCTAAAGACACACCAGAGAATACACATACAAGTGCATACAACTGCTTCACCCTAATCCTTCACCTAACCTCCACCCCACTGAAGTTGACAATGGTTTATTAGCATCTAATAGTTTGGTAGCAAGTCCACTGATGATTGGTTTGTGATAACCAACTTACATTTTAGCTGCAATGTGTTCACCTGTACAGCAGGGGGCAGAGAAGATTCTCTGTTCACTTACAGTACTACCAATAGGGGGCATTTCCTCACTTCACTTTACTTTCAGCTGTAGAAATATATATAAATAGCTCTTTGCACAGGTTTACATTTTGGGCAAATATTGCAAAACAAAAACAAGATAAAATCAAGCTCAGGCACAGATCTCTGTCACTCTCTTCATACTCCTCAGTAGCAGACATGCTTCTGCTGGCCTTCTAGTCCCTTTCCCAAGTCTTCCACCGTTCTCCTGAACGCAATGGAACTAGAGGTTGTTGCTACACACATGGCTTTGCATCCATATCATATCAGAAATGTATCTACTCTGTTCCTTGGGTGTTTAGAACAAATCCTCTCATATAAGATGAATAGTTCCTGTACCTCTTTCATCCCAAGTCAAACACTGACAGTATGTACATTTGCTTGTAAGGACAGAATACTCTATTGTGTATCTATTCTGGATACTGAGGCCTGTCAGTCTGTCTTGGTCTACTCATCTACCTCAGATACTCCAGACAGCCAACAGAATGAACCACTGTACTCTCTACCTTCAGACTCCCTCCCTGGCGATGGGGTATGACTGCTTTAATTAAAGTTGTGTTTTTAAAGATCAGAGCAGAGAGAGGATAGTATCATGACGTAAGGTGTGTCTGTCTGTCTGTAGGCTACTGAGAATGTAAACCGGCATGTGTGTTTTATGAAGTTATGAAACTGGAGCCACGCAGACATGCAACCTGCCCAAGATTTACAGCATACCACCTCATCTGTGACACAGGGGGTGCTATGATTTGGCCATGTATAGCTACCACAAGAACTGGCTAACTTGTCTTAATTGATGACGTTACTGCTGACAGCAGCAGCAGAATGTATTCTGAAGTGTACAGAAACATATTGTCTGCTTGAGTACAACCAAATGCCTCCAAATTCATTGCATGGTGCTATATCATACAGTAAGACAATGACCCCAAACATACTGCCATTGCAACTAGGGAGTTTTTCAGGGCCACAAAATGGAAAGTTCTTGACTGGCTAAATCAATCGTCAGATTTAAATCCAATTGAACATTCATTTCATTTCTTTATAAGATTTTAGGTAAAAAAGACCTCAAAACAAACAACAGCTGAAGATGGCTGTAGGCCTGGCAGAGCATAACCAGAGAATATACTCAGCATCTTGTGTGGTCAATGGGTCGCAGACTTCATGCAGTTATTGCATGCAATGGATTGTCAACCAAATACTAAACATGAGTACTTTATTTGGACATTATATGATTTCATCCAATACTTTTGAAAACATGTTGTACTTTCTAAATTGTTTGATTTCAAATCCAAACTGTTGGGAGTATAGAGCTAAAAGAAGGCAAAATGCCTCCTCTTTCCAATACTTATGGAGGGCACTGTATCTGGCCAACGTTACGCCCTGCAAGTGTTGTTTGGAGTTTCCAACCTCAAATCACTTGAATGCTTTGAACTTGTAGGTCTGAGATCACAGGTGAATTTTGAGTTTTTGAGTTGGTCATGAATGCACCATTAGACCCGACAGAAATGTTTTTGCTCAAACTCAGTGGATTAGGTTACTAGGGACTGTGTGAACTGAGTATTTCCCACCCCACTTACACTGAGACACACTCAGTAGTTATTTTTTGGGTGTATAACGCAATGTGTACATGGTAGATAGGAGTAATATCAATTTATTAATTTGATTAAACATTGTGTTTCATTATTTTGTCATTTGCAGTCCATATATGTTGATTACTGAGTCAATATAAGTGAAACAACTTTCCAATATCTATTTGAACGTTTTATTAGACATATTCCTATCTTTTATTTTGAAGTTTTCACAAAACCGGAAGTCCCCTTTCATCTGCTGGCTTCTTCTCTCTCTTCTCCCTGGCCGTGACGAGGTTCGGCAGGTCGAGTGAATTTCGCATGAGCGCAAGTAAGGAAAACATAGCCCGTATTTGCAATGTAGGCAGCTGTTTCATTCGCCTCGAATGTCAATGGCTGCCCGGAATCAGGCTAATATGTGCTGAAGTTTAATCTGGATGAAAAAACCGAGAGGAACTGATATGCTGTGCTTTTTCGTCCTGCATCTGCGCGCGCATCGCGTGTATAATTTTCTGTTTGCAGGAGCCGGATAGCGCAGATACTCCTCGGACAGATCTCCCTTCTCTTCTCCCTGGTCGTGACGAAGTTGAGCATAATAGTTTATAAAGTGAATAAAGATTATAAACGTCGATGGACGGTGAATATTGCATGAGCGCAGGTAAGAGATGCAGACAGCTGTTTCCAATGTCAGTAATGGCTCCTCTAATATTGTAGCTTTAGTGAGCGAATTTCCCTGTCTTCTTAGTGATGTCCCCAGTCGCACTACTGTCCTGGAGCACGATTTGGACGTTGGTGATGCTGCCCCCATCAAGCAGCATGCGTACCGTGTCAACATGTCCAAAAGGTCGATCATGAAACAGGAGGTGGCTTATTTACTGGAGAATAATTTGGCTGTACCCAGCTCCAGTCAGTGGAGTTCTCCTTGTATTTTGATCCCTAAGCCTGATGGTACAGTTAGGTTATGTACTGATTATAGGAAAGTGAACGCTGTCACGGTGCCAGACTCTTTTCCTTTGCCCCAGTTAGACGACTGCATAGATACTATTGGTTCAGCTAGATTTGTCAGCAAGTTAGACTTGCTTAAAGGCTATTGGCAAGTTCCACTAACTCCTCATGCTTCGGAGATTTCTGGTTTTGTCACCCCTGACAGTTTCTTGCAATATACTGTTATGGCGTTTGGAATGCGCAATGCACCTGTTACGTTCCAGCGCCTGATAAATATTGTACTGGCCGGTGTTCTGAATTGTACCGCTTACTTGGATGATTTAGTTGTCTACTCTGCCACCTGGTCTGAACATCTGAGTTCTTTGAGAGTTGTGTTTGAGTGTTTGGCCAAGAGGTAATTGACCTTGAACCTCACCATGTGTGAGTTTGGGAAAGCTATGGTCATATATCTTGGTAGGCAGATGAGGCGAGGTAAAGTCTGTACTCTTACTGCCAAGGTCTCAGCTATCACAGCTTGGTGCTGGTGCTGTCTTGCTGCAGGAAGATGCAGATGGTATTGATCACCCAGTCTTTTCTGCAAGTTTAAAGACTGTCAGTCTCGGTACTCCACCATTGAACAGGAGACTCTTGCTTTGTTGCTCGCCCTACAATTCTTTGAGGTTCATGTTGGTTCTAACGTTCTCCCTGTCGTTGTGTATACAGACCACAATCCTTTAGTTTGTTTTTTTAAATAGGATGCACAACCACTGGCTCATGTGGTGGGCCTTAATGGTACAGAGTTATAATTTAGTGGTCAAGCACAAGAAGGGTTCTGAGAATGTTCTGGCTGATGCGCTTTCTCGCGCAACGTTTTGTTTTTGTTTCATTGTACAACATTTGTTTTGTTGAGAGAAAAAAAAATGACCATGACATGTATATTTAGTTTGTACTATTCCTTTTGCATCGCAATCCCTACAGGTTTGCTCTTTATGGGTGGGAGTGTTACGCCACACCTGTAGTTAGCCCCAGGGTAGGCAGGTAAGACGCCCATGGGCTTACACCTCCATCACGCAGGTTTGGTTTTGTCTATATACATAGGCGCCACCTCTTGTATTTTGGGTTTAGGGTAGGCGGGCAAGACAGTTAGTCAGATAGCAGACTTTGTAATTAGAACAGGTAGGATTAGAATTATAGCTTGGGTGTTATTTTTATTTTCATTTATTTGGCGCCATCTGGCGTCCTCCCCTTAGTCCCCCCGTGTTGTTTGTTATTTTTATTGTAAATAAATCTTTCTTGTTTTTGGCATTTTATAAAGTTGTCCTAGTAGTTTGTGTTGCACTACCACAGCACCAGCGGTTCCCAGCACACAGTGCTTTCCTGCACTGAATCTGTGTGCATTGCTTTTGTTTACATGAAAGTGGCATCAATGAAATTACCGGTGTAAGGATATATCCAACTCGGGTTGCACAGATGACTCGGGTAGCGTTCGGGGTGCTCAGATGCTCTGCGCAGATGCTTGGAGCATCTATTGTGCAATAATCCGAATTATGAGTGCATGTCTATTTAATAGATTTTTTGGGGTGTAATTTAGCTGATATGCTTTTGTATCTAGCTAGTTTTGTGCTGTGTAATGTAGCATAATAGTTAATCAACAAGAACCCCATAACTACTGTATGTTGGCTCAATAAGTTCACCAAAACATATCCAGGTTCATACTTTTTATTACAAAATGAACAAAGGTGGGATGGTCGGATAGATGAAAAGGAATGGTTGGATAAAAAGGCGGCAAAATATCAGCTGATCTGAGGAGAAACGGTCTAAAAATGTTTGATTTTACATTAAACATACACATGACATTACAGACACCCCCCCCCCGTATAAGAATGTGTGTTATCTCCAACAGTGAAGGTCCTAGTCACTGCGTCGTTCAGCTCCCATACCTGGACACACCACCACGGAGTGAGTGTCAGTACTATATGTAAGCTATATGTGTTTTTGCTCAGAGTATGTAAAACAGGCATTTTACCTTGGTACATTGTAACAATACTATGTTGTTGCATAGGCTACAGGTGAGATGACAATTAATATCTTGGAACATTTAAAGATGTGAGAACAGGATGAAGAGAATGAGCAAATGAAATAAACAAGTTGAACAGGTACATTATCGTTGGCAGTTCAGTTTGTGAAAATGAAGAAAAAAAGTTACCAAAAATGTTGTTATTTTATGATGTTAGCTTTCCTGAAGGGAAACATCAGGCACCCATGCATTAAGTACGGAGGCTCCACGCTCTACAGGGCTGATGGTGTTCACCTCACTAACAAGGGCAACCGTCTGCCCCTCAAGAGCCTCCGGGAAGGTCTCACTGCCACTGGCACTGTGTAGACGAGCACATACACAAAGGCTCTTATAAGAGCCACTCAGTCGATAAAATATATGGACACCCTACGAGCCAAAAGCATCTGTCACGGTGTGAAAATGTACTCGGGTGATTTCATTTTAACGATTGAGTTGAACAGCACTTATGGCTGCCTAATGTTTAATTGGATAAATACTGTAGTGACTCTCTACATAAAGCTAGCTCGATACAAACGCATACCTAATTTACGATCCATAAATACATTAGCTTAGCTAAATTGCACACACAAAAAAAATGGACCTGAAATAATTAAATACATGTGCACTCACAATTTATTGTGCAATATCAAAACCCGGAAATGATGTGGAAATAGATGCGCCAAGCATCTGATCACACTACCCGAGCATCTGAGTACCCCGAACGCTACCCGAGCCATCTGTGCACCCTGAGTGGAATTTATCCTGACACGTGAAGCTGGTCCCAGATCAAATGATCAAAATTGATTTATGACGCTCAAGTGAAGTGTGATTATATACAAATATTTTATGTATAGCTGATATTTTATTGTATTCCCATAATAATTCATCATATCCTACCTGTTTTTAACACCCCTGTTCACAGGCAAGTAGCATAGCTAGCAGAGTAACAAGTTGTTGAGTCCGATTTGTTTTTTTTTGGTACGGATTGTAAAATTTACCCTTGACTGTTTGTGCTTCATTTGTTTACACTACACAGATCCACCTCACAGTCCAGCTACTATTTCTGAACCCAAGTCCACAGAGTTGTTGCTGTGAAGAAAAGCAGAAAAGCACACCGTGGGGTCCAGAGATGGTGGCGGTGAAGCTGGAGGACTGCAGTCAGACACTGGAACTCAATGTGGCAGTGAAAGAGGAGGAAGGAGGAGAGGAAGTGGAGGAGAAAGACGGTGAGTTCATGTTATGTATTTGGCTAAGGCCAGGCCAAATTCTTTAGTAAGTCAATGGGCACTGGCAGATATTTAGCGGTGTATGCAATCAAACATTTATTTAAAAATGTTCCCATGATTTTCCCCATAGCAGTTGTTCATTCACTCAAAGAAACATTCAAATGTATGTATATCAACTTTTATGAATGATCATAGAATTACAACTTTTGAGCAACGGGGTGGTAGTCAAAGGTAGGCCTATAATAAATATGCTTTAAGTTTATCAGTGAGTTAATCATGTTAATCAGTAAGTTAATCATCAAACATTGATTAGGTACCCATTTGCATTTGTTGTAATATCAACACACTCTGACAACCTCAAGTTCCCACAGTGTCTGCAGACCCCGGAGATGTTGTGTTACTTCTGGCACTGCTGAGTCTATGGAAGCAGTACTTGTTCTCATATTGTTTCTAATCCTGTATATGTTCCTATTCTTACAGGAGAGAGCTCCAACCCAGGCTCAGACAGCGAGCCCAGCTCCACCGCATCAGGAAACCATAAACAACACAGAGAGAGGTGCTCAAGATGGAAGAATCATCACTGCATGGACTGCTTCAGTAGTTTCTATGAGCAAAAGGATTTGAGAAATCACACCTGCAGGTCCCGTCCGTGTTTAGATTGCAGTGAGTTTCATTTGTTCAACTCACTTTAAATCACAACCACAGATTCACGGAGGAGAGAAGACTCACCCTTGCCTTCAGTGTGGAAAGAGTTTTGGTCAAATGAGCAACCTAAAGAGGCATCAGAGAATACACACAGGAGAGAAGCCATACCAATGCTCGCACTGTGAGAAGAGTTTCAGGGATGTGGGGAACCTAAAGACACATCAGAGAATACACACAGGAGAGAGGCCATATCACTGCTCCCATTGTGGGAAGAGTTTCACTATGGCAGGAGACCTAAAGACACACCAGAGAATACACACTGGAGAGAGACCATACCACTGCTCCCACTGTGGGAAAAGTTTCAATCAGGCAGGAGCCTTACAGAAACATCAGAGAATACACACAGGAGAGAGGCCTTACCCCTGCTCCCAGTGTGGGAAGAGTTTCATTCAGGCAGGAGCCTTGCAGAATCACCAGAGAGGCCGCACCAATGCTCCCAGTGTGGGCAGAGTTTCAACAGAGCAGGAGCCTTACAGATACATCAGAGAATACACACAGGAGAGAGGCCATACCACTGCTCCCAGTGTGGGAAGAGTTTCATTCAGGCAGGAGCCTTGCAGAATCACCAGAGAATACACACAGGAGAGAGGCTGCACCACTGCTCCCAGTGTGGGAAGAGTTTCAGTCATGCAGGAGACCTAACGACACACCAGAGAATACACACAGGAGAGAAGCCATACCACTGTTCCCAGTGTGGGAAGAGATTCAGCCAGGCAGGAGCACTAAAGAAACATC
Source organism: Argentina silus (assembly GCF_951799395.1). Taxonomy (NCBI): domain Eukaryota; kingdom Metazoa; phylum Chordata; class Actinopteri; order Argentiniformes; family Argentinidae; genus Argentina; species Argentina silus. Next base: position 51,586,943 of record NC_139654.1, read on the forward strand.
AGAGAACACATACACAGGAGAGAGTCCATACTGGTGCTCCCAATGTGGGAAGTGTTTCAGTCACTCTTTCACCCTGAAGACACATCAGAGCATACACAAATGAGTTCAAACGACTGTTCCCAGTTTGGGAGGAGTTTCAAGGAGGCAGGAGCCCTAGAGGACGAGGAGGACTGGTTGGCTACGCCACGCCACGTCACGTATATTTGCTTGTAACGACAGAATACTCTGTTGTGTTTGTATCTATTCTGGATACTGAGGCCTGTCAGTCTGTCTTCCCTCTACCTTCAGGCTCCCTCCCTGGTGGTGGGCTGGAGAGAATGAGTGCGGTAAATAAGGTTGTGTTTGTACAGAGCAGAGTGGAGCAGGGAGAGGGTGGTATCATTGTAATCCGGCCTGTGTGTTTTATGAAGGTGTGAAACTAGAGCCACGCAGACATGCAACCTACACTTAGCAGCAGAGGCAGCAGCTCCCAATTGGATGGACCTTTGCAGAGTTCAGGGTTTGGGTCTATTTGGTTTTAATTTCAGGGGGTGATTTTAATTCCTAATTAAATATTTGAAAAAAATTTTTTTGTTGTTTTGTTGTCCTTAAAGGGTCATATATAGCCCTCAGGGAGTGTTCATTCATCTGGCACATACATTATCTACAGTGACTCGTTTACTTGTAAGGTGTCATATTGTGGCTGTTTAACACTGACAAGCGAATCACATTAACACAATGCCATTTCTGAGCCAGGTCAAGCAATGCCAGGAAGATGCAACTGAGAGTTTATGGTAAATGCTAAATGGGATGCTTGGGACGGCCCGACTGAAGTTGAAATTTAAACGTTTAAGGGTTAGGGTTATGTAACTGTTAGGGTTTAGGATTCCATTTAGAGTCTACTAAAAGTTCGGCAGCAAGCTCACTGATGATTGGTTCATCATAATGAACTACCATTTTAGCTGCAATGTGTTAATCTGTGCAGCAGGGGGCAGAGAAGATGATCTTTTCATGAACAGCACTACCAATAGGGGGCCTTTCCTCACTTCACATTCAGCCATATAAATCTATATATAAATAGCTATTGGGTTAAATATTGAAAGTAAAAACTAAATAAAGTCAAGCTAAGGCACAGATGTATCCCTTTGTCACTCTCTTCATACTCCTCAGTATCAACATGCTTCTGCTGGCCCTCCTGTCCTTTTCCCATGTCCTCCTCTGTGTGTGACTGTTCCTAACTCACCACCAGAACTGGGTCAAATAGTATTTGAGCATTTGCTTGAGCCTGCCTGGAGGGCTAGGTGGGCGGGGTTTGCACTTTTGAGACTCTACCATTGGTTGAATTGCAACAGGCAAACACAATCAAGCGCAGCTACAGTCATGAGAAAACATTAGGACACCCTATGAAAACCTTTGTCTTCTTCAACATATTCAAACATATGGACATTTGATATTCATTTGAACAATATTGAAAAATTGAGGTAATATAACTAAACAAATACAACTGAAACAAATTATTTAAAAAATGATTGGTAAAATGTAATTAATAGAAATGCAATCTTCTTGTGAGGAAAAAGTTAGGACACCCCCACATTTAGTTCCACTTAAAATGCCTAAAATTATAATAAAGAGCACCACATCAGGTGCAAATGATTAGAACATCGTTACAGAGGATTTTGGAGGAGCCTGTCCTATTTAAGCCTCAGATATTTAGTTTGGTTTGCTCTTGATTGTTGAAGTGAGTTGCATCACCATGGCGAGATCAAAAGAGCTCTCTGAGGCCTTCAGAAGAAAAATTGTAGATGCATATGAGTCTGGGAAGGGATATAAAAAGATCTCCAAACTATTCGAAATTGGCCATTCCACTGTCCGGAAAATAATTTACAAGTGGAGAACATTTAAAACCACCACCAACATGGCCAGGTCAGGCCGCCCAAGCAAGTTCAGCATAAGAGCTGACCGAAAGATGCTTAAAGAAGTCTCCAACAATCCCAGAATGTCATCACGAGACCTACAGGTATCTCTTGCCACAATTGATGTCAAAGTACATGCATCCACCATAAGAAAGAGACTGAACAAGTTTGCATTACATGGGAGGTGTGCAAGGAGGAAACCCCTGCTGTCAAAAAAAAAACATCAGGGCAAGACTAAAGTTTGCCAGAGAACACCTAGAGAAAGACCAGAACTTCTGGAACAATGTGCTTTGGACAGATGAATCCAAAGTTGAACTATTTGGGCACAGTAAGAGTAGACATGTTTGGCGCAAAACCAAGACAGCATTTGAGAACAAGAACCTCATACCAACTGTGAAGCATGGGGGTGGAAATGTCATGGTTTGGGGCTGCTTTTCTGCAGCAGGGCCTGGTCAGCTCACCATCATAGAATCCACTATGAATTTTGTATTGTATCAGAGGGTGCTTGAGGAAAATGTGAGACCATCTGTTCGAAAGTTGAAGCTGAAGCAGATGTGGACCATGCAACATGACAATGACCCAAAACATTTCAGTAAATCTACCAAGGAATGGCTCAAGAAAAATAAATTGAGAGTTCTGGAATGGTCAAGTCAAAGCCTGGATCTTAATCTTATTGAGATGCTGTGGATTGATTTGAAACTGGCTGTGCATGCAAGACACCCCTCGAACATCACACAGCTGAAAGAATTCTGCAAGGAGGAGTGGGAAAAACTTTCTCCCAATTGATGTCAGAGACCTGTAAACAGTTATAAGAAACGTCTAATTGAGGTTATTTCAGCCAAGGGGGGCAATACTAGCTATTAGGGCATAGGGTGTCCTAACTTTTTCCTCAGTGGGAATTGGCATTATTGTTAATTTTTCGTTAAATAAATGATTACAAAGTTACATTTTCATAGTTTTTTGTTCAATTACATCCCCTTTATCTATAGACATTGTTAGAAAGAAGATAACATATTGATATGTCCATATTTTTAAGAGAATAACTTAATATTTTGGGGGGTGTCCTAACTTTTTCTCATGACTGTATGTATTTGAAATTATTTCCAATAAGATCTGAACCCAGGTCTGCTCAGCACTGACAGTGTGGTATGTGATGTGACAAGCGTTAGATGGTTAACAAGTTGCAAGTGTTACTTACAATGTTGCAAGCACTGTCTATAGTAGACTACAATATAAAACATTTATTGTACTAAACTGTACAATTAACTGGGTTCTGAACATCAACCATCTGATGTCATCTGATTTGACCTGATTTTCTATCATTCAGCATTTCCTGAGCTAGTTAAATATTTACAATGTCACCACAGCGGAGATACCAACACAGCCCTGTGGATGGGATTAGAGCCAGCAGAAATCCCTGACATCTCCATGTTCTCAAAATCAGTGGATTTGGTTACGAGGAACTGTGCTGAGTCGACATATTAAGACACCCAACAGTTTTTCTGTATATCCCAATGTGTGCAGATAAAAATGTCTTGTTATTTTTTCTTTCTTTTGCAATTAATATATTATGATTACTGTATCAATATCAATGAAACAACTGTCAATATATAACAATATATCGATATCAACGTTTTGATAGACATGTTTTTTTCGATCTTTTAATTTGAAGTTTTTTTAAAACCGGAAGTTCCCATAAATCTGCTTGAACTTTCTCTGATCGTGATGAAGTTGACCAGGTTGATCATAACAATTTTATAAACGTCGATGGTCGGTGAATATTGCATGAGTGCAGGTAAGGAAAACATGGTCCGTATGTCTAATTCAGGCAGATGTTTCATTCCTCAAATGTCAATGGCTCGGCCAGTATGTCCTGCAGTTTTATCTGGATGAAATGAACCGCGTGGCCAGTATGTTCGGCCAGTATGTCCTGCAGTTTTATCTGGATGAAATGAACCGCGTGGAACAGTCCGTATTATGATCGACGATTTCTGAGACATCAGACAACATCTTAACTGTAAAACATGATATATTTGGGTATTTAACAATAACGTAATGATTTTGATTTCACGTTACGCTTCCTGTTTTCTTCCCGATATCCAGGTCAGTTGCCCATTGTCAATACAACTGTTCGGTCATTCCGACAATATAGATCGAAATATATAAATATATATACAATAAAATGAACAGACTTCAAATATGTGTTGCCCATAACATGTTTGATTAGCTTTCATTTACGTTAAATAGTACCCGAAAACCACCTTTACAACCTAGCGGTGGAGGAGGTTGGAGTAAAGCAGTCTCGTTGAAATGAATGGAAAACATTGATACTATTTATCAAGCTGTTATCGTCTCCTATCCTATGTATCTTCTTCAAGAGCATTTGTTCCCATATGGCCATGTAAAGTTAGTCATGAGCTCTTATTAGTCAATATTAGATTAGATTCAACTTTATTGTCATTGTGCAGAGTACAAGTACAGAGACAACGAAATGCAGTTAGCGTCTAACCAGAAGTGCAAAATAGCAGAAAGTGCAATGAACAGTATTTACAGGTAGTGCAATATATGAGCAGTAAGTAGTGCAGTATAATATAAGCAGTGCAGTATAAGCAGTATATGAGTAAGCAGTAGCATTATAGCAGAATAAATAGTTACAGTATGAACAGTGTAGCAGCATATGAGCTGTATAGGTAATGCAGTCTAGCAGTATATATGTATTAACAGTAACATGAGGTAGATAGCAGAATAAATATAAATATGGAATGCCGTATAAACAGTATAAACAGGTATGTACAGTATGTGCAGTAGTATTAAAGAAAATATAAGGATATGTGCATTATGTGCATTATGAACAGTATGGACAGATATGTACAGAAGAGCAGTGGTATTGAGTAAGAGCAGGGGAGGGGAGTAATAGTGCAATTGTCCGGGTGGGTGGGTGGGTGGGGGGGGGGGGGTTGCAGGGGTTGCAGGGGTTGGTAGGTTGTCAGGTAGGTGCAGTGTTCAAGTTCAGTAGGGTGACAGCCGCAGGGAAGAAGCTGCCTCTGAACCTGCTGGTTCGGGTGCGGAGAGACCTGTAGCGCCTCCCGGAGGGGAGTGAGGTGAAAAGTCTATGGTTGGGGTGAGAAATGTCCTTGACGATGCTGCGTGCCTTACGCAAGCATCGTTTGCCCTGGACAGCCTCGATGGAGGGGAGTGAGGAACCGGTGATGCGTTGGGCAGTTTTCACCACCCTCTGCAGTGCTTTCCGGTCCGATGCCGAGCAGTTGCCATACCATACTGTGACACAGTTGGTAAGGATACTCTCGATGGTGCAGCGGTAGAAGTTCACCAGGATCTGAGGAGACAGATGGACCTTCTTTAGTCTCCTCAGGAAGAAGAGACGCTGGTGAGCCTTCTTTATCAGGGTGGAGGTGTCGAGGGTCCAGGAGGGGTCCTCAGAGATGTGGACACCCAGAAACTTGAAGCTGGTGACTCGCTCCACCTCAGTCCCGTTGATGAGGATGGGGGTGTGTGCGCCAGCTTTAGACTTCCTGAAGTCCACAATGAGTTCTTTGGTCTTCCTGGTGTTGAGAGCCAGGTTATTGTCGTTGCACCACACTGTTAGGTGCTGGACCTCCTCCCTGTAGGCCGACTCATCGTTGTTGCTGATGAGACCGATCACTGTTGTGTCGTCTGCAAACTTAACAATGGTGTTTGAGCCATGTACAGGTGTGCAGTCGTAGGTGAAGAGGGAGTAAAGGAGGGGGCTCAGCACACAGCCTTGTGGAACGCCAGTGTTCAGGGTGAGGGTTGAAGAGGTGTGGTTGTGAAGCCTAACAGACTGCGGCCTGTTGGTTAGGAAGTCCAGAATCCAGTTGCAGAGGGAGGAGTTGATGCCCAGTTGCCTGAGTTTGGAGATCAGTTTGGAGGGGATGATGGTGTTGAATGCTGAACTGAAGTCAATGAACAGCATTCTCACATAAGAGTTAGTCTTGTCGAGGTGGGACAGGGCGGAGTGAAGTGCCGTTGAAATGGCATCCTCTGTACTCCTGTTCTGCCGGTAGGCGAATTGAAAGGGGTCCAGTGTGGGTGGTAGGCAGGTCTTGAGTTGAGCTAAGACCAGCCTCTCGAAGCACTTCATGATGATGGGCGTGAGTGCCACTGGTCGGAAGTCATTTAAGCTCGTTGCAGTGGAGTGTTTTGGCACCGGCACGATGGAGGTGGTTTTGAAGCACGCGGGGACAGCTGCTTGGGCTAGGGACAGGTTGAATATGTCAGTCCAAACCTTAGTCAGCTGCACAGCGCAGGCCCTGAGGACGCGTCCGGGGATCCCATCAGGACCAGCAGCCTTGCGTGCGTTAGTCCTGCTCAGTGCCGCACACACGTCGGTGGGAGAGAGTGAGGGGCTGGTGATCCGCAGGGAGCACAGCCTTGATGGCCACCTCCTTGTTGTCCCTGTCAAAGCGGCCGTAGAAGTGGTTCAGCTCATCAGGGAGGGAGGCGTCAACGGAGAGGGGTGGGGTGTTAGTTGGTTTGTAGTCTGTGATGGCCTGGATGCCCTGCCACATGCGTCGGGGGTCAGAGTTGTTCCTGAAGTGATCCTCTATCCTCAGCTTGTGGTTGTGCTTGGCCTTTTTGATGCCCCTCTGCAGATTAGCCCTGGATGAGCTATAGGCCCGAGCATCCCCTGATCTGAAGGCAATGTCGTGTGCCTTCAGCAGGAGTCGGACCTCACTGTTCATCCATGGCTTCTGATTAGGGAAAGTGGTGATCTGCTTGAGTGTGGTGACACTGTTGATGTTGGAATTGATGTAGTCCAAAACAGAGGAGGCATATGAATCAATGTCCGTGTGGGAGTCATGGGTGGCCTGAGTGGCAAACACACCCCAGTCAGTGTTTCCAAAACGCTGCTGGAGCGCTGAGTCAGCTCCCTCTGGCCAGAATATAAGCAACTATATACTATTATTTAGTTAAGGAACAAATGATGTTTATTACTTTTACCCATATTGTAATAGCTGAAACCTGCTCAAACTAAGCTTTTAATGACAGATAATCTCATAAAATTGTGACCATTTTTTATCAACAGTCATGCTTTACTGCTATATATATATATTTATAAATAAAAAACTAACCTACTGCACATATATAGGCTATAGCGGTAAAGCATGATTGTTGGGAGAGGGATGCAGTAGTGATGTTGCCAGCAGGAAACGCTTTTGCGTCCAGATTGCAATATGAACTTCAAGTACGATGGCAGAGGTACGTGTCTACACAATCCTGCATGAACATTGGAATATTTTGCATACAGCTTGAAAGTATGCCCATCTTGGACCCTTAAAACTTCTCCAAAACAACCTGTTGACCACTTCTGATGATTTGGTTAAACTAACCCCCATGGTAGTCACTAAATCCTTGTAAACTTCCCTAGCAGCATCTGAGTATCTACCACGTTCAAAAGTTATCTCTGTCAAACTCGTCTCTCTCCTCCCAGAGACTCCTTCACACACACACACACACACACGCACGCACGCACACGCCTGTGCACAAACATATAGCTACTCTTATGTGCCTTTATTCATGCCTTGTTCATGGCTCATAAAATAACCTTTGTCGTAGTTTATCGACGAAATGTCTGACACTCCAAGCTTGCTATTGAACAGAAGTAGCAAGCTAGATAGTGTTTTGTCAAAAATTATTGCAGTTTGCCATCAGACAGTAGTACAAAAATACTCCGCTCCGCCTAACACGGTTGCAGCCTGGCTAGCTCTCCCTCTCGTTCACACTCCCACGTCTGATACATTATTTCTAAAATAAAAAAAGCCCCAAACGGGATATGTTAGCGGTTTTCAGTTTGTTGTCGATGAGACTTTGGCGAAGACAATCATATAATATTGGGTTCATTCGTTTTTGATTCCGGAGCTGTGTGAATCGTTAATCGTTTATCGTTTATCGTTAATCCTAACGATAAAACAAGGGTTGGCACTTATTTGAGTGATGGTTTGAAAAACCAATAGAAAGTGTGGTTGGGGACAATTGATTTAAATAAGTATTTAGTATTTGTAAATGCTTAAACAAGTTTAACGTGGGCGTTTTTTTTTTTTTTTTATTTACATACTGTAACGACCCTGTGTAAGGCCCGTTAGCAGCTCCGCCAAGGGAGTTAACTCTCTTGGTGTTGTGGCTAGCGCGGCCGGTTTGTAAGCGGAAGGTTGCGAGTTCGATACCCGCTTAAGGCAAGCTACTCTGCCCCGCCGTTCGTTACAATACATTTGCACCGATCGGAAGAAGGCTACGACTACTAAGGCTACTATCTGAGAACACGCCTGTGTTCTCTGAGCTCCAATAAACTCCAGCTAGCTCCATTATGACTTTCAGTTTCGCTTATCGCTGTTTTCGTGGCTTCAAAATAAAAGTGCTTCAAAATAATTTTAAGATTTCAATACATCTCTGGTGCCACTCTACTCCTCAACACTTCCAGAATGTGAGTTGCGAGGTGAGTTTTGAATTGAAAATGTTGCTGGCTGTTTACTGCGACCATACATCTCAAACATCTTTGTGCTCCCAAGTAGAGTGGTACCAGAGATGTAGAACAGATGTAGAACAGTTGTCTCCTTCTAACCAAGCTTCTTGCTGATGGTCTTGTAGCCCATTCCAGCCTTGTGCAGGTCTACAACTCTTACCCTGATGTCCTTTGAATGTTCTTTAGTCTTGCCCATGGTGGTGGAGAGGTTGGAATGGAAGAGATTGATTCTATTGACAGGTGTCTTTTATACCCATAACAAGCAGAGATTAGGAGTACTTTTCCTAAAGTGACAGGACTAATCTGTGTGCCTCATGGGCATATAACCGGTCTGTATGAGCCAGAATTCTTGCTGGTTTGTAGGGGATCAAATACTTATTTCCTTCGATCGAATGCAAATGAATTTATAACTTTATATAATGTGTTTTTTCTGGACTTCTTTGTTGATATTCTGTGTCTATTTGTTAAAATAAAAGTACCATAAAAATGATAGACCACTCATTTCTTTGTAATCGGGCAAACTAACAAAATCAGCAGGGGATCAAATAATTATTTCCCCCACTGTATATACGTTCTCTGGTGTGCTGACAACAAAACAGTGCTTTTCCGCCCCGAATTTGCACATGCTTTGCGCTTGTTTACATGAAATACATCTCCTTAGAGTGGTATTTTAAAAGAGTGGTGCCAATGGAATTACTGGAGGCTTCAAATAGTTCCAAAAAATCCGTCCAGATTTACTCAATACATGGCTACTCTCAAGTAAAACAATAAAACTACCCCCATTTGGAAAATCTCACTCTTGAATTGGTTTAACCATGCAAGTTAAATTTACAGTATCTATACAGTTTGAAAATGATTAGGTAAGCTAGTAATATTTCTCAGACTGGCTCCGCGGGCAAACAAACAGTTGACTGGCAACTTGCTCCATAGGTTTGCGTGAAGGAACTATTTGAGTCTCCATAAGTGTTAGTCAAAATATACAAATATTTTATGTATAGTCTATATTTTATTTTATTGTATTCCCATAACAATTCATTATGTCCTATATGTTTTAATACCCTTGTCCACAGGCTAGCATAGCTAGCAGAATAGCGAGTTAAGAGTCTGATTAGGTTTTTTGGTACAGTTTGTGAAATTTACCCGTGACTGTTTGTGCTTCATTTGTTTACACTACAGATCCACCTCACAGCCCAGCTACTATTTCTGAACCCGTCCACAGAGTTGTTGCTGTGGTTCTTCAGTCCAGAAAACCACACCTTGGGGTCCAGAGATGGTGGCAGTGAAGCTGGAATACTGCAGTCAAACACTGGAACTCAATGTGGTAGTGAAAGAGGAGGAAGGAGGAAAGGAAGTGAAGGAGAAAGATGTGATGGTGAAAGAAGAGGAGGAGGAGGAGGAGGAAGTGGAAGAGAGGAGGAAGAGAGGAGGAAGAGAGGAGGAAGAGAAGGAAGATGTGATGGTGAAAGAAGAGGGAAGAGGATATGAAGTGGTGGAGGAAGATATGAAAGAGGAGGAAGGAGAAGACGCAGAAGAAAAGAAGGATGTGATGGTGGAGGAAGAGGAAGCGGAGGATAAAGATGTGATAATGAAAGAAGAGCAAGGAGAAGATGAAGTGGAGGAGAAAGAAGGTGAGATTATGTACAGTACCTTCGGAAAGTATTCAGACCCCTTCACTTTTTCCACATTTTGTTGTGTTATAGACTAAATTTAAAATGGATTAAATTAAAATAATTTGCCATCAATCCACACACAATACCCCAGAATGACAAAGCGAAAACAGATTTTTAGAAATGTCAGTAAATTTATTAAAATCGCAGAAATGCAGAAATACCTCATGTACATAAGTATTCAGACCCTTTGCAAAACCTAGACATCCACCACAGGAGATTTATAAAAATCTTCAAAGTTGAATGGTGGGGAGGAAAAAGCATGGGACATCCTCTCAGTCACTCTACAAAATTGGTCTATAACCAAGTGGCCAAAAATAATCCCTGAATGGAAATCTTAATATATAATATAACTTAATAATCTAATATATCTTAATAATCTCATATCCATAATTGTGTTTGCAACAATGAATTCAAGTGATAGCAAAGAAAGTGGCTGGAACTGTGTTTTCGTTTTGTCATTCTGGGGTATTGTGTGTGGATTGATGGCAAATTCTTTTAATTTAATCAATTTTAAATTGAGTCTATAACACAACAAAATGTGGAAAAAGTGAAGGGGTCTGAATACTTTCTGAAGGCACTGTATTTGTATATTTATTTTTGTTTTTCCTATGATTTCTCCACAGGAGTTGTTCATTCATTCAAACAAAATTGATCATGAAAATACAACTGTTGAGCAACGGAGTCTTAGGTAGGCCTATAATACATATGCCTAAACACAATCATTAATCATGGAACATTGATTAGGCGGTAGCGGGGGTTGGAGGGGCGTGCACACATGCTGACATAGCCCCCCTACTGGTTTGGGTGAATGTCAATTTAGATGAGACTTGAATTCATATTACACTATATATTTACAGCATATATTTACTGCCGTTAAAGACACATGGTGTGATGCTGAATAGACTCAACATGTAGAGCCATGGCTAAAGCCTTGGAAGATCTCCTCTCCTCCTCTCTCCTCTACTCCTCCTCTTTCCTCCCCTTCTGCCCTCTTCCTCCACTTTCCTCTCTCCCTTGCTGCACTCGCCTTTGCCGTACCTTTCTAGTAAAGTAAACACACTTGATAAAGAAATCAGTAGGATCGTTTTCTCAAGTATTTTATTAGGGACATTACAATGCCTTAGCAACTCGCCAACTTACCACTACATATTTTAGATGGCATCATTTCTTTGTACGCCTTCAAAATTACAGGGGCATTTTCAAGAGCCCAGAGCCTTCTCCCTACCTGACTATTCTTCGCTTCTTCATCATCAGGGGCAATCTTTCTCTTCTGTAAAAAATACTTTTACAAACTCATCTGAAAGTTAAATGAAGCAGATTTTATTTGACTAATGTTAGCTAGACCCAGCTTGTATCATCATTTAAACTGATTGCTAAATATTACCTTGAGGAACTGTGTGATCTAGCATAGTCACATTGAAAATAACTGTCATCTAGCTATTCAACAACATAGTCGCCAATAAATGGTAAAGGGGAAGTTTTGTGGAAAAAAGTGTGTAGCTTAGTGCTAGCTAGCTATCTCTCTACATTATTGTCGCTGCTCAAACCTGGTCTTGTCCCACTATCACTCAACTGTGTCTGCATTTGCGCTCTCACCTATAGTCTACTAGCAACGTGAGTGGTTGACACTCCGTCAGAGTGCAGAGAGACTATATGTTGTTGCGTACCTCCATTTTTAAGTTTTTATTCTAGAAGTCCCACAGCAGCGGGGGTAAATATCTTGCAGTGAGGGGCCAGTGGAAACACTGGATGAGGTACTCATTTGCATTTGTTGTAATATCAACACACTCTGACAACCTCAAGTTCCCACAGTTTCTGCAGACCCCAGATGTGTTACTTCTGACACTGGTGAGCCTGTGGAAGCACTACTTGTTCTCATCTTTTCTAATCCTGTATATGTTCCTATTCTTACAGGAGAGAGCTCCAACCAAGGCTTAGACAGCGAGCCCAGCTCCACCGCATCAGGAAACCATAAACAACACAGGCAGAGGAGCTTAAGACAGAAGAATCACCAGTGCATGGACTACTTCAGTAGTTTCTATGAGCAAGAGGATTTGACTCACAGAGGAGAGGAGACTCACCCTCGCCTTCAGTGTGGAAAGAGTTTTGGTCATATGAGTAACCTAAAGAGGCATCAGAGAATACACACAGGAGAGAAGCCATACCAATGCTCGCACTGTGAGAAGAGTTTCAGGGATGTGGGGCACCTAAAGACACATCAGAGAATACACACAGGAGAGAGGCCACACCACTGCTCCCAGTGCGGGAAGAGTTTCAGTCATCCAGGAGACCTAAAAGTGCATCAGAGAATACACACTGGAGAGAGACCATACCACTGCTCCCACTGTTGGAAAAGTTTCAGTCAGGCAGGAGCCTTGCAAACACACCAGAGAATGCACACAGGAGAGAGGCCATATCACTGCTCTCAGTGTGGGAAGCATTTCAACAAGACAGGATCCCTAAAGGCACATCAGAGAATACACACAGGAGAGAGGCCCCATCACTGCTCCCAGTGTGGGAAGACTTTCAACAAGACAGGATCCCTAAAGACACACCAGAGAATACACACTGGAGAGAGACCATACCACTGCTCCCACTGTGGGAAAGGTTTCAACAAGGCAGGAGCCTTGCAAACACACCAGAGAATACACACAGGAGAGAAGCCATACCACTGCTCCCAGTGTGGGAAGACTTTCAATCACTCTAGCAACCTAAAGACACACCAGAGAATACACACTGGAGAGAGACCATACCACTGCTCCCACTGTGGGAAAAGTTTCAATTTGGCAGGAGCCTTGCAAACACACCAGAGAATACACACAGGAGAGAAGCCATACCACTGCTCCCAGTGTGGGAAGAGTTTCAACCAGGCAGGAGCCTTGCAAACACACCAGAGGATACACACAGGAGAGAAGCCATACCACTGCTCCCAGTGTGGGAAGACTTTCAACCAGGCAGGATCCCTGAAGGCACATCAGAGAATACACACAGGAGAGAAGCCATACCACTGCTCCCAGTGTGGGAAGACTTTCAATCACTCTAGCAGCCTAAAGACACATCAGAGAATACACACAGGAGAGAGGCCCTATCACTGCTCCCAGTGTGGGAAGAGTTTCACTATGGCAGGAGACCTAAAGAGACACCAGAGAATACACACTGGAGAGAGACCATACCACTGCTCCCACTGTGGGAAAAGTTTCAACAAGGCAGGAGCCTTGCAAACACACCAGAGAATACACACAGGAGAGAAGCCATACCACTGCTCCCAGTGCGGGAAGACTTTCAATCGCTCTAGCAGCCTAAAGACACATCAGAGAATACACACAGGAGAGAGGCCATACCACTGCTCCCAGTGCGGGAAGACTTTCAATCGCTCTAGCAGCCTAAAGACACACCAGAGAATACACATACAAGTGCATACAACTGCTTCATCCTAATCCTTCACCTAACCTCCACCCCACTGAAGTTGACAATGGTTTATTAGCATCTAATAGTTTGGTAGCAAGTCCACTGATGATTGGTTTGTGATAACCAACTTACATTTTAGCTGCAATGTGTTCATCTGTACAGCAGGGGGCAGAGAAGATTCTCTGTTCACTTACAGTACTACCAATAGGGGGCATTTCCTCACTTCACTTTACTTTCAGCTGTAGAAATATATATAAATAGCTCTTTGCACAGGTTTACATTTTGGGCAAATATTGCAAAACAAAAACAAGATAAAATCAAGCTCAGGCACAGATCTCTGTCACTCTCTTCATACTCCTCAGTAGCAGACATGCTTCTGCTGGCCTTCTAGTCCCTTTCCCAAGTCTTCCACCGTTCTCCTGAACGCAATGGAACTAGAGGTTGTTGCTACACACATGGCTTTGCATCCATATCATATCAGAAATGTATCTACTCTGTTCCTCGGGTGTTTAGAACAAATCCTCTCATATAAGATGAATAGTTCCTGTACCTCTTTCATCCCAAGTCAAACACTGACAGTATGTACATTTGCTTGTAAGGACAGAATACTCTATTGTGTATCTATTCTGGATACTGAGGCCTGTCAGTCTGTCTTGGTCTACTCATCTACCTCAGATACTCCAGACAGCCAACAGAATGAACCACTGTACTCTCTACCTTCACACTCCCTCCCTGGCGATGGGGTATGACTGCTTTAATTAAAGTTGTGTTTTTAAAGATCAGAGCAGAGAGAGGATAGTATCATGACGTAAGGTGTGTCTGTCTGTCTGTAGGCTACTGAGAATGTAAACCGGCATGTGTGTTTTATGAAGTTATGAAACTGGAGCCACGCAGACATGCAACCTGCCCAAGATTTACAGCATACCACCTCATCTGTGACACAGGGGGTGCTATGATTTGGCCATGTATAGCTACCACAAGAACTGGCTAACTTGTCTTAATTGATGACGTTACTGCTGACAGCAGCAGCAGAATGTATTCTGAAGTGTACAGAAACATATTGTCTGCTTGAGTACAACCAAATGCCTCCAAATTCATTGGATGGTGCTATATCATACAGTAAGACAATGACCCCAAACATACTGCCATTGCAACAAGGGAGTTTTTCAGGGCCACAAAATGGAAAGTTCTTGACTGGCTAAATCAATCGTCAGATTTAAATCCAATTGAACATTCATTTAATTTCTTGATAAGATTTTAGGTAAAAAAGACCTCAAAACAAACAACAGCTGAAGATGGCTGCAGGCCTGGCAGAGCATAACCAGAGAATATACTCAGCATCTTGTGTGGTCAATGGGTCGCAGACTTCATGCAGTTATTGCATGCAATGGATTGTCAACCAAATACTAAACATGAGTACTTTATTTGGACATTATATGATTTCATCCAATACTTTTGAAAACATGTTGTACTTTCTAAATTGTTTGATTTCAAATCCAAACTGTTGGGAGTATAGAGCTAAAAGAAGGCAAAATGCCTCCTCTTTCCAATACTTATGGAGGGCACTGTATCTGGCCAACGTTACGCCCTGCAAGTGTTGTTTGGAGTTTCCAACCTCAAATCACTTGAATGCTTTGAACTTGTAGGTCTGAGATCACAGGTGAATTTTGAGTTTTTGAGTTGGTCATGAATGCACCATTAGACCCGACAGAAATGTTTTTGCTCAAACTCAGTGGATTAGGTTACTAGGGACTGTGTGAACTGAGTATTTCCCACCCCACTTACACTGAGACACACTCAGTAGTTATTTTTTGGGTGTATAACGCAATGTGTACATGGTAGATAGGAGTAATATCAATTTATTAATTTGATTAAACATTGTGTTTCATTATTTTGTCATTTGCAGTCCATATATGTTGATTACTGAGTCAATATAAGTGAAACAACTTTCCAATATCTATTTGAACGTTTTATTAGACATATTCCTATCTTTTATTTTGAAGTTTTCACAAAACCGGAAGTCCCCTTTCATCTGCTGGCTTCTTCTCTCTCTTCTCCCTGGCCGTGACGAGGTTCGGCAGGTCGAGTGAATTTCGCATGAGCGCAAGTAAGGAAAACATAGCCCGTATTTGCAATGCAGGCAGCTGTTTCATTCGCCTCAAATGTCAATGGCTGCCCGGAATCAGGCTAATATGTGCTGAAGTTTAATCTGGATGAAAAAACCGAGAGGAACTGATATGCTGTGCTTTTTCGTCCTGCATCTGCGCGCGCATCGCGTGTATAATTTTCTGTTTGCAGGAGCCGGATAGCGCAGATACTCCTCGGACAGATCTCCCTTCTCTTCTCCCTGGTCGTGACGAAGTTGAGCATAATAGTTTATAAAGTGAATAAAGATTATAAACGTCGATGGACGGTGAATATTGCATGAGCGCAGGTAAGAGATGCAGACAGCTGTTTCCAATGTCAGTAATGGCTCCTCTAATATTGTAGCTTTAGTGAGCGAATTTCCCTGTCTTCTTAGTGATGTCCCCAGTCGCACTACTGTCCTGGAGCACGATTTGGACGTTGGTGATGCTGCCCCCATCAAGCAGCATGCGTACCGTGTCAACATGTCCAAAAGGTCGATCATGAAACAGGAGGTGGCTTATTTACTGGAGAATAATTTGGCTGTACCCAGCTCCAGTCAGTGGAGTTCTCCTTGTATTTTGATCCCTAAGCCTGATGGTACAGTTAGGTTATGTACTGATTATAGGAAAGTGAACGCTGTCACGGTGCCAGACTCTTTTCCTTTGCCCCAGTTAGACGACTGCATAGATACTATTGGTTCAGCTAGATTTGTCAGCAAGTTAGACTTGCTTAAAGGCTATTGGCAAGTTCCACTAACTCCTCATGCTTCGGAGATTTCTGGTTTTGTCACCCCTGACAGTTTCTTGCAATATACTGTTATGGCGTTTGGAATGCGCAATGCACCTGTTACGTTCCAGCGCCTGATAAATATTGTACTGGCCGGTGTTCTGAATTGTACCGCTTACTTGGATGATTTAGTTGTCTACTCTGCCACCTGGTCTGAACATCTGAGTTCTTTGAGAGTTGTGTTTGAGTGTTTGGCCAAGAGGTAATTGACCTTGAACCTCACCATGTGTGAGTTTGGGAAAGCTATGGTCATATATCTTGGTAGGCAGATGAGGCGAGGTAAAGTCTGTACTCTTACTGCCAAGGTCTCAGCTATCACAGCTTGGTGCTGGTGCTGTCTTGCTGCAGGAAGATGCAGATGGTATTGATCACCCAGTCTTTTCTGCAAGTTTAAAGACTGTCAGTCTCGGTACTCCACCATTGAACAGGAGACTCTTGCTTTGTTGCTCGCCCTACAATTCTTTGAGGTTCATGTTGGTTCTAACGTTCTCCCTGTCGTTGTGTATACAGACCACAATCCTTTAGTTTGTTTTTTTAAATAGGATGCACAACCACTGGCTCATGTGGTGGGCCTTAATGGTACAGAGTTATAATTTAGTGGTCAAGCACAAGAAGGGTTCTGAGAATGTTCTGGCTGATGCGCTTTCTCGCGCAACGTTTTGTTTTTGTTTCATTGTACAACATTTGTTTTGTTGAGAGAAAAAAAAATGACCATGACATGTATATTTAGTTTGTACTATTCCTTTTGCATCGCAATCCCTACAGGTTTGCTCTTTATGGGTGGGAGTGTTACGCCACACCTGTAGTTAGCCCCAGGGTAGGCAGGTAAGACGCCCATGGGCTTACACCTCCATCACGCAGGTTTGGTTTTGTCTATATACATAGGCGCCACCTCTTGTATTTTGGGTTTAGGGTAGGCGGGCAAGACAGTTAGTCAGATAGCAGACTTTGTAATTAGAACAGGTAGGATTAGAATTATAGCTTGGGTGTTATTTTTATTTTCATTTATTTGGCGCCATCTGGCGTCCTCCCCTTAGTCCCCCCGTGTTGTTTGTTATTTTTATTGTAAATAAATCTTTCTTGTTTTTGGCATTTTATAAAGTTGTCCTAGTAGTTTGTGTTGCACTACCACAGCACCAGCGGTTCCCAGCACACAGTGCTTTCCTGCACTGAATCTGTGTGCATTGCTTTTGTTTACATGAAAGTGGCATCAATGAAATTACCGGTGTAAGGATATATCCAACTCGGGTTGCACAGATGACTCGGGTAGCGTTCGGGGTGCTCAGATGCTCTGCGCAGATGCTTGGAGCATCTATTGTGCAATAATCCGAATTATGAGTGCATGTCTATTTAATAGATTTTTTGGGGTGTAATTTAGCTGATATGCTTTTGTATCTAGCTAGTTTTGTGCTGTGTAATGTAGCATAATAGTTAATCAACAAGAACCCCATAACTACTGTATGTTGGCTCAATAAGTTCACCAAAACATATCCAGGTTCATACTTTTTATTACAAAATGAACAAAGGTGGGATGGTCGGATAGATGAAAAGGAATGGTTGGATAAAAAGGCGGCAAAATATCAGCTGATCTGAGGAGAAACGGTCTAAAAATGTTTGATTTTACATTAAACATACACATGACATTACAGACACCCCCCCCCCCCCCCCCCCGTATAAGAATGTGTGTTATCTCCAACAGTGAAGGTCATAGTCACTGCGTCGTTCAGCTCCCATACCTGGACACACCACCACGGAGTGAGTGTCAGTACTATATGTAAGCTATATGTGTTTTTGTTTATTTTGCTCAGAGTATGTAAAACAGGCATTTTACCTTGGTACATTGTAACAATACTATGTTGTTGCATAGGCTACAGGTGAGATGACAATTAATATCTTGGAACATTTAAAGATGTGAGAACAGGATGAAGAGAATGAGCAAATAAAATAAACAAGTTGAACAGGTACATTATCGTTGGCAGTTCAGTTTGTGAAAATGAAGAAAAAAAGTTACCAAAAATGTTGTTATTTTATGATGTTAGCTTTCCTGAAGGGAAACATCAGGCACCCATGCATTAAGTACGGAGGCTCCACGCTCTACAGGGCTGATGGTGTTCACCTCACTAACAAGGGCAACCGTCTGCCCCTCAAGAGCCCCCGGGAAGGTCTCACTGCCACTGGCACTGTGTAGACGAGCACATACACAAAGGCTCTTATAAGAGCCACTCAGTCGATAAAATATATGGACACCCTACGAGCCAAAAGCATCTGTCACGGTGTGAAAATGTACTCGGGTGATTTCATTTTAACGATTGAGTTGAACATCACTTATGGCTGCCTAATGTTGAATTGGATAAATACTGTAGTGACTCTCTACATAAAGCTAGCTCGATACAAACGCATACCTAATTTACGATCCATAAATACATTAGCTTAGCTAAATTGCACACACAAAAAAAATGGACCTGAAATAATTAAATACATGTGCACTCACAATTTATTGTGCAATATCAAAACCCGGAAATGATGTGGAAATAGATGCGCCAAGCATCTGATCACACTACCCGAGCATCTGAGTACCCCGAACGCTACCCGAGCCATCTGTGCACCCTGAGTGGAATTTATCCTGACACGTGAAGCTGGTCCCAGATCAAATGATCAAAATTGATTTATGACGCTCAAGTGAAGTGTGATTATATACAAATATTTTATGTATAGCTGATATTTTATTGTATTCCCATAATAATTCATCATATCCTACCTGTTTTTAACACCCCTGTTCACAGGCAAGTAGCATAGCTAGCAGAGTAACAAGTTGTTGAGTCCGATTTGTTTTTTTTTGGTACGGATTGTAAAATTTACCCTTGACTGTTTGTGCTTCATTTGTTTACACTACACAGATCCACCTCACAGTCCAGCTACTATTTCTGAACCCAAGTCCACAGAGTTGTTGCTGTGAAGAAAAGCAGAAAAGCACACCGTGGGGTCCAGAGATGGTGGCGGTGAAGCTGGAGGACTGCAGTCAGACACTGGAACTCAATGTGGCAGTGAAAGAGGAGGAAGGAGGAGAGGAAGTGGAGGAGAAAGACGGTGAGTTCATGTTATGTATTTGGCTAAGGCCAGGCCAAATTCTTTAGTAAGTCAATGGGCACTGGCAGATATTTAGCGGTGTATGCAATCAAACAGTTATTTAAAAATGTTCCCATGATTTTCCCCATAGCAGTTGTTTATTCACTCAAAGAAACATTCAAATGTATGTATATCAACTTTTATGAATGATCATAGAATTACAACTTTTGAGCAACGGGGTGGTAGTCAAAGGTAGGCCTATAATAAATATGCTTTAAGTTTATCAGTGAGTTAATCATGTTAATCAGTAAGTTAATCATCAAACATTGATTAGGTACCCATTTGCATTTGTTGTAATATCAACACACTCTGACAACCTCAAGTTCCCACAGTGTCTGCAGACCCCGGAGATGTTGTGTTACTTCTGGCACTGCTGAGTCTATGGAAGCAGTACTTGTTCTCATATTGTTTCTAATCCTGTATATGTTCCTATTCTTACAGGAGAGAGCTCCAACCCAGGCTCAGACAGCGAGCCCAGCTCCACCGCATCAGGAAACCATAAACAACACAGAGAGAGGTGCTCAAGATGGAAGAATCATCACTGCATGGACTGCTTCAGTAGTTTCTATGAGCAAAAGGATTTGAGAAATCACACCTGCAGGTCCCGTCCGTGTTTAGATTGCAGTGAGTTTCATTTGTTCAACTCACTTTAAATCACAACCACAGATTCACGGAGGAGAGAAGACTCACCCTTGCCTTCAGTGTGGAAAGAGTTTTGGTCAAATGAGCAACCTAAAGAGGCATCAGAGAATACACACAGGAGAGAAGCCATACCAATGCTCGCACTGTGAGAAGAGTTTCAGGGATGTGGGGAACCTAAAGACACATCAGAGAATACACACAGGAGAGAGGCCATATCACTGCTCCCATTGTGGGAAGAGTTTCACTATGGCAGGAGACCTAAAGACACACCAGAGAATACACACTGGAGAGAGACCATACCACTGCTCCCACTGTGGGAAAAGTTTCAATCAGGCAGGAGCCTTACAGAAACATCAGAGAATACACACTGGAGAGAGACCATACCACTGCTCCCAGTGTGGGAAGAGTTTCATTCAGGCAGGAGCCTTACAGAATCACCAGAGAGGCCGCACCAATGCTCCCAGTGTGGGCAGAGTTTCAACAGAGCAGGAGCCTTACAGATACATCAGAGAATACACACAGGAGAGAGGCCATACCACTGCTCCCAGTGTGGGAAGAGTTTCATTCAGGCAGGAGCCTTGCAGAATCACCAGAGAATACACACAGGAGAGAGGCTGCACCACTGCTCCCAGTGTGGGAAGAGTTTCAGTCATGCAGGAGACCTAACGACACACCAGAGAATACACACAGGAGAGAAGCCATACCACTGTTCCCAGTGTGGGAAGAGATTCAGCCAGGCAGGAGCACTAAAGAAACATCAGAGAACACATACACAGGAGAGAGTCCATACTGGTGCTCCCAATGTGGGAAGTGTTTCAGTCACTCTTTCACCCTGAAGACACATCAGAGCATACACAAATGAGTTCAAACGACTGTTCCCAGTTTGGGAGGAGTTTCAAGGAGGCAGGAGCCCTAGAGGACGAGGAGGACTGGTTGGCTACGCCACGCCACGTCACGTATATTTGCTTGTAACGACAGAAGACTCTGTTGTGTTTGTATCTATTCTGGATACTGAGGCCTGTCAGTCTGTCTTCCCTCTACCTTCAGGCTCCCTCCCTGGTGGTGGGCTGGAGAGAATGAGTGCGGTAAATAAGGTTGTGTTTGTACAGAGCAGAGTGGAGCAGGGAGAGGGTGGTATCATTGTAATCCGGCCTGTGTGTTTTATGAAGGTGTGAAACTAGAGCCACGCAGACATGCAACCTACACTTAGCAGCAGAGGCAGCAGCTCCCAATTGGATGGACCTTTGCAGAGTTCAGGGTTTGGGTCTATTTGGTTTTAATTTCAGGGGGTGATTTTAATTCCTAATTAAATATTTGAAAAAAAAATGTTTGTTGTTTTGTTGTCCTTAAAGGGTCATATATAGCCCTCAGGGAGTGTTCATTCATCTCGCACATACATTATCTACAGTGACTTGTTTACTTGTAAGGTGTCATATTGTGGCTGTTTAACACTGACAAGCGAATCACATTAACACAATGCCATTTCTGAGCCAGGTCAAGCAATGCCAGGAAGATGCAACTGAGAGTTTATGGTAAATGCTAAATGGGATGCTTGGGACGGCCCGACTGAAGTTGAAATTTAAACGTTTAAGGGTTAGGGTTATGTAACTGTTAGGGTTTAGGATTCCATTTAGAGTCTACTAAAAGTTCGGCAGCAAGCTCACTGATGATTGGTTCATCATAATGAACTACCATTTTAGCTGCAATGTGTTAATCTGTGCAGCAGGGGGCAGAGAAGATGATCTTTTCATGAACAGCACTACCAATAGGGGGCCTTTCCTCACTTCACATTCAGCCATATAAATCTATATATAAATAGCTATTGGGTTAAATATTGAAAGTAAAAACTAAATAAAGTCAAGCTAAGGCACAGATGTATCCCTTTGTCACTCTCTTCATACTCCTCAGTATCAACATGCTTCTGCTGGCCCTCCTGTCCTTTTCCCATGTCCTCCTCTGTGTGTGACTGTTCCTAACTCACCACCAGAACTGGGTCAAATAGTATTTGAGCATTTGCTTGAGCCTGCCTGGAGGGCTAGGTGGGCGGGGTTTGCACTTTTGAGACTCTACCATTGGTTGAATTGCAACAGGCAAACACAATCAAGCGCAGCTATGTATTTGAAATGATTTCCAATAAGATCTGAACCCAGGTCTGCTCAGCACTGACAGTGTGGTATGTGATGTGACAAGCGTTAGATGGTTAACAAGTTGCAAGTGTTACTTACAATGTTGCAAGCACTGTCTATAGTAGACTACAATATAAAACATTTATTGTACTAAACTGTACAATTAACTGGGTTCTGAACATCAACCATCTGATTTGACCTGATTTTCTATCATTCAGCATTCCCTGAGCTAGTTAAATATTTACAATGTCACCGCAGCGGAGATACCAACACAGCCCTGTGGATGGGATTAGAGCCAGCAGAAATCCCTGACATCTCCATGTTCTCAAAATCAGTGGATTTGGTTACGAGGAACTGTGCTGAGTCGACATATTAAGACACCCAACAGTTTTTCTGTATATCCCAATGTGTGCAGATAAAAATGTCTTGTTATTTTTTCTTTCTTTTGCAATTAATATATTATGATTACTGTATCAATATCAATGAAACAACTGTCAATATATAACAATATATCGATATCAACGTTTTGATAGACATGTTTTTTTCGATCTTTTAATTTGAAGTTTTTTTAAAACCGGAAGTTCCCATAAATCTGCTTGAACTTTCTCTGATCGTGATGAAGTTGACCAGGTTGATCATAACAATTTTATAAACGTCGATGGTCGGTGAATATTGCATGAGCGCAGGTAAGGAAAACATGGTCCGTATGTCTAATGCAGGCAGATGTTTCATTCCTCAAATGTCAATGGCTCGGCCAGTATGTCCTGCAGTTTTATCTGGATGAAATGAACCGCGTGGCCAGTATGTCCGGCCAGTATGTTCGGCCAGTATGTCCTGCAGTTTTATCTGGATGAAATGAACCGCGTGGCCAGTATGTTCGGCCAGTATGTCCTGCAGTTTTATCTGGATGAAATGAACCGCGTGGCCAGTATGTCCGGCCAGTATGTTCGGCCAGTATGTCCTGCAGTTTTATCTGGATGAAATGAACCGCGTGGCCAGTATGTTCGGCCAGTATGTCCTGCAGTTTTATCTGGATGAAATGAACCGCGTGGCCAGTATGTCCGGCCAGTATGTTCGGCCAGTATGTCCTGCAGTTTTATCTGGATGAAATGAACCGCGTGGAACAGTCCGTATTATGATCGACGATTTCTGAGACATCAGACAACATCTTAACTGTAAAACATGATATATTTGGGTATTTAACAATAACGTAATGATTTTGATTTCACGTTACGCTTCCTGTTTTCTTCCCGATATCCAGGTCAGTTGCCCATTGTCAATACAACTGTTCGGTCATTCCGACAATATAGATCGAAATATATAAATATATATACAATAAAATGAACAGACTTCAAATATGTGTTGCCCATAACATGTTTGATTAGCTTTCATTTACGTTAAATAGTACCCGAAAACCACCTTTACAACCTAGCGGTGGAGGAGGTTGGAGTAAAGCAGTCTCGTTGAAATGAATGGAAAACATTGATACTATTTATCAAGCTGTTATCGTCTCCTATCCTATGTATCTTCTTCAAGAGCATTTGTTCCCATATGGCCATGTAAAGTTAGTCATGAGCTCTTATTAGTCAATATTAGATTAGATTCAACTTTATTGTCATTGTGCAGAGTACAAGTACAGAGACAACGAAATGCAGTTAGCGTCTAACCAGAAGTGCAAAATAGCAGAAAGTGCAATGAACAGTATTTACAGGTAGTGCAATATATGAGCAGTAAGTAGTGCAGTATAATATAAGCAGTGCAGTATAAGCAGTATATGAGTAAGCAGTAGCATTATAGCAGAATAAATAGTTACAGTATGAACAGTGTAGCAGCATATGAGCTGTATAGGTAATGCAGTCTAGCAGTATATATGTATTAACAGTAACATGAGGTAGATAGCAGAATAAATATAAATATGGAATGCCGTATAAACAGTATAAACAGGTATGTACAGTATGTGCAGTAGTATTAAAGAAAATATAAGGATATGTGCATTATGTGCATTATGAACAGTATGGACAGATATGTACAGAAGAGCAGTGGTATTGAGTAAGAGCAGGGGAGGGGAGTAATAGTGCAATTGTCCGGGTGGGTGGGTGGGTGGGGGGGGGGGTTGCAGGGGTTGCAGGGGTTGGTAGGTTGTCAGGTAGGTGCAGTGTTCAAGTTCAGTAGGGTGACAGCCGCAGGGAAGAAGCTGCCTCTGAACCTGCTGGTTCGGGTGCGGAGAGACCTGTAGCGCCTCCCGGAGGGGAGTGAGGTGAAAAGTCTATGGTTGGGGTGAGAAATGTCCTTGACGATGCTGCGTGCCTTACGCAAGCATCGTTTGCCCTGGACAGCCTCGATGGAGGGGAGTGAGGAACCGGTGATGCGTTGGGCAGTTTTCACCACCCTCTGCAGTGCTTTCCGGTCCGATGCCGAGCAGTTGCCATACCATACTGTGACACAGTTGGTAAGGATACTCTCGATGGTGCAGCGGTAGAAGTTCACCAGGATCTGAGGAGACAGATGGACCTTCTTTAGTCTCCTCAGGAAGAAGAGACGCTGGTGAGCCTTCTTTATCAGGGTGGAGGTGTCGAGGGTCCAGGAGGGGTCCTCAGAGATGTGGACACCCAGAAACTTGAAGCTGGTGACTCGCTCCACCTCAGTCCCGTTGATGAGGATGGGGGTGTGTGCGCCAGCTTTAGACTTCCTGAAGTCCACAATGAGTTCTTTGGTCTTCCTGGTGTTGAGAGCCAGGTTATTGTCGTTGCACCACACTGTTAGGTGCTGGACCTCCTCCCTGTAGGCCGACTCATCGTTGTTGCTGATGAGACCGATCACTGTTGTGTCGTCTGCAAACTTAACAATGGTGTTTGAGCCATGTACAGGTGTGCAGTCGTAGGTGAAGAGGGAGTAAAGGAGGGGGCTCAGCACACAGCCTTGTGGAACGCCAGTGTTCAGGGTGAGGGTTGAAGAGGTGTGGTTGTGAAGCCTAACAGACTGCGGCCTGTTGGTTAGGAAGTCCAGAATCCAGTTGCAGAGGGAGGAGTTGATGCCCAGTTGCCTGAGTTTGGAGATCAGTTTGGAGGGGATGATGGTGTTGAATGCTGAACTGAAGTCAATGAACAGCATTCTCACATAAGAGTTAGTCTTGTCGAGGTGGGACAGGGCGGAGTGAAGTGCCGTTGAAATGGCATCCTCTGTACTCCTGTTCTGCCGGTAGGCGAATTGAAAGGGGTCCAGTGTGGGTGGTAGGCAGGTCTTGAGTTGAGCTAAGACCAGCCTCTCGAAGCACTTCATGATGATGGGCGTGAGTGCCACTGGTCGGAAGTCATTTAAGCTCGTTGCAGTGGAGTGTTTTGGCACCGGCACGATGGAGGTGGTTTTGAAGCACGCGGGGACAGCTGCTTGGGCTAGGGACAGGTTGAATATGTCAGTCCAAACCTTAGTCAGCTGCACAGCGCAGGCCCTGAGGACGCGTCCGGGGATCCCATCAGGACCAGCAGCCTTGCGTGCGTTAGTCCTGCTCAGTGCCGCACACACGTCGGTGGGAGAGAGTGAGGGGCTGGTGATCCGCAGGGAGCACAGCCTTGATGGCCACCTCCTTGTTGTCCCTGTCAAAGCGGCCGTAGAAGTGGTTCAGCTCATCAGGGAGGGAGGCGTCAACGGAGAGGGGTGGGGTGTTAGTTGGTTTGTAGTCTGTGATGGCCTGGATGCCCTGCCACATGCGTCGGGGGTCAGAGTTGTTCCTGAAGTGATCCTCTATCCTCAGCTTGTGGTTGTGCTTGGCCTTTTTGATGCCCCTCTGCAGATTAGCCCTGGATGAGCTATAGGCCCGAGCATCCCCTGATCTGAAGGCAATGTCGTGTGCCTTCAGCAGGAGTCGGACCTCACTGTTCATCCATGGCTTCTGATTAGGGAAAGTGGTGATCTGCTTGAGTGTGGTGACACTGTTGATGTTGGAATTGATGTAGTCCAAAACAGAGGAGGCATATGAATCAATGTCCGTGTGGGAGTCATGGGTGGCCTGAGTGGCAAACACACCCCAGTCAGTGTTTCCAAAACGCTGCTGGAGCGCTGAGTCAGCTCCCTCTGGCCAGAATATAAGCAACTATATACTATTATTTAGTTAAGGAACAAATGATGTTTATTACTTTTACCCATATTGTAATAGCTGAAACCTGCTCAAACTAAGCTTTTAATGACAGATAATCTCATAAAATTGTGACCATTTTTTATCAACAGTCATGCTTTACTGCTATATATATATATTTATAAATAAAAAACTAACCTACTGCACATATATAGGCTATAGCGGTAAAGCATGATTGTTGGGAGAGGGATGCAGTAGTGATGTTGCCAGCAGGAAACGCTTTTGCGTCCAGATTGCAATATGAACTTCAAGTACGATGGCAGAGGTACGTGTCTACACAATCCTGCATGAACATTGGAATATTTTGCATACAGCTTGAAAGTATGCCCATCTTGGACCCTTAAAACTTCTCCAAAACAACCTGTTGACCACTTCTGATGATTTGGTTAAACTAACCCCCATGGTAGTCACTAAATCCTTGTAAACTTCCCTAGCAGCATCTGAGTATCTACCACGTTCAAAAGTTATCTCTGTCAAACTCGTCTCTCTCCTCCCAGAGACTCCTTCACACACACACACACACGCACGCACGCACACGCCTGTGCACAAACATATAGCTACTCTTATGTGCCTTTATTCATGCCTTGTTCATGGCTCATAAAATAACCTTTGTCGTAGTTTATCGACGAAATGTCTGACACTCCAAGCTTGCTATTGAACAGAAGTAGCAAGCTAGATAGTGTTTTGTCAAAAATTATTGCAGTTTGCCATCAGACAGTAGTACAAAAATACTCCGCTCCGCCTAACACGGTTGCAGCCTGGCTAGCTCTCCCTCTCGTTCACACTCCCACGTCTGATACATTATTTCTAAAATAAAAAAAGCCCCAAACGGGATATGTTAGCGGTTTTCAGTTTGTTGTCGATGAGACTTTGGCGAAGACAATCATATAATATTGGGTTCATTCGTTTTTGATTCCGGAGCTGTGTGAATCGTTAATCGTTTATCGTTTATCGTTAATCCTAACGATAAAACAAGGGTTGGCACTTATTTGAGTGATGGTTTGAAAAACCAATAGAAAGTGTGGTTGGGGACAATTGATTTAAATAAGTATTTAGTATTTGTAAATGCTTAAACAAGTTTAACGTGGGCGTTTTTTTTTTTTTTTTATTTACATACTGTAACGACCCTGTGTAAGGCCCGTTAGCAGCTCCGCCAAGGGAGTTAACTCTCTTGGTGTTGTGGCTAGCGCGGCCGGTTTGTAAGCGGAAGGTTGCGAGTTCGATACCCGCTTAAGGCAAGCTACTCTGCCCCGCCGTTCGTTACAATACATTTGCACCGATCGGAAGAAGGCTACGACTACTAAGGCTACTATCTGAGAACACGCCTGTGTTCTCTGAGCTCCAATAAACTCCAGCTAGCTCCATTATGACTTTCAGTTTCGCTTATCGCTGTTTTCGTGGCTTCAAAATAAAAGTGCTTCAAAATAATTTTAAGATTTCAATACATCTCTGGTGCCACTCTACTCCTCAACACTTCCAGAATGTGAGTTGCGAGGTGAGTTTTGAATTGAAAATGTTGCTGGC
This sequence comes from Argentina silus, assembly GCF_951799395.1. Taxonomy (NCBI): domain Eukaryota; kingdom Metazoa; phylum Chordata; class Actinopteri; order Argentiniformes; family Argentinidae; genus Argentina; species Argentina silus. The sequence goes on from NC_139654.1 coordinate 51,614,878, forward strand.
TGTTTACTGCGACCATACATCTCAAACATCTTTGTGCTCCCAAGTAGAGTGGTACCAGAGATGTAGAACAGATGTAGAACAGTTGTCTCCTTCTAACCAAGCTTCTTGCTGATGGTCTTGTAGCCCATTCCAGCCTTGTGCAGGTCTACAACTCTTACCCTGATGTCCTTTGAATGTTCTTTAGTCTTGCCCATGGTGGTGGAGAGGTTGGAATGGAAGAGATTGATTCTATTGACAGGTGTCTTTTATACCCATAACAAGCAGAGATTAGGAGTACTTTTCCTAAAGTGACAGGACTAATCTGTGTGCCTCATGGGCATATAACCGGTCTGTATGAGCCAGAATTCTTGCTGGTTTGTAGGGGATCAAATACTTATTTCCTTCGATCGAATGCAAATGAATTTATAACTTTATATAATGTGTTTTTTCTGGACTTCTTTGTTGATATTCTGTGTCTATTTGTTAAAATAAAAGTACCATAAAAATGATAGACCACTCATTTCTTTGTAATCGGGCAAACTAACAAAATCAGCAGGGGATCAAATAATTATTTCCCCCACTGTATATACGTTCTCTGGTGTGCTGACAACAAAACAGTGCTTTTCCGCCCCGAATTTGCACATGCTTTGCGCTTGTTTACATGAAATACATCTCCTTAGAGTGGTATTTTAAAAGAGTGGTGCCAATGGAATTACTGGAGGCTTCAAATAGTTCCAAAAAATCCGTCCAGATTTACTCAATACATGGCTACTCTCAAGTAAAACAATAAAACTACCCCCATTTGGAAAATCTCACTCTTGAATTGGTTTAACCATGCAAGTTAAATTTACAGTATCTATACAGTTTGAAAATGATTAGGTAAGCTAGTAATATTTCTCAGACTGGCTCCGCGGGCAAACAAACAGTTGACTGGCAACTTGCTCCATAGGTTTGCGTGAAGGAACTATTTGAGTCTCCATAAGTGTTAGTCAAAATATACAAATATTTTATGTATAGTCTATATTTTATTTTATTGTATTCCCATAACAATTCATTATGTCCTATATGTTTTAATACCCTTGTCCACAGGCTAGCATAGCTAGCAGAATAGCGAGTTAAGAGTCTGATTAGGTTTTTTGGTACAGTTTGTGAAATTTACCCGTGACTGTTTGTGCTTCATTTGTTTACACTACAGATCCACCTCACAGCCCAGCTACTATTTCTGAACCCGTCCACAGAGTTGTTGCTGTGGTTCTTCAGTCCAGAAAACCACACCTTGGGGTCCAGAGATGGTGGCAGTGAAGCTGGAATACTGCAGTCAAACACTGGAACTCAATGTGGTAGTGAAAGAGGAGGAAGGAGGAAAGGAAGTGAAGGAGAAAGATGTGATGGTGAAAGAAGAGGAGGAGGAGGAGGAGGAAGTGGAAGAGAGGAGGAAGAGAGGAGGAAGAGAGGAGGAAGAGAAGGAAGATGTGATGGTGAAAGAAGAGGGAAGAGGATATGAAGTGGTGGAGGAAGATATGAAAGAGGAGGAAGGAGAAGACGCAGAAGAAAAGAAGGATGTGATGGTGGAGGAAGAGGAAGCGGAGGATAAAGATGTGATAATGAAAGAAGAGCAAGGAGAAGATGAAGTGGAGGAGAAAGAAGGTGAGATTATGTACAGTACCTTCGGAAAGTATTCAGACCCCTTCACTTTTTCCACATTTTGTTGTGTTATAGACTAAATTTAAAATGGATTAAATTAAAATAATTTGCCATCAATCCACACACAATACCCCAGAATGACAAAGCGAAAACAGATTTTTAGAAATGTCAGTAAATTTATTAAAATCGCAGAAATGCAGAAATACCTCATGTACATAAGTATTCAGACCCTTTGCAAAACCTAGACATCCACCACAGGAGATTTATAAAAATCTTCAAAGTTGAATGGTGGGGAGGAAAAAGCATGGGACATCCTCTCAGTCACTCTACAAAATTGGTCTATAACCAAGTGGCCAAAAATAATCCCTGAATGGAAATCTTAATATATAATATAACTTAATAATCTAATATATCTTAATAATCTCATATCCATAATTGTGTTTGCAACAATGAATTCAAGTGATAGCAAAGAAAGTGGCTGGAACTGTGTTTTCGTTTTGTCATTCTGGGGTATTGTGTGTGGATTGATGGCAAATTCTTTTAATTTAATCAATTTTAAATTGAGTCTATAACACAACAAAATGTGGAAAAAGTGAAGGGGTCTGAATACTTTCTGAAGGCACTGTATTTGTATATTTATTTTTGTTTTTCCTATGATTTCTCCACAGGAGTTGTTCATTCATTCAAACAAAATTGATCATGAAAATACAACTGTTGAGCAACGGAGTCTTAGGTAGGCCTATAATACATATGCCTTAACACAATCATTAATCATGGAACATTGATTAGGCGGTAGCGGGGGTTGGAGGGGCGTGCACACATGCTGACATAGCCCCCCTACTGGTTTGGGTGAATGTCAATTTAGATGAGACTTGAATTCATATTACACTATATATTTACAGCATATATTTACTGCCGTTAAAGACACATGGTGTGATGCTGAATAGACTCAACATGTAGAGCCATGGCTAAAGCCTTGGAAGATCTCCTCTCCTCCTCTCTCCTCTACTCCTCCTCTTTCCTCCCCTTCTGCCCTCTTCCTCCACTTTCCTCTCTCCCTTGCTGCACTCGCCTTTGCCGTACCTTTCTAGTAAAGTAAACACACTTGATAAAGAAATCAGTAGGATCGTTTTCTCAAGTATTTTATTAGGGACATTACAATGCCTTAGCAACTCGCCAACTTACCACTACATATTTTAGATGGCATCATTTCTTTGTACGCCTTCAAAATTACAGGGGCATTTTCAAGAGCCCAGAGCCTTCTCCCTACCTGACTATTCTTCGCTTCTTCATCATCAGGGGCAATCTTTCTCTTCTGTAAAAAATACTTTTACAAACTCATCTGAAAGTTAAATGAAGCAGATTTTATTTGACTAATGTTAGCTAGACCCAGCTTGTATCATCATTTAAACTGATTGCTAAATATTACCTTGAGGAACTGTGTGATCTAGCATAGTCACATTGAAAATAACTGTCATCTAGCTATTCAACAACATAGTCGCCAATAAATGGTAAAGGGGAAGTTTTGTGGAAAAAAGTGTGTAGCTTAGTGCTAGCTAGCTATCTCTCTACATTATTGTCGCTGCTCAAACCTGGTCTTGTCCCACTATCACTCAACTGTGTCTGCATTTGCGCTCTCACCTATAGTCTACTAGCAACGTGAGTGGTTGACACTCCGTCAGAGTGCAGAGAGACTATATGTTGTTGCGTACCTCCATTTTTAAGTTTTTATTCTAGAAGTCCCACAGCAGCGGGGGTAAATATCTTGCAGTGAGGGGCCAGTGGAAACACTGGATGAGGTACTCATTTGCATTTGTTGTAATATCAACACACTCTGACAACCTCAAGTTCCCACAGTTTCTGCAGACCCCAGATGTGTTACTTCTGACACTGGTGAGCCTGTGGAAGCACTACTTGTTCTCATCTTTTCTAATCCTGTATATGTTCCTATTCTTACAGGAGAGAGCTCCAACCAAGGCTTAGACAGCGAGCCCAGCTCCACCGCATCAGGAAACCATAAACAACACAGGCAGAGGAGCTTAAGACAGAAGAATCACCAGTGCATGGACTACTTCAGTAGTTTCTATGAGCAAGAGGATTTGACTCACAGAGGAGAGGAGACTCACCCTTGCCTTCAGTGTGGAAAGAGTTTTGGTCATATGAGTAACCTAAAGAGGCATCAGAGAATACACACAGGAGAGAAGCCATACCAATGCTCGCACTGTGAGAAGAGTTTCAGGGATGTGGGGCACCTAAAGACACATCAGAGAATACACACAGGAGAGAGGCCACACCACTGCTCCCAGTGCGGGAAGAGTTTCAGTCATCCAGGAGACCTAAAAGTGCATCAGAGAATACACACAGGAGAGAGGCCATATCACTGCTCCCATTGTGGGAAGAGTTTCACTATTGCAGGATCCCTAAAGACACACCAGAGAATACACACTGGAGAGAGACCATACCACTGCTCCCACTGTTGGAAAAGTTTCAGTCAGGCAGGAGCCTTGCAAACACACCAGAGAATTCACACAGGAGAGAGGCCATATCACTGCTCTCAGTGTGGGAAGCATTTCAACAAGACAGGATCCCTAAAGGCACATCAGAGAATACACACAGGAGAGAGGCCCCATCACTGCTCCCAGTGTGGGAAGACTTTCAACAAGACAGGATCCCTAAAGACACACCAGAGAATACACACAGGAGAGAAGCCATACCACTGCTCCCAGTGTGGGAAGACTTTCAATCACTCTAGCAACCTAAAGACACATCAGAGAATACACACAGGAGAGAGGCCCCATCACTGCTCCCAGTGTGGGAAGACTTTCAACAAGACAGGATCCCTAAAGACACACCAGAGAATACACACTGGAGAGAGACCATACCACTGCTCCCACTGTGGGAAAAGTTTCAATTTGGCAGGAGCCTTGCAAACACACCAGAGAATACACACAGGAGAGAAGCCATACCACTGCTCCCAGTGTGGGAAGAGTTTCAACCAGGCAGGAGCCTTGCAAACACACCAGAGAATACACACAGGAGAGAAGCCATACCACTGCTCCCAGTGTGGGAAGACTTTCAACCAGGCAGGATCCCTGAAGGCACATCAGAGAATACACACAGGAGAGAAGCCATACCACTGCTCCCAGTGTGGGAAGACTTTCAATCACTCTAGCAGCCTAAAGACACATCAGAGAATACACACAGGAGAGAGGCCCTATCACTGCTCCCAGTGTGGGAAGAGTTTCACTATGGCAGGAGACCTAAAGAGACACCAGAGAATACACACTGGAGAGAGACCATACCACTGCTCCCACTGTGGGAAAAGTTTCAACAAGGCAGGAGCCTTGCAAACACACCAGAGAATACACACAGGATAGAAGCCATACCACTGCTCCCAGTGCGGGAAGACTTTCAATCGCTCTAGCAGCCTAAAGACACATCAGAGAATACACACAGGAGAGAGGCCATACCTCTGCTCCCAGTGCGGGAAGACTTTCAATCGCTCTAGCAGCCTAAAGACACACCAGAGAATACACATACAAGTGCATACAACTGCTTCATCCTAATCCTTCACCTAACCTCCACCCCACTGAAGTTGACAATGGTTTATTAGCATCTAATAGTTTGGTAGCAAGTCCACTGATGATTGGTTTGTGATAACCAACTTACATTTTAGCTGCAATGTGTTCATCTGTACAGCAGGGGGCAGAGAAGATTCTCTGTTCACTTACAGTACTACCAATAGGGGGCATTTCCTCACTTCACTTTACTTTCAGCTGTAGAAATATATATAAATAGCTCTTTGCACAGGTTTACATTTTGGGCAAATATTGCAAAACAAAAACAAGATAAAATCAAGCTCAGGCACAGATCTCTGTCACTCTCTTCATACTCCTCAGTAGCAGACATGCTTCTGCTGGCCTTCTAGTCCCTTTCCCAAGTCTTCCACCGTTCTCCTGAACGCAATGGAACTAGAGGTTGTTGCTACACACATGGCTTTGCATCCATATCATATCAGAAATGTATCTACTCTGTTCCTCGGGTGTTTAGAACAAATCCTCTCATATAAGATGAATAGTTCCTGTACCTCTTTCATCCCAAGTCAAACACTGACAGTATGTACATTTGCTTGTAAGGACAGAATACTCTATTGTGTATCTATTCTGGATACTGAGGCCTGTCAGTCTGTCTTGGTCTACTCATCTACCTCAGATACTCCAGACAGCCAACAGAATGAACCACTGTACTCTCTACCTTCACACTCCCTCCCTGGCGATGGGGTATGACTGCTTTAATTAAAGTTGTGTTTTTAAAGATCAGAGCAGAGAGAGGATAGTATCATGACGTAAGGTGTGTCTGTCTGTCTGTAGGCTACTGAGAATGTAAACCGGCATGTGTGTTTTATGAAGTTATGAAACTGGAGCCACGCAGACATGCAACCTGCCCAAGATTTACAGCATACCACCTCATCTGTGACACAGGGGGTGCTATGATTTGGCCATGTATAGCTACCACAAGAACTGGCTAACTTGTCTTAATTGATGATGTTACTGCTGACAGCAGCAGCAGAATGTATTCTGAAGTGTACAGAAACATATTGTCTGCTTGAGTACAACCAAATGCCTCCAAATTCATTGGATGGTGCTATATCATACAGTAAGACAATGACCCCAAACATACTGCCATTGCAACAAGGGAGTTTTTCAGGGCCACAAAATGGAAAGTTCTTGACTGGCTAAATCAATCGTCAGATTTAAATCCAATTGAACATTCATTTAATTTCTTGATAAGATTTTAGGTAAAAAAGACCTCAAAACAAACAACAGCTGAAGATGGCTGCAGGCCTGGCAGAGCATAACCAGAGAATATACTCAGCATCTTGTGTGGTCAATGGGTCGCAGACTTCATGCAGTTATTGCATGCAATGGATTGTCAACCAAATACTAAACATGAGTACTTTATTTGGACATTATATGATTTCATCCAATACTTTTGAAAACATGTTGTACTTTCTAAATTGTTTGATTTCAAATCCAAACTGTTGGGAGTATAGAGCTAAAAGAAGGCAAAATGCCTCCTCTTTCCAATACTTATGGAGGGCACTGTATCTGGCCAACGTTACGCCCTGCAAGTGTTGTTTGGAGTTTCCAACCTCAAATCACTTGAATGCTTTGAACTTGTAGGTCTGAGATCACAGGTGAATTTTGAGTTTTTGAGTTGGTCATGAATGCACCATTAGACCCGACAGAAATGTTTTTGCTCAAACTCAGTGGATTAGGTTACTAGGGACTGTGTGAACTGAGTATTTCCCACCCCACTTACACTGAGACACACTCAGTAGTTATTTTTTGGGTGTATAACGCAATGTGTACATGGTAGATAGGAGTAATATCAATTTATTAATTTGATTAAACATTGTGTTTCATTATTTTGTCATTTGCAGTCCATATATGTTGATTACTGAGTCAATATAAGTGAAACAACTTTCCAATATCTATTTGAACGTTTTATTAGACATATTCCTATCTTTTATTTTGAAGTTTTCACAAAACCGGAAGTCCCCTTTCATCTGCTGGCTTCTTCTCTCTCTTCTCCCTGGCCGTGACGAGGTTCGGCAGGTCGAGTGAATTTCGCATGAGCGCAAGTAAGGAAAACATAGCCCGTATTTGCAATGCAGGCAGCTGTTTCATTCGCCTCAAATGTCAATGGCTGCCCGGAATCAGGCTAATATGTGCTGAAGTTTAATCTGGATGAAAAAACCGAGAGGAACTGATATGCTGTGCTTTTTCGTCCTGCATCTGCGCGCGCATCGCGTGTATAATTTTCTGTTTGCAGGAGCCGGATAGCGCAGATACTCCTCGGACAGATCTCCCTTCTCTTCTCCCTGGTCGTGACGAAGTTGAGCATAATAGTTTATAAAGTGAATAAAGATTATAAACGTCGATGGACGGTGAATATTGCATGAGCGCAGGTAAGAGATGCAGACAGCTGTTTCCAATGTCAGTAATGGCTCCTCTAATATTGTAGCTTTAGTGAGCGAATTTCCCTGTCTTCTTAGTGATGTCCCCAGTCGCACTACTGTCCTGGAGCACGATTTGGACGTTGGTGATGCTGCCCCCATCAAGCAGCATGCGTACCGTGTCAACATGTCCAAAAGGTCGATCATGAAACAGGAGGTGGCTTATTTACTGGAGAATAATTTGGCTGTACCCAGCTCCAGTCAGTGGAGTTCTCCTTGTATTTTGATCCCTAAGCCTGATGGTACAGTTAGGTTATGTACTGATTATAGGAAAGTGAACGCTGTCACGGTGCCAGACTCTTTTCCTTTGCCCCAGTTAGACGACTGCATAGATACTATTGGTTCAGCTAGATTTGTCAGCAAGTTAGACTTGCTTAAAGGCTATTGGCAAGTTCCACTAACTCCTCATGCTTCGGAGATTTCTGGTTTTGTCACCCCTGACAGTTTCTTGCAATATACTGTTATGGCGTTTGGAATGCGCAATGCACCTGTTACGTTCCAGCGCCTGATAAATATTGTACTGGCCGGTGTTCTGAATTCGGTACAATTCTGATTGTACCGCTTACTTGGATGATTTAGTTGTCTACTCTGCCACCTGGTCTGAACATCTGAGTTCTTTGAGAGTTGTGTTTGAGTGTTTGGCCAAGAGGTAATTGACCTTGAACCTCACCATGCGTGAGTTTGGGAAAGCTATGGTCATATATCTTGGTAGGCAGATGAGGCGAGGTAAAGTCTGTACTCTTACTGCCAAGGTCTCAGCTATCACAGCTTGGTGCTGGTGCTGTCTTGCTGCAGGAAGATGCAGATGGTATTGATCACCCAGTCTTTTCTGCAAGTTTAAAGACTGTCAGTCTCGGTACTCCACCATTGAACAGGAGACTCTTGCTTTGTTGCTCGCCCTACAATTCTTTGAGGTTCATGTTGCTTCTAACGTTCTCCCTGTCGTTGTGTATACAGACCACAATCCTTTAGTTTGTTTTTTTAAATAGGATGCACAACCACTGGCTCATGTGGTGGGCCTTAATGGTACAGAGTTATAATTTAGTGGTCAAGCACAAGAAGGGTTCTGAGAATGTTCTGGCTGATGCGCTTTCTCGCGCAACGTTTTGTTTTTGTTTCATTGTACAACATTTGTTTTGTTGAGAGAAAAAAAAATGACCATGACATGTATATTTAGTTTGTACTATTCCTTTTGCATCGCAATCCCTACAGGTTTGCTCTTTATGGGTGGGAGTGTTACGCCACACCTGTAGTTAGCCCCAGGGTAGGCAGGTAAGACGCCCATGGGCTTACACCTCCATCACGCAGGTTTGGTTTTGTCTATATACATAGGCGCCACCTCTTGTATTTTGGGTTTAGGGTAGGCGGGCAAGACAGTTAGTCAGATAGCAGACTTTGTAATTAGAACAGGTAGGATTAGAATTATAGCTTGGGTGTTATTTTTATTTTCATTTATTTGGCGCCATCTGGCGTCCTCCCCTTAGTCCCCCCGTGTTGTTTGTTATTTTTATTGTAAATAAATCTTTCTTGTTTTTGGCATTTTATAAAGTTGTCCTAGTAGTTTGTGTTGCACTACCACAGCACCAGCGGTTCCCAGCACACAGTGCTTTCCTGCACTGAATCTGTGTGCATTGCTTTTGTTTACATGAAAGTGGCATCAATGAAATTACCGGTGTAAGGATATATCCAACTCGGGTTGCACAGATGACTCGGGTAGCGTTCGGGGTGCTCAGATGCTCTGCGCAGATGCTTGGAGCATCTATTGTGCAATAATCCGAATTATGAGTGCATGTCTATTTAATAGATTTTTTGGGGTGTAATTTAGCTGATATGCTTTTGTATCTAGCTAGTTTTGTGCTGTGTAATGTAGCATAATAGTTAATCAACAAGAACCCCATAACTACTGTATGTTGGCTCAATAAGTTCACCAAAACATATCCAGGTTCATACTTTTTATTACAAAATGAACAAAGGTGGGATGGTCGGATAGATGAAAAGGAATGGTTGGATAAAAAGGCGGCAAAATATCAGCTGATCTGAGGAGAAACGGTCTAAAAATGTTTGATTTTACATTAAACATACACATGACATTACAGACACCCCCCCCCCCCCCCCCCGTATAAGAATGTGTGTTATCTCCAACAGTGAAGGTCATAGTCACTGCGTCGTTCAGCTCCCATACCTGGACACACCACCACGGAGTGAGTGTCAGTACTATATGTAAGCTATATGTGTTTTTGCTCAGAGTATGTAAAACAGGCATTTTACCTTGGTACATTGTAACAATACTATGTTGTTGCATAGGCTACAGGTGAGATGACAATTAATATCTTGGAACATTTAAAGATGTGAGAACAGGATGAAGAGAATGAGCAAATAAAATAAACAAGTTGAACAGGTACATTATCGTTGGCAGTTCAGTTTGTGAAAATGAAGAAAAAAAGTTACCAAAAATGTTGTTATTTTATGATGTTAGCTTTCCTGAAGGGAAACATCAGGCACCCATGCATTAAGTACGGAGGCTCCACGCTCTACAGGGCTGATGGTGTTCACCTCACTAACAAGGGCAACCGTCTGCCCCTCAAGAGCCTCCGGGAAGGTCTCACTGCCACTGGCACTGTGTAGACGAGCACATACACAAAGGCTCTTATAAGAGCCACTCAGTCGATAAAATATATGGACACCCTACGAGCCAAAAGCATCTGTCACGGTGTGAAAATGTACTCGGGTGATTTCATTTTAACGATTGAGTTGAACATCACTTATGGCTGCCTAATGTTGAATTGGATAAATACTGTAGTGACTCTCTACATAAAGCTAGCTCGATACAAACGCATACCTAATTTACGATCCATAAATACATTAGCTTAGCTAAATTGCACACACAAAAAAAATGGACCTGAAATAATTAAATACATGTGCACTCACAATTTATTGTGCAATATCAAAACCCGGAAATGATGTGGAAATAGATGCGCCAAGCATCTGATCACACTACCCGAGCATCTGAGTACCCCGAACGCTACCCGAGCCATCTGTGCACCCTGAGTGGAATTTATCCTGACACGTGAAGCTGGTCCCAGATCAAATGATCAAAATTGATTTATGACGCTCAAGTGAAGTGTGATTATATACAAATATTTTATGTATAGCTGATATTTTATTGTATTCCCATAATAATTCATCATATCCTACCTGTTTTTAACACCCCTGTTCACAGGCAAGTAGCATAGCTAGCAGAGTAACAAGTTGTTGAGTCCGATTAGTTTTTTTTTGGTACGGATTGTAAAATTTACCCTTGACTGTTTGTGCTTCATTTGTTTACACTACACAGATCCACCTCACAGTCCAGCTACTATTTCTGAACCCAAGTCCACAGAGTTGTTGCTGTGAAGAAAAGCAGAAAAGCACACCGTGGGGTCCAGAGATGGTGGCGGTGAAGCTGGAGGACTGCAGTCAGACACTGGAACTCAATGTGGCAGTGAAAGAGGAGGAAGGAGGAGAGGAAGTGGAGGAGAAAGACGGTGAGTTCATGTTATGTATTTGGCTAAGGCCAGGCCAAATTCTTTAGTAAGTCAATGGGCACTGGCAGATATTTAGCGGTGTATGCAATCAAACAGTTATTTAAAAATGTTCCCATGATTTTCCCCATAGCAGTTGTTCATTCACTCAAAGAAACATTCAAATGTATGTATATCAACTTTTATGAATGATCATAGAATTACAACTTTTGAGCAACGGGGTGGTAGTCAAAGGTAGGCCTATAATAAATATGCTTTAAGTTTATCAGTGAGTTAATCATGTTAATCAGTAAGTTAATCATCAAACATTGATTAGGTACCCATTTGCATTTGTTGTAATATCAACACACTCTGACAACCTCAAGTTCCCACAGTGTCTGCAGACCCCGGAGATGTTGTGTTACTTCTGGCACTGCTGAGTCTATGGAAGCAGTACTTGTTCTCATATTGTTTCTAATCCTGTATATGTTCCTATTCTTACAGGAGAGAGCTCCAACCCAGGCTCAGACAGCGAGCCCAGCTCCACCGCATCAGGAAACCATAAACAACACAGAGAGAGGTGCTCAAGATGGAAGAATCATCACTGCATGGACTGCTTCAGTAGTTTCTATGAGCAAAAGGATTTGAGAAATCACACCTGCAGGTCCCGTCCGTGTTTAGATTGCAGTGAGTTTCATTTGTTCAACTCACTTTAAATCACAACCACAGATTCACGGAGGAGAGAAGACTCACCCTTGCCTTCAGTGTGGAAAGAGTTTTGGTCAAATGAGCAACCTAAAGAGGCATCAGAGAATACACACAGGAGAGAAGCCATACCAATGCTCGCACTGTGAGAAGAGTTTCAGGGATGTGGGGAACCTAAAGACACATCAGAGAATACACACAGGAGAGAGGCCATATCACTGCTCCCATTGTGGGAAGAGTTTCACTATGGCAGGAGACCTAAAGACACACCAGAGAATACACACTGGAGAGAGACCATACCACTGCTCCCACTGTGGGAAAAGTTTCAATCAGGCAGGAGCCTTACAGAAACATCAGAGAATACACACTGGAGAGAGACCATACCACTGCTCCCAGTGTGGGAAGAGTTTCATTCAGGCAGGAGCCTTACAGAATCACCAGAGAGGCCGCACCAATGCTCCCAGTGTGGGCAGAGTTTCAACAGAGCAGGAGCCTTACAGATACATCAGAGAATACACACAGGAGAGAGGCCATACCACTGCTCCCAGTGTGGGAAGAGTTTCATTCAGGCAGGAGCCTTGCAGAATCACCAGAGAATACACACAGGAGAGAGGCTGCACCACTGCTCCCAGTGTGGGAAGAGTTTCAGTCATGCAGGAGACCTAACGACACACCAGAGAATACACACAGGAGAGAAGCCATACCACTGTTCCCAGTGTGGGAAGAGATTCAGCCAGGCAGGAGCACTAAAGAAACATCAGAGAACACATACACAGGAGAGAGTCCATACTGGTGCTCCCAATGTGGGAAGTGTTTCAGTCACTCTTTCACCCTGAAGACACATCAGAGCATACACAAATGAGTTCAAACGACTGTTCCCAGTTTGGGAGGAGTTTCAAGGAGGCAGGAGCCCTAGAGGACGAGGAGGACTGGTTGGCTACGCCACGCCACGTCACGTATATTTGCTTGTAACGACAGAAGACTCTGTTGTGTTTGTATCTATTCTGGATACTGAGGCCTGTCAGTCTGTCTTCCCTCTACCTTCAGGCTCCCTCCCTGGTGGTGGGCTGGAGAGAATGAGTGCGGTAAATAAGGTTGTGTTTGTACAGAGCAGAGTGGAGCAGGGAGAGGGTGGTATCATTGTAATCCGGCCTGTGTGTTTTATGAAGGTGTGAAACTAGAGCCACGCAGACATGCAACCTACACTTAGCAGCAGAGGCAGCAGCTCCCAATTGGATGGACCTTTGCAGAGTTCAGGGTTTGGGTCTATTTGGTTTTAATTTCAGGGGGTGATTTTAATTCCTAATTAAATATTTGAAAAAAAAATGTTTGTTGTTTTGTTGTCCTTAAAGGGTCATATATAGCCCTCAGGGAGTGTTCATTCATCTGGCACATACATTATCTACAGTGACTCGTTTACTTGTAAGGTGTCATATTGTGGCTGTTTAACACTGACAAGCGAATCACATTAACACAATGCCATTTCTGAGCCAGGTCAAGCAATGCCAGGAAGATGCAACTGAGAGTTTATGGTAAATGCTAAATGGGATGCTTGGGACGGCCCGACTGAAGTTGAAATTTAAACGTTTAAGGGTTAGGGTTATGTAACTGTTAGGGTTTAGGATTCCATTTAGAGTCTACTAAAAGTTCGGCAGCAAGCTCACTGATGATTGGTTCATCATAATGAACTACCATTTTAGCTGCAATGTGTTAATCTGTGCAGCAGGGGGCAGAGAAGATGATCTTTTCATGAACAGCACTACCAATAGGGGGCCTTTCCTCACTTCACATTCAGCCATATAAATCTATATATAAATAGCTATTGGGTTAAATATTGAAAGTAAAAACTAAATAAAGTCAAGCTAAGGCACAGATGTATCCCTTTGTCACTCTCTTCATACTCCTCAGTATCAACATGCTTCTGCTGGCCCTCCTGTCCTTTTCCCATGTCCTCCTCTGTGTGTGACTGTTCCTAACTCACCACCAGAACTGGGTCAAATAGTATTTGAGCATTTGCTTGAGCCTGCCTGGAGGGCTAGGTGGGCGGGGTTTGCACTTTTGAGACTCTACCATTGGTTGAATTGCAACAGGCAAACACAATCAAGCGCAGCTATGTATTTGAAATTATTTCCAATAAGATCTGAACCCAGGTCTGCTCAGCACTGACAGTGTGGTATGTGATGTGACAAGCGTTAGATGGTTAACAAGTTGCAAGTGTTACTTACAATGTTGCAAGCACTGTCTATAGTAGACTACAATATAAAACATTTATTGTACTAAACTGTACAATTAACTGGGTTCTGAACATCAACCATCTGATTTGACCTGATTTTCTATCATTCAGCATTCCCTGAGCTAGTTAAATATTTACAATGTCACCGCAGCGGAGATACCAACACAGCCCTGTGGATGGGATTAGAGCCAGCAGAAATCCCTGACATCTCCATGTTCTCAAAATCAGTGGATTTGGTTACGAGGAACTGTGCTGAGTCGACATATTAAGACACCCAACAGTTTTTCTGTATATCCCAATGTGTGCAGATAAAAATGTCTTGTTATTTTTTCTTTCTTTTGCAATTAATATATTATGATTACTGTATCAATATCAATGAAACAACTGTCAATATATAACAATATATCGATATCAACGTTTTGATAGACATGTTTTTTTCGATCTTTTAATTTGAAGTTTTTTTAAAACCGGAAGTTCCCATAAATCTGCTTGAACTTTCTCTGATCGTGATGAAGTTGACCAGGTTGATCATAACAATTTTATAAACGTCGATGGTCGGTGAATATTGCATGAGCGCAGGTAAGGAAAACATGGTCCGTATGTCTAATGCAGGCAGATGTTTCATTCCTCAAATGTCAATGGCTCGGCCAGTATGTCCTGCAGTTTTATCTGGATGAAATGAACCGCGTGGCCAGTATGTCCTGCAGTTTTATCTGGATGAAATGAACCGCGTGGCCAGTATGTCCGGCCAGTATGTTCGGCCAGTATGTCCTGCAGTTTTATCTGGATGAAATGAACCGCGTGGCCAGTATGTCCGGCCAGTATGTCCTGCAGTTTTATCTGGATGAAATGAACCGCGTGGCCAGTATGTTCGGCCAGTATGTTCGGCCAGTATGTCCTGCAGTTTTATCTGGATGAAATGAACCGCGTGGAACAGTCCGTATTATGATCGACGATTTCTGAGACATCAGACAACATCTTAACTGTAAAACATGATATATTTGGGTATTTAACAATAACGTAATGATTTTGATTTCACGTTACGCTTCCTGTTTTCTTCCCGATATCCAGGTCAGTTGCCCATTGTCAATACAACTGTTCGGTCATTCCGACAATATAGATCGAAATATATAAATATATATACAATAAAATGAACAGACTTCAAATATGTGTTGCCCATAACATGTTTGATTAGCTTTCATTTACGTTAAATAGTACCCGAAAACCACCTTTACAACCTAGCGGTGGAGGAGGTTGGAGTAAAGCAGTCTCGTTGAAATGAATGGAAAACATTGATACTATTTATCAAGCTGTTATCGTCTCCTATCCGATGTATCTTCTTCAAGAGCATTTGTTCCCATATGGCCATGTAAAGTTAGTCATGAGCTCTTATTAGTCAATATAAGCAACTATGTACTATTATTTAGTTAAGGAACAAATGATGTTTATTACTTTTACCCATACTGTAATAGCTGAAACCTGCTCAAACTAAGCTTTTAATGACAGATAATCTCATAAAATTGTGACCATTTTTTATCAACAGTCATGCTTTACCGCTATATATATATTTATAAATAAAAAACTAACCTACTGCACATATATAGGCTATAGCGGTAAAGCATGATTGTTGGGAGAGGGATGCAGTTGTGATGTTGCCAGCAGGAAACGCTTTTGCGTCCAGATTGCAATATGAACTTCAAGTACGATGGCAGAGGTACGTGTCTACACGATCCTGCATGAACATTGGAATATTTTGCATACAGCTTGAAAGTATGCCCATCTTGGACCCTTAAAACTTCTCCAAAACAACCTGTTGACCACTTCTGATGATTTGGTTAAACTAACCCCCATGGTAGTCACTAAATCCTTGTAAACTTCCCTAGCAGCATCTGAGTATCTACCACGTTCAAAAGTTATCTCTGTCAAACTCGTCTCTCTCCTCCCAGAGACTCCTTCACACACACACACACACACACGCACGCACATGCCTGTGCACAAACATATAGCTACTCTTATGTGCCTTTATTCATGCCTTGTTCATGGCTCATAAAATAACCTTTGTCGTAGTTTATCGACGAAATGTCTGACACTCCAAGCTTGCTATTGAACAGAAGTAGCAAGCTAGATAGTGTTTTGTCAAAAATTATTGCAGTTTGCCATCAGACAGTAGTACAAAAATACTCCGCTCCGCCTAACACGGTTGCAGCCTGGCTAGCTCTCCCTCTCGTTCACACTCCCACGTCTGATACATTATTTCTAAAATAAAAAAAGCCCCAAACGGGATATGTTAGCGGTTTTCAGTTTGTTGTCGATGAGACTTTGGCGAAGACAATCATATAATATTGGGTTCATTCGTTTTTGATTCCGGAGCTGTGTGAATCGTTAATCGTTAATCGTTTATCGTTAATCCTAACGATAAAACAAGGGTTGGCACTTATTTGAGTGATGGTTTGAAAAACCAATAGAAAGTGTGGTTGGGGACAATTGATTTAAATAAGTATTTAGTATTTGTAAATGCTTAAACAAATTTAACGTGGGCGCTTTTTTTTTTATTCATTTTTTTATTTACATACATTTGCACCGATCGGAAGAAGGCTACGACTACTAAGGCTACTATCTCAGAGAACACGCCTGTGTTCTCTGAGCTCCAATAAACTCCAGCTAGCTCCATTATGACTTTCAGTTTCGCTTATCGCTGTTTTCGTGGCTTCAAAATAAAAGTGCTTCAAAATAATTTAAAGATTTCAATACATCTCTGGTGCCACTCTACTCCTCAACACTTCCAGAATGTGAGTTGCGAGGTGAGTTTTGAATTGAAAATGTTGCTGGCTGTTTACTGCGACCATACATCTCAAACATCTTTGTGCTCCCAAGTAGAGTGGTACCAGAGATGTAGAACAGATGTAGAACAGTTGTCTCCTTCTAACCAACTTCTTGCTGATGGTCTTGTAGCCCATTCCAGCCTTGTGCAGGTCTACAACTCTTACCCTGATGTCCTTTGAATGTTCTTTAGTCTTGCCCATGGTGGTGGAGAGGTTGGAATGGAAGAGATTGATTCTATTGACAGGTGTCTTTTATACCCATAACAAGCAGAGATTAGGAGTACTTTTCCTAAAGTGACAGGACTAATCTGTGTGCCTCATGGGCATATAACCGGTCTGTATGAGCCAGAATTCTTGCTGGTTTGTAGGGGATCAAATACTTATTTCCTTCGATCGAATGCAAATGAATTTATAACTTTATATAATGTGTTTTTTCTGGACTTCTTTGTTGATATTCTGTGTCTATTTGTTAAAATAAAAGTACCATAAAAATTATAGACCACTCATTTCTTTGTAATCGGGCAAACTAACAAAATCAGCAGGGGATCAAATAATTATTTCCCCCACTGTATATACGTTCTCTGGTGTGCTGACAACAAAACAGTGCTTTTCCGCCCCGAATTTGCACATGCTTTGCGCTTGTTTACATGAAATACATCTCCTTAGAGTGGTATTTTAAAAGAGTGGTGCCAATGGAATTACTGGAGGCTTCAAATAGTTCCACAAAATCCATCCAGATTTACTCAATACATGGCCACTCTCAAGTAAAACAATAAAACTACCCCCATTTGGAAAATCTCACTCTTGAATTGGTTTAACCATGCAAGTTAAATTTACAGTATCTATACAGTTTGAAAATGATTAGGTAAGCTAGTAATATTTCTCAGACTGGCTCCGCGGGCAAACAAACAGTTGACTGGCAACTTGCTCCATAGGTTTGCGTGAAGGAACTATTTGAGTCTCCATAAGTGTTAGTCAAAATAAACAAATATTTGATGTATAGTCTATATTTTATTTTATTGTATTCCCATAACAATTCATTATGTCCTATATGTTTTAATACCCTTGTCCACAGGCTAGCATAGCTAGCAGAATAGCGAGTTAAGAGTCTGATTAGGTTTTTTGGTACAGTTTGTGAAATTTACCCGTGACTGTTTGTGCTTCATTTGTTTACACTACAGATCCACCTCACAGCCCAGCTACTATTTCTGAACCCGTCCACAGAGTTGTTGCTGTGGTTCTTCAGTCCAGAAAACCACACCCTGGGGTCCAGAGATGGTGGCAGTGAAGCTGGAATACTGCAGTCAAACACTGGAACTCAATGTGGTAGTGAAAGAGGAGGAAAGAGGAAAGGAAGTGAAGGAGAAAGATGTGATGGTGAAAGAGAAGGAGGAGGAGGAAGAGAGGAGGAAGAGAAGGAAGATGTGATGGTGAAAGAAGAGGGAAGAGGATATGAAGTGGTGGAGGAAGATATGAAAGAGGAGGAAGGAGAAGACGCAGAAGAAAAGAAGGATGTGATGAGGAAGCGGAGGATAAAGATGTGATAATGAAAGAAGAGCAAGGAGAAGATGAAGTGGAGGAGAAAGAAGGTGAGGTTATGTACAGTACCTTCGGAAAGTATTCAGACCCCTTCACTTTTTCCACATTTTGTTGTGTTATAGACTAAATTTAAAATGGATTAAATTAAAATAATTTGCCATCAATCCACACACAATACCCCAGAATGACAAAGCGAAAACAGATTTTTAGAAATGTATTAAAATCGCAGAAATACCTCATGTACATAAGTATTCAGACCCTTTGCAAAACCTAGACATCCACCACAGGAGATTTATAAAAATCTTCAAAGTTGAATGGTGGGGAGGAAAAAGCATGGGACATCCTCTCAGTCACTCTACAAAATTGGTCTATAACCAAGTGGCCAAAAATAATCCCTGAATGGAAATCTTAATATATAATATATCTTAATAATCTAATATATTTTAACAATCTCATATCCATAATTGTGTTTGCAACGATGAATTCAAGTGATAGCAAAGAAAGTGGCTGGAACTGTGTTTATTTCGTTTTACTACAAAGCAATAAGTTTGGTGCAAATCTAGCACATGCAATGTAGTTTCCGCACCGTCTCTCGTGTGAAGAATAGTGGTAGCTGCATCAAGTTATGGGTATGTTTGTTACCGGTAGGGATTGGGGAGTTTGTCAGGATCAAGAGAAAATTATGAAATTTGCTGGGTTGGTAGTGACAGCTTAATCCACACAGTGTGTAATTGATTCCTATGCAAATCAGTGAGTCCCTATAAAAACATTAAGATCAAGATCAAGATATTAATTCCAAAATTACATATTATCCTTGCATTAAGATGGACTCAATTCAACTTATTGAGTGATTTGTTGATGACATTTTTGCATTTTAGCTGATTTTAAGAGTGTCAGAGCAAAGGGTCTGAATACTTATGTACATGAGGTACTGTATTTTAATAAATTTACTGAAATTTCAAAAACTGTGTTTTCGTTTTGTCATTCTGGGGTATTGTGTGTGGATTGATGGCAAATTCTTTTAATTTAATCAATTTTAAATTGAGTCTATAACACAACAAAATGTGGAAAAAGTGAAGGGGTCTGAATACTTTCTGAAGGCACTGTATTTGTATATTTATTTTTGTTTTTCCTATGATTTCTCCACAGGAGTTGTTCATTCATTCAAACAAAATTGATCATGAAAATACAACTGTTGAGCAACGGAGTCTTAGGTAGGCCTATAATACATATGCCTTAACACAATCATTAATCATGGAACATTGATTAGGCGGTAGCGGGGGTTGGAGGGGCGTGCACACATGCTGACATAGCCCCCCTACTGGTTTGGGTGAATGTCAATTTAGATGAGACTTGAATTCATATTACACTATGTATTTACAGCATATATTTACTGCCGTTAAAGACACATGGTGTGATGCTGAATAGACTCAACATGTAGAGCCATGGCTAAAGCCTTGGAAGATCTCCTCTCCTCCTCTCTCCTCTACTCCTCCTCTTTCCTCCCCTTCTGCCCTCTTCCTCCACTTTCCTCTCTCCCTTGCTGCACTCGCCTTTGCCGTACCTTTCTAGTAAAGTAAACACACTTGATAAAGAAATCAGTAGGATCGTTTTCTCAAGTATTTTATTAGGGACATTACAATGCCTTAGCAACTCGCCAACTTACCACTACATATTTTAGATGGCATCATTTCTTTGTACGCCTTCAAAATTACAGGGGCATTTTCAAGAGCCCAGAGCCTTCTCCCTACCTGACTATTCTTCGCTTCTTCATCATCAGGGGCAATCTTTCTCTTCTGTAAAAAATACTTTTACAAACTCATCTGAAAGTTAAATGAAGCAGATTTTATTTGACTAATGTTAGCTAGACCCAGCTTGTATCATCATTTAAACTGATTGCTAAATATTACCTTGAGGAACTGTGTGATCTAGCATAGTCACATTGAAAATAACTGTCATCTAGCTATTCAACAACATAGTCGCCAATAAATGGTAAAGGGGAAGTTTTGTGGAAAAAAGTGTGTAGCTTAGTGCTAGCTAGCTATCTCTCTACATTATTGTCGCTGTTCAAACCTGGTCTTGTCCCACTATCACTCAACTGTGTCTGCATTTGCGCTCTCACCTATAGTCTACTAGCAACGTGAGTGGTTGACACTCCGTCAGAGTGCAGAGAGACTATATGTTGTTGCGTACCTCCATTTTTAAGTTTTTATTCTAGAAGTCCCACAGCAGCGGGGGTAAATATCTTGCAGTGAGGGGCCAGTGGAAACACTGGATGAGGTACTCATTTGCATTTGTTGTAATATCAACACACTCTGACAACCTCAAGTTCCCACAGTTTCTGCAGACCCCAGATGTGTTACTTCTGACACTGGTGAGCCTGTGGAAGCACTACTTGTTCTCATCTTTTCTAATCCTGTATATGTTCCTATTCTTACAGGAGAGAGCTCCAACCAAGGCTTAGACAGCGAGCCCAGCTCCACCGCATCAGGAAACCATAAACAACACAGGCAGAGGAGCTTAAGACAGAAGAATCACCAGTGCATGGACTACTTCAGTAGTTTCTATGAGCAAGAGGATTTGACTCACAGAGGAGAGGAGACTCACCCTTGCCTTCAGTGTGGAAAGAGTTTTGGTCATATGAGTAACCTAAAGAGGCATCAGAGAATACACACAGGAGAGAAGCCATACCAATGCTCGCACTGTGAGAAGAGTTTCAGGGATGTGGGGCACCTAAAGACACATCAGAGAATACACACAGGAGAGAGGCCATATCACTGCTCCCATTGTGGGAAGAGTTTCAATCGAGCAGGATCCTTACAAAAACATCAGAGAATACACACAGGAGAGAGGCCACACCACTGCTCCCAGTGCGGGAAGAGTTTCAGTCATCCAGGAGACCTAAAAGTGCATCAGAGAATACACACAGGAGAGAGGCCATATCACTGCTCCCATTGTGGGAAGAGTTTCACTATGGCAGGAGGCCTAAAGACACACCAGAGAATACACACTGGAGAGAGACCATACCACTGCTCCCACTGTGGGAAAAGTTTCAGTCGGGCAGGAGACCTAAAGACACACCAGAGAATACACACTGGAGAGAGACCATACCACTGCTCCCACTGTGGGAAAAGTTTCAATGAGGCAGGAGCCTTGCAAACACACCAGAGAATACACACAGGAGAGAAGCCATACCACTGCTCCCAGTGTGGGAAGAGTTTCAACAAGGCAGGAGCCTTGCAAACACACCAGAGAATACACACAGGAGAGAAGCCATACCACTGCTCCCAGTGTGGGAAGACTTTCAATCACTCTAGCAACCTAAAGACACACCAGAGAATACACACAGGAGAGAAGCCATACCACTGCTCCCAGTGTGGGAAGAGTTTCAACAAGGCAGGAGCCTTGCAAACACACCAGAGAATACACACAGGAGAGAAGCTATCACTGCTCCCAGTGTGGGAAGACTTTCAATCGCTCTAGCAACCTAAAGACACACCAGAGAATACACATACAAGTGCATACAACTGCTTCACCCTAATCCTTCACCTAACCTCCACCCCACTGAAGTTGACAATGGTTTATTAGCATCTAATAGTTTGGTAGCAAGTCCACTGATGATTGGTTTGTGATAACCAACTTACATTTTAGCTGCAATGTGTTCATCTGTACAGCAGGGGGCAGAGAAGATTCTCTGTTCACTTACAGTACTACCAATAGGGGGCATTTCCTCACTTCACTTTACTTTCAGCTGTAGAAATATATATAAATAGCTCTTTGCACAGGTTTACATTTTGGGCAAATATTGCAAAACAAAAACAAGATAAAATCAAGCTCAGGCACAGATCTCTGTCACTCTCTTCATACTCCTCAGTAGCAGACATGCTTCTGCTGGCCTTCTAGTCCCTTTCCCAAGTCTTCCACCGTTCTCCTGAACGCAATGGAACTAGAGGTTGTTGCTACACACATGGCTTTGCATCCATATCATATCAGAAATGTATCTACTCTGTTCCTTGGGTGTTTAGAACAAATCCTCTCATATAAGATGAATAGTTCCTGTACCTCTTTCATCCCAAGTCAAACACTGACAGTATGTACATTTGCTTGTAAGGACAGAATACTCTATTGTGTATCTATTCTGGATACTGAGGCCTGTCAGTCTGTCTTGGTCTACTCATCTACCTCAGATACTCCAGACAGCCAACAGAATGAACCACTGTACTCTCTACCTTCAGACTCCCTCCCTGGCGATGGGGTATGACTGCTTTAATTAAAGTTGTGTTTTTAAAGATCAGAGCAGAGAGAGGATAGTATCATGACGTAAGGTGTGTCTGTCTGTCTGTAGGCTACTGAGAATGTAAACCGGCATGTGTGTTTTATGAAGTTATGAAACTGGAGCCACGCAGACATGCAACCTGCCCAAGATTTACAGCATACCACCTCATCTGTGACACAGGGGGTGCTATGATTTGGCCATGTATAGCTACCACAAGAACTGGCTAACTTGTCTTAATTGATGACGTTACTGCTGACAGCAGCAGCAGAATGTATTCTGAAGTGTACAGAAACATATTGTCTGCTTGAGTACAACCAAATGCCTCCAAATTCATTGCATGGTGCTATATCATACAGTAAGACAATGACCCCAAACATACTGCCATTGCAACTAGGGAGTTTTTCAGGGCCACAAAATGGAAAGTTCTTGACTGGCTAAATCAATCGTCAGATTTAAATCCAATTGAACATTCATTTCATTTCTTTATAAGATTTTAGGTAAAAAAGACCTCAAAACAAACAACAGCTGAAGATGGCTGTAGGCCTGGCAGAGCATAACCAGAGAATATACTCAGCATCTTGTGTGGTCAATGGGTCGCAGACTTCATGCAGTTATTGCATGCAATGGATTGTCAACCAAATACTAAACATGAGTACTTTATTTGGACATTATATGATTTCATCCAATACTTTTGAAAACATGTTGTACTTTCTAAATTGTTTGATTTCAAATCCAAACTGTTGGGAGTATAGAGCTAAAAGAAGGCAAAATGCCTCCTCTTTCCAATACTTATGGAGGGCACTGTATCTGGCCAACGTTACGCCCTGCAAGTGTTGTTTGGAGTTTCCAACCTCAAATCACTTGAATGCTTTGAACTTGTAGGTCTGAGATCACAGGTGAATTTTGAGTTTTTGAGTTGGTCATGAATGCACCATTAGACCCGACAGAAATGTTTTTGCTCAAACTCAGTGGATTAGGTTACTAGGGACTGTGTGAACTGAGTATTTCCCACCCCACTTACACTGAGACACACTCAGTAGTTATTTTTTGGGTGTATAACGCAATGTGTACATGGTAGATAGGAGTAATATCAATTTATTAATTTGATTAAACATTGTGTTTCATTATTTTGTCATTTGCAGTCCATATATGTTGATTACTGAGTCAATATAAGTGAAACAACTTTCCAATATCTATTTGAACGTTTTATTAGACATATTCCTATCTTTTATTTTGAAGTTTTCACAAAACCGGAAGTCCCCTTTCATCTGCTGGCTTCTTCTCTCTCTTCTCCCTGGCCGTGACGAGGTTCGGCAGGTCGAGTGAATTTCGCATGAGCGCAAGTAAGGAAAACATAGCCCGTATTTGCAATGTAGGCAGCTGTTTCATTCGCCTCGAATGTCAATGGCTGCCCGGAATCAGGCTAATATGTGCTGAAGTTTAATCTGGATGAAAAAACCGAGAGGAACTGATATGCTGTGCTTTTTCGTCCTGCATCTGCGCGCGCATCGCGTGTATAATTTTCTGTTTGCAGGAGCCGGATAGCGCAGATACTCCTCGGACAGATCTCCCTTCTCTTCTCCCTGGTCGTGACGAAGTTGAGCATAATAGTTTATAAAGTGAATAAAGATTATAAACGTCGATGGACGGTGAATATTGCATGAGCGCAGGTAAGAGATGCAGACAGCTGTTTCCAATGTCAGTAATGGCTCCTCTAATATTGTAGCTTTAGTGAGCGAATTTCCCTGTCTTCTTAGTGATGTCCCCAGTCGCACTACTGTCCTGGAGCACGATTTGGACGTTGGTGATGCTGCCCCCATCAAGCAGCATGCGTACCGTGTCAACATGTCCAAAAGGTCGATCATGAAACAGGAGGTGGCTTATTTACTGGAGAATAATTTGGCTGTACCCAGCTCCAGTCAGTGGAGTTCTCCTTGTATTTTGATCCCTAAGCCTGATGGTACAGTTAGGTTATGTACTGATTATAGGAAAGTGAACGCTGTCACGGTGCCAGACTCTTTTCCTTTGCCCCAGTTAGACGACTGCATAGATACTATTGGTTCAGCTAGATTTGTCAGCAAGTTAGACTTGCTTAAAGGCTATTGGCAAGTTCCACTAACTCCTCATGCTTCGGAGATTTCTGGTTTTGTCACCCCTGACAGTTTCTTGCAATATACTGTTATGGCGTTTGGAATGCGCAATGCACCTGTTACGTTCCAGCGCCTGATAAATATTGTACTGGCCGGTGTTCTGAATTGTACCGCTTACTTGGATGATTTAGTTGTCTACTCTGCCACCTGGTCTGAACATCTGAGTTCTTTGAGAGTTGTGTTTGAGTGTTTGGCCAAGAGGTAATTGACCTTGAACCTCACCATGTGTGAGTTTGGGAAAGCTATGGTCATATATCTTGGTAGGCAGATGAGGCGAGGTAAAGTCTGTACTCTTACTGCCAAGGTCTCAGCTATCACAGCTTGGTGCTGGTGCTGTCTTGCTGCAGGAAGATGCAGATGGTATTGATCACCCAGTCTTTTCTGCAAGTTTAAAGACTGTCAGTCTCGGTACTCCACCATTGAACAGGAGACTCTTGCTTTGTTGCTCGCCCTACAATTCTTTGAGGTTCATGTTGGTTCTAACGTTCTCCCTGTCGTTGTGTATACAGACCACAATCCTTTAGTTTGTTTTTTTAAATAGGATGCACAACCACTGGCTCATGTGGTGGGCCTTAATGGTACAGAGTTATAATTTAGTGGTCAAGCACAAGAAGGGTTCTGAGAATGTTCTGGCTGATGCGCTTTCTCGCGCAACGTTTTGTTTTTGTTTCATTGTACAACATTTGTTTTGTTGAGAGAAAAAAAAATGACCATGACATGTATATTTAGTTTGTACTATTCCTTTTGCATCGCAATCCCTACAGGTTTGCTCTTTATGGGTGGGAGTGTTACGCCACACCTGTAGTTAGCCCCAGGGTAGGCAGGTAAGACGCCCATGGGCTTACACCTCCATCACGCAGGTTTGGTTTTGTCTATATACATAGGCGCCACCTCTTGTATTTTGGGTTTAGGGTAGGCGGGCAAGACAGTTAGTCAGATAGCAGACTTTGTAATTAGAACAGGTAGGATTAGAATTATAGCTTGGGTGTTATTTTTATTTTCATTTATTTGGCGCCATCTGGCGTCCTCCCCTTAGTCCCCCCGTGTTGTTTGTTATTTTTATTGTAAATAAATCTTTCTTGTTTTTGGCATTTTATAAAGTTGTCCTAGTAGTTTGTGTTGCACTACCACAGCACCAGCGGTTCCCAGCACACAGTGCTTTCCTGCACTGAATCTGTGTGCATTGCTTTTGTTTACATGAAAGTGGCATCAATGAAATTACCGGTGTAAGGATATATCCAACTCGGGTTGCACAGATGACTCGGGTAGCGTTCGGGGTGCTCAGATGCTCTGCGCAGATGCTTGGAGCATCTATTGTGCAATAATCCGAATTATGAGTGCATGTCTATTTAATAGATTTTTTGGGGTGTAATTTAGCTGATATGCTTTTGTATCTAGCTAGTTTTGTGCTGTGTAATGTAGCATAATAGTTAATCAACAAGAACCCCATAACTACTGTATGTTGGCTCAATAAGTTCACCAAAACATATCCAGGTTCATACTTTTTATTACAAAATGAACAAAGGTGGGATGGTCGGATAGATGAAAAGGAATGGTTGGATAAAAAGGCGGCAAAATATCAGCTGATCTGAGGAGAAACGGTCTAAAAATGTTTGATTTTACATTAAACATACACATGACATTACAGACATTTCATTTTAACGATTGAGTTGAACAGCACTTATGGCTGCCTAATGTTTAATTGGATAAATACTGTAGTGACTCTCTACATAAAGCTAGCTCGATACAAACGCATACCTAATTTACGATCCATAAATACATTAGCTTAGCTAAATTGCACACAAAAAAAAAATGGACCTGAAATAATTAAATACATGTGCACTCACAATTTATTGTGCAATATCAAAACCCGGAAATGATGTGGAAATAGATGCGCCAAGCATCTGATCACACTACCCGAGCATCTGAGTACCCCGAACGCTACCCGAGCCATCTGTGCACCCTGAGTGGAATTTATCCTGACACGTGAAGCTGGTCCCAGATCAAATGATCAAAATTGATTTATGACGCTCAAGTGAAGTGTGATTATATACAAATATTTTATGTATAGCTGATATTTTATTGTATTCCCATAATAATTCATCATATCCTACCTGTTTTAAATACCCCTGTTCACAGGCTACTAGCATAGCTAGCAGAGTAACAAGTTGTTGAGTCTGATTAGGTTTTTTGGTACGGATTGTAAAATTTACCCTTGACTGTTTGTGCTTCATTTGTTTACACTACACAGATCCACCTCACAGTCCAGCTACTATTTCTGAACCCAAGTCCACAGAGTTGTTGCTGTGAAGAAAAGCAGAAAAGCACACCGTGGGGTCCAGAGATGGTGGCGGTGAAGCTGGAGGACTGCAGTCAGACACTGGAACTCAATGTGGCAGTGAAAGAGGAGGAAGGAGGAGAGGAAGTGGAGGAGAAAGACGGTGAGTTCATGTTATGTATTTGGCTAAGGCCAGGCCAAATTCTTTAGTAAGTCAATGGGCACTGGCAGATATTTAGCGGTGTATGCAATCAAACATTTATTTAAAAATGTTCCCATGATTTTCCCCATAGCAGTTGTTCATTCACTCAAAGAAACATTCAAATGTATGTATATCAACTTTTATGAATGATCATAGAATTACAACTTTTGAGCAACGGGGTAGTAGTCAAAGGTAGGCCTATAATAAATATGCTTTAAGTTAATCAGTAAGTTAATCATCAAACATTGATTAGGCACTATTAGCATTTGTTGTAATATCAACACACTCTGACAACCTCAAGTTCACACATTGTCTGCAGACCCCAGAGATGTTGTGTTACTTCTGGCACTGCTGAGTCTATGGAAGCAGTACTTGTTCTCATATTGTTTCTAAATCTGTAATATGTTCCTATTCTTACAGGAGAGAGCTCCAACCCAGGCTCAGACAGCGAGCCCAGCTCCACCGCATCAGGAAACCATAAACAACACAGAGAGAGGTGCTCAAGACGGAAGAATCATCACTGCATGGACTGCTTCAGTAGTTTCTATGAGCAAAAGCATTTGAGAAATCACACCTGCAGGTCCCGTCCGTGTTTAGATTGCAGTGAGACTTTTATTTGTTCAACTCACTTTAAATCACAACCACAGATTCACAGAGGAGAGAAGACTCACCCTTGCCTTCAGTGTGGAAAGAGCTTTGGTCAAATGAGCAACCTAAAGAGGCATCAGAGGATACATACAGGAGAGAAGCCATACCAATGCTCCCAGTGTGGGAAGAGATTTAGTAACGCAGGACACCTAAAGAAACACCAGAGAATACACACAGGAGAGAGGCCTTACCACTGCTCCCAGTGTGGGGACAGTTTTCGTCAGGCAGGATCCTTACAGAGACACATGAGAATACACACAGGAGAGAGGCCATACCACTGCACCCAGTGTGGGCAGAGTTTCAACAGAGCAGGAGTCTTACAGATACATCAGAGAATACACACAGGAGAGAGGCCTTACCCCTGCTCCCAGTGTGGGAAGAGTTTCATTCAGGCAGGAGCCTTACAGAATCACCAGAGAACGCACACAGGAGAGAGGCTGCACCACTGCTCCCAGTGTGGGAAGAGTTTCAGTCGCTCATTCACCCTTCAGGAGCATCAGAGAATACACACAGGAGAGAAGCCATACTACTGCTCCCAATGTGGTAGGAGTTTCAATCAGGCAGGAACCCTAAAGAGGCATCAGAGAATACACATACAAGTGCATACAACTTCTTCACCCTAATGCTTCACCTAAAGCTAAGTGGAATGCTTGGGACAACCTAGCTCTGACCTCACCCCGTTGAAGTTGAGATTTAAAACGGTTACGGTTAGGTAACTGTTAGGGTTGGGTCATCCCAAGGATCCCACTTAGCATCTATCAAAAGTTTGGTAGCAAGCCAGATGATTGATTCATTATAACCAACTACCATTTTAGCTGCAATGTGTTACTCTGTGCAGTAGGGCAGTGTTTTTCAACCTTTTTTGAGCCACGGCACATTTTTTACATTGGAAGAATCTTGCGGCACACCACCAACCAAAAATGTTACAAAATGACACTCTGTAGCCTGATACAATAATATCCGTAGACTCATCAAGTTGCAACGCAAATTTCCTAATGATGCGTATCTTTCCCAAAACATGACTTTCGATGTCTGTAGACATGTCATCAATACGCCTGGCAGTTGTGTTATCTGAGAGCGGGACTTTAGCTCTGTCTTTAACCGCGTCAGGGCCGAGCATCTCGTTGACAATGGCTTTGCAGGCAGGTAGTATTAATGTCTCTGCCACAGAGTAGGACTTTTTTGATTTAGTTACGAGTTCAGCAACTAGGTAACTAGCTTTGAGGGCTTTCTCATTTACCTTTGTGGTTTTTCTCATAAAAGTTGCCTGTTTCTCTGTGTTTTCACGCAAGCGAACAAAATAGTCCATCGGCTTGTTTTGAAGCAACGGGTGTTTTGTTTGGAGATGGCGTTTAAGCTTGCTTGGCACCATGGCGCTGTTGGACAGCTTCTTGCCACACACCAAGCATAACGGAGTCGGTGTCATCTCATCCCCGGTGAAAGTAAATCCGAACGAAAGATAGCTTTCGCTGTATTGCCTCGAGCTCACCGTCTTTGCTTTCTTTTTGCCACCACTCATACTAGGGCCTTCACCTGGGTCAGAATCTTGTTCAGGGCCCAGTTCGGAGTTTACATTTTTCCTTTTTAAAAACTTCTCCATCACTGTCACCACGACCTGTCGCATGCGTCACTAATTCTCTTGTCTCTAAGAAGGAACGAGGCAATTAGCTACCTGCTGCCACCCGGACGAATATTACATTACTCTGCCAGTCACTATATTACAGCACAGACACTCGACAATGGCATATTATTTGCAGATAATAATTAATAAATGTTAATTTAAAAAAAGTGAAATTGGATAATTTCTCACGGCACACCCAACGATCTCTCACGGCACACTAGTGTGCCGCGGCACAGTGGTTGGGAAACGCTGCAGTAGGGGACAGAGAAGATTCTCTTTTCACTAACAGCACTACCAATAGGGGGCTTTTCCTCACTTCACTTTCAGCCATAGAAATGTATATAAATACCTCTCTGCATAGGTTTATAAAAAAATTTATGATCAACATTTTTATCGCATTTTTCCTTTTTGCATAAGACCAGCAATATACAGTGAAAATGAGACAACAACGATAAGAAAATAAAAACCCAAAGCATTACAAAACATTTTGGGCAAACATTGTTAACAAAAACAACATAAAATCAAGCTACGACACAGATGTGTGTATGTCACACATCTGTCACACATCTGCTGGCCCTCCTGTCCCTTTCCCATATCCTTGTCTGTTCTCGCTACACATGGTTTGCCTCAATCAGCCACATCATATATCAGAAGTGTATTCTACTCTGCTCCTGTGGTGTTCCGAACCGATCCTCTCATATCAGCCCAATATCAACTTGGATAACAGAAATGGTCCTCTGTCTGCTGTGTATTTCTGTGACTGCAGGTAAATAAATATACGTCAGGGTGAGCAGCAGCCTCATAAAGTGTTTTATATGTCCAGCAGTAGTTGAAACAATCACAAATGTATTATGATTTCACAACATGATTGTGTAAAAAGAAAATATATGAACTTGGTTTTTGAAAGGTTACCTGTGTTTTGGGTGAACAGCACATTCTGAATGTCATTTTCCAAACTGCAGTAACTGTTCATGATGACTTTGTGTTATTGGAATAAAGGCCTCAGTTGAGACCCTATAACTTATATGCCTCTCCTTACACATTCACTAATTTACCAACATTTACTAATTTACCTAATTTATACACAAACACACACACAGTACACACTCTGAGGTGAGTACTATGATGCAGAAATAGCAGTCTACTGGTCAGTCAACAACCCCATCGACTTTGATGTGCATCAGAGGACACGTCAGAGAAGTTTTTCTGCCAGCATCCATCCAAGAGTGGAAGCTGGTGGAAGTAGAAATTGGAGCTCATTCCATTCTATGCATTATAGTATACATTCTTGTAAATTTGATTTTTTTTAAATGGTGGTCAATAGCAGTGGAACAACTGTCCAATCTACGTTGTATTAGACATTTTATGGTTTGAGCGCCTTTATTTTTATGTTTCAAAACGGAAGTAGCCTGAAATCGACTGGTTTCACAACAAGATCGCTGAATCTGTTCTTTGAGGTCCAATAGTGGAACTCCGCCCACCTACTTCCAGTCAATGCAAATTTATGGAAATCAGTGGTTCCCAAACTTTTAACAGTCATGTCCCCCCTGAGACACTACATCCTACTGAGTACCGCCAGCACCACGGACAGCTCACTACAATGTTTTTTGTTTGTGATTCTGCTGCATAAACAAGTAAACACACACATATATATAATATACATAAATTATAAATATATGAGACAGAATAACTAATAATTCCTGCTTTTTATTTGGATTTCAAACAGGTGATCAGCACCTAAACTCACGCACAACATAACACATAACAAGGTCAACAAAACTGGTCAGTAACAAACTGGACTACAGCCATAAACTGTACTGTACCTGCCAATTTGAACTGGGCTATATGGACGATAGTGGACTACAAAACTGTAAAATCTGTAAAAAATTAACACATGCAATACAACCTGTATACCTGTGTCGATAATTCTGTAAATATCCAGAGACACGTCCACTTTACTGTACATAGTACTATTACTTTACCCACTACATACTCACACACATTGCACAGTTAGAAAAGGAGTTGTCAGCAGAGCATTTTGCTGCAAGTTATACTTATACATTGGGCAAAATAAACTTGAACTTGAACACATAATGCCTCACCTCACCACAGATTAATGTGAGGGATGTGCTTGAATGGCCTCACATAACGCTGCAATGTGGGGTTGTATTGGAGACAGTTTCAGTCTTAGATCGTTTTCCACACATAGTACTTGTGTGTCTTCATGCTGGTGAGAGCTGAGAACCCAGTCTCACATTGTGACGGTTAATACCGTCTCTAGTGACAACTTCACACACTGGTGTCTATACCAGTATCAAATGCGTCCTCCAATACCTCAAGGTGACTTCCAACCAAAGCAAAAAGGATCTGATTACAAATTCTAGAGATTTATGATGCAGGAGGGCACGCTCCACTGAAAGTAAAAACTGCTATCTCTTTCAAGAAAATAATTCTCTGTGCTGGTGAACTCAATGCTCTAAGCCTTAATTTCAGTGACATAAGAGACATACCAAAAATGAGTTATATTTTCACAAATTGGATCAATATTCGTAGGATATAACAGATAAAACAGTTAGACAAACAAAAAAACGTACACACAGATTATTCTAATCAAACACACTCGGCCCAACCGAGACTTAGTGGCCAATATATTACCAGACGTCTATCCACGTGATAGGCGTAACGGGTTCGTCAACCCGTAATCAAGCACTCTTGATTACTCGTTCTCTGGACTTTCACCAGCAGAACATACGTGTCCTCCAGACTCTTACTTGCAGGATGGATTTGAACCCCTGGTTCAAATCAACCTAAGTCCAATTTAAGATTTCTACAGGTATTGTGTTCTCACCTGAAATCAATTTGATATGATCCTGTATTGGCTATCCTCCGGAAGCATCCGTCCTCCCAGGCAGGTGTCTGTGCTTCTCACCCTGTTGTGCCTCGATTACGATGTCTCACGTTCGGGGAGGTATTCAGACGTTCTGGAGGATGCAATCGTCCAGCCGCGTGGTTTAACCTTTGAGAAAAGAAACCTCCAGCGTCAAGCCAAATGAGGATCCCGGACACGAGCCCCCAAATTGTGGTGGAAATCTTTGTCTAGGGGATTTACCACAAGAACGATTTCAGTGAGATTTTGCAAAAATGCACAAACACAATATCTGTTTAGTAGGCATGATCTATAGCGGTCCTAGATAATACCCTGGGGACAGCCTCCAAGAACAATGGTCCTGTAGTTAGAAGTTTTACGTCTCTATCTCCTGGGGACAGACTGAACCTATGAAAAGACACTAATGTGTATTTTCATCTTCTCCTGTCAACAAGTTGTGTAGGGTACCTCTGGATTTATGATTATTCTGCTACAGGCAGTAAATATAGTTAGGCTACTAGTTAGGCTTATTGCCTTGTGACTCGATAATGGGGTTGTCTCCTGATCACAGGTCGAAACCTTGGCCAGGGGCACAATCTAATCAATGAGACTAAACACATGATACTCCATATGATCGTCACAGATGATGTAACTACCTAGGGGGTTAGTCATATGGAACACTAAAGCACATTCCAATACATAAAGATGTGTGTTAATCAATATGTGTGTGTTAATCATAATGCTGGAGTATGTGCATATACTGGTTTTTCCATTACAAGTGGTGATTGTTCCTTCTTGAGCTCCTCTGTCTGTGTTGTTTATGGCTTCCTGATGCGGTGGAGCTGGGCTTGCTGTCTGAGCCTTGGTTGGAGCTCTCTCCTGTAAGAATAGGAACATATACAGGATTAGAACAAGATGAGAACAAGCAGTGCTTCCATAGGCTCAGCAGTGCCAGAAGTAACACAACATATCTTGGGACTGCATTCGCTAAGGGAACTTGGGGTTGTCAGAGTGTGTTGATATTAACAAATGCAAATGAGTACCTAATCAATGTTTCATGATTAACGATTGACTTCAAGCATATTTATTATAGACCTACCTTTGACTACTACCCTATTGCTCAACAGTTGTAATTCCATAATCAGTCATAGAAGTAAGATCAATTGTAAGTTTTGTTTGAATTAACTTTTGTGGCTAAATCATGGGAAAAATAAAGAAATGGAAATACATTTTTGATTGCTTAAAATGCTATCTGTCAGTGCCCATTGACCTACTCATTAATTTAGACTGCCCTTAGCCAAATATGACATGAACTTACCATCCTCACCATCTTTCTCCAGCACTTCCTCTCCTTTCATCATCACATATTTATTCTCTTCTTCCTCTCCTCCTTCCTCCTCCTCCTCCTCTTTCACCATCACAGCTTTCTCAACCACTTCCTCTTCTTTCATTATCACATATTTGTCCTCCACTTCTTCTCATTCCTCCTCTTTAATTGCCAAATGGAGTTCCAGTGTTTGGCTGCAGTCCTCCAGCTTCACTGCCACCATCTCTGGACCCTGTGTACTTTTCTGGGCTGGAAAACCACAGCCAGAACCAGGGGACATGGTAGCTGGGCTGTGAGGTGGATCTGTGTCATGTAAACAAAGGAAGCACAAACAGCGAAGGGTAAATTTCACAAACAGTACCAAAAAAGACACTTAACTCGCTACTCGATCGACTTCTCACTACTAGCAATTACTAGCCTGTAAACAACGGTTTCAAAAACAGGTAGGACATGATGAATTGTTATGGGAACACAATAAAACGTATATAACCACAGCTCACTTCAACATTATAAGTCAATGTTTGATCATTTGATCTGGGACCAGATACTGGAACATAAGAGAAGTCAAATACAGAAATAAATCAAAGCTATTATGTAGCCACCGGATAGCATCCTCTACGCAAGTAGGCTACCATGGACTGCATGGAGTCGGCAGTGTTGGGGAAGCTACTATGAAAATGTATTTAACTAAATTAGCCATTACTCTACATGGGAAGAAGATAGACACTAAAGCTACCCTTGAGAGAAATCTAGTGAAAGATGACTAGTCCATATGACACAAACTGAAACGTTCTGAAATCACACGGGAAGCAGTGAGGGAATAAGTAAAATGGACATGTGAAGTTCAAGGGCTGGAATAATAGGAACATTTTTATTTATTTTCTTTGGGAGGGGGAATGTAGTGAGTAGTGGCAATTGCCCACTACACTGATACATAGTAGTTAAAACTACTACAATTTGAATTTAGTTTATTCAACACCAAGCTACAGCAAAATGTAGTTAAACTAATAGTTGAAATACATATAGTGGAATTACTCCCCAACACTGGGAGTCGGAGACATAGTTGGTCATTTGTATTTGTTATTCTAGCTTGATGGCCTATACGACGGAAAATCACGAACCACCAGAGTGAGTGAAAGTAGGTCTTGGCGGGGTCATTTTTATTTCATCCAGCACATATTGGCCGAATTTAGCAGCCATTGAGGCGAATGAAACAGCTGTCTGCATTGCAAATACTGGACATGTTTTCCTTACCTGCGCTCATGCAATATTCACCGGCCATCGAAGTTAGTCAGGGGTCTCAAACTCAACTTACCTGGGGGCCGCTGGAGGTAGAGTCTGGGTGAGGCTGGGCCGCATCAAGTATTTGTTTACATCCTACACATCCTTCTGCTCTACCAAATCTCTCTGGATACCATTGAGCTAACTCTGGTGTCCATGTTACTCCACCTGTCTTAATTCTTAACGTCAAGTGCATTGTCTCATGTTTCGTGTCTTTTAATTTCTTGCTCTTTTTGATTAAATTGTTCTTGGTAAATTCGTTTTCTTTTGCGATCGCACATATCTGTCCTTTTTCCTTTTCTTTATTTCTCTTGTAATAATAATCTATAACTTCTTCTTTATAATATTCAGGTTCTAACCACCATTTAGCTTTTGTTCATGCCGCCCATCTCATGCTATTTGCTATCCATGTAATTCTTTTCCCTTTCCTATTGCAACACTCTGCTGTCTTTATTAGGTCACTGATTACTCTTGTTGAGTGCGCCCACTTCCTAAATCCTCTGTACCTTGCAATGGGTGCCAGGATATATTTTCCTTCCACTTGGTGTCACTCCGGAATCACGTTTCAACCAAGTGACTAACGTTGCTAATTCGCGTTGGCTAACTTGTCAACAAACACCACCGGAAGCTGTCACGAGCATGAGCTATGTTAGCCCATAAGTGATAAAAATATATATAAAACGCCCAGGGCAACGACTCGGCAAAAAGGTGCGTGTGAGAAAAACGCGCGGGCCGCACTAACACTACACTTTGATGGGGGGGGTCACAAAATATCGTCCCGCGGGCCGCGAGTTTGAGACCCCTGAGCAACAACAACAAAAAAGATCAGATGTTGGTACCTACACGCTGAGTGTTTATAAAAGTTAAATAGATACACTTATTTTGAAATAAAATGCAAGCTTACCTTGTATAACTATGTGTCAACATCGATATTGCGCAGTTGACGTATATGTGTTGTTGATGTAGTAAGTAAGCACACTACAATCACCGCCTTCTTCAAACGAGAAAGAGGCGAGTGAATTGCAAAAACAGTCGCTGTATGATGACGTTGGTGGGAGCCGAGCGATTTCTATTTATCATAACAAATGTAAACCAAAGGCTACAGTTAACTAACTCAGACTAAAACAAAAGATAGGCTTATAGCAACATAACTTGTTAATAATTTGGCAAATCAGCACACATAAATATGGAGCCAATATATGATATAGAAGGACTATCAAAAGCTATACTATCATAATCAGGACAGGAAAGAAAAGATAGGCAATATTTATTTATGAGGAAGACAAGCGTAACTGGTGGCAGTGAGGGGGTTGAATTGCATCAAGCGCACCATATCTCTTTGAGCGCACCCTCCAAAGTTTGACCGCACGCGTTAAAAATACACCATGACGTCATAATAACCCGTAAAATAAAATGTCTATAGTGTGACAGTGGTACATAATAGCCCCATTCTACACGAGGATGCCGATGGGAACATATACATTTTCTACAGTTTCTACAGTTTTTTTCGACACACAAGGATGAGTTATTCTTTTGGAATTCCAGGAAGCCCCCTTTCGGTAGGTTGTGAGCTTTGTCTTCTGATGTTCCACTTGGGAAACGTCGGACAGCAAAATGTCTAGTCCGTGCCCATCAGTTGTCAGTTTTCCATTTTACAATGTCAATGCAATGAGACTAAGGTACCCAGCAAACATAGCCAAGTTGTTGCATCGTAGTGTCGCAACAACTAAACTGCGAAACCTTTAGTCTATCTGGTACGTACGTAGCCAGTACGAAGTAATTGAAATATATATATATATATATTTTTTTTTTTTATTTTGTCTTCCAACGTTTCACATTACAGTCGATTATTAAGATAACATATTTGTCCACAAGCTCACCACAGCCTTACTTCAAGGTTGCGGTTACAAACAGTGTTTTGCTGGGTATAGCCTATCTTTTCTCCATGTAGTTGAGTAATAGAATTCGTTTGGAATTGTGGAATATTTTTTATATATTAAATATAAAAAAAAACTGTTATGTGACTCAGCTGGTGTTGGGTTTGGGTCCTACATTGTAGGAGTCGACCACTTCTACTCCTGAGATGAAGAGCCTACTGAGTGAGGGATGGATGCAAATCGACCACGGTGTTGTGATGTCTCGGCAAGACAGGGATGCAATGTGGACAGAACTGAGGGGGAGACAGATAGAGACGTTTCTGGGGAGCGAGGTGAGAAACAAGCACAATGAAAACATATTGGCAGATGACTGCAGGATATGTTTGAAACGTGGTTCTAACCCTTAGTGCTGTTTCCTTCCACAGACAATTGACTCCTCCCTTCACCCCACCTGGGAAGCCCCAGTGGGACGTCACTCACCTTCCAGTCTTCCCATGATGAATGACAGCCCATCTCCTCCCAGTGTAACCACCCCTCCTGTACAGGTCCTACTGCACCACCACACTCTTTATGGCGATGGGACACCCTTATGTGGAAGCCACGTGGGATCCCGGAGGTCCCCCCTCATCTCCAGCCCGCCAGCGTTCTCTCCCTCCACGCCCGCTCCCTCCACGCCCGCTCCCCCGGCGCCCCACCCCTCGCCTACGAGACCCTTGTAATCTTCCTCCATCCATGCGCCTGAACTGTGCCTCGGCCATTACAGCTCCCACACTAAGACAGGAGGGGGAAAATGAAATTCAAGGTGAAAACCTGAGCAAAATGGAATGGCTCCAGCGAGAGACAAAACAGGCATTGTTTCTCCTGAAAAGCCTAGAGGAAGAAGAGAGGAGACTGGAAGTAGATCAGAAGGCTAAAGAGGAGGAACACAGAAAGTGCATAAAGGGGGAACAACTTTTCAGTGAAAAAGAAGAAAAAAGACTGAAAGAAGAGGAGAAAAGGAAAGAAAAAGAGAGGAAGAAGAGCCTTGAGCAAGAAAAGAAGGAGATTGAAAAGGAGGAGAAACGTCGACAGAAGGAGAAAAAACTGAAATTAGAGGAGGCAAAAAAGCAAGAGAAAGTGGAGTTGGAGGAAGAAAAAAAGCAAAAGAAAGAGAATAAGAAAAAGCAAGAGAAAGATAAGAAAGAGAAAGAGATTGAGGAGAAGATTAGACTGGAGGAGGAAAAAAAGAAAGAAAAGGAGAGAATAAAGAAACTTGAAAATGAGAATAAGGAGAAGGAAAAGGAAAAGAAAAGGTTTGCAGAAGAAGAGAAAAGGAGACTAAAGGCTGAAAAGAAAATACAGGAGCAGAACAAGAAAAAGATAGAGAAGGAACACAAGATTGAGGAAAATCAGCGGAAGAAAAAACAGGTTCAGGAGAGGAAAGACAAGGAGAAGCAAGAGAAAGAGAGAAAGGAGCAACAGAAAACAATGGAAAAAATGGAACTTGTAATGCAGAAAATAAAGGAGGCAGATATGAAAATAACAGACAGGGAGGAGCAAGAGAAGGAGAGGGAGGAAAAGAAACATGCATTAGAGGAAAAGGAGGCAGAAGAGAAAAATGAGGAGAAGCCGTACAAATTGAAATCGGCAAAAGAACAAGTCAGAGAGAGGCTGGCAGAGAAGGCAAGACTCAAACGCCTGAGAATGAGTCAGGAGCAACAAAAAGACAGTCAGTGACGCACCTGCACCCTATCGCCAATCAGCACACCTGCGACCCATCCCCAATCAGCACACCTGCGACCCATCCCCAATCAGCACCCTATAAGAACCCTGCCCGGCCATCCAGTGCCAGAACGTACTGTGTTTATGGTAACATTCCCAAGTAACCCGCAGACGCTTCAGCCTACTGAATATCCTTTCGTGTTCCTTGTGTTTGTTTTTTCCCCTTGTGAGTCACCGTGTTCTCCTGTGCCTCGTCTCCCCTTGGACTCCCTTGTTATTCCACGGACCTAGCCCCTACCCGGTACGTCGATCCTACCCCTACCCCTCTGTACTACTGGATCTCCCGCTACTGAACCCTGGACTGGACCCCGACGACTCTCCCTGGGATTATCCCTCTCTTCCCGACCCCTCCCCGCTATTGGATCTCCCCACTACCGAACCCTGGATGGACCCCGACGACCCCCTTTGGATTATCCTTCTTTCCCTTACCCCTCTCCCTATTAATTATTATTAAATACGCCTTCGGGCTATACTACCATCTCTGTGTGTGCCGTCATTTGGTTCTTCAGACGTTCACGAGTAACAATAAGTACTGTTGAAACAGGTGCATATATACAGTATAAGCATTTATAGACATATCAAGAACATTGACTCATTCTGGCGTGCACATTCAAAAAGAGACAACCTTTATCTCATCAGAACCTGTTATTTCTGTAGTTTCTACAATTGTCACCAATGTCTCAGGCAGACCTGAAACCCCCTGCTATTATGAGGAGTTGGTTATTGTTTCTCAGTTCATTCTTAGGGGGATGTCACTGGAGAAGTTGACCTCTCCGTCTTTCTGTCTCGCTGTCTGTGTGTCTCCACATCTCCGTCTCAGTGTCATCCTTCTGCTTCCCTCTGGACCAGAATGGGACATGTACTGTAATGTAGCTAAAGTTGCCCCGATAAAATGGTAAATTAGGTGAAAATGAGGCGTTGCTTGTTAAACAAGTGGATTCAGGGATCAAGTGTCTGAATTTTTTTCTTTCACAAGATACCCAATTAAAGGACCTTTTCATGATTGTCTGATGATTCTTTACCCTGAAAATAATATATGGGCCAGGAGAAACATTACCATTTAAATTGGTTGATTTAAAATTAGCATAAGTTTCTCCTGGCCAAAGACTGAGCTACAATTTACCTGAAGAACTTTTAATACAATGATGAGTGAAGAGAAAATGAAACAATGAAAAAACTTAAGTAAGACAGACAGTAGACCACATGTACTGTATGTAGCTAAAGTTAGATGTAGCTAAAGCCCCGATAAAAAGGTGAATATCTTTTTTCTAAAGGTGAACATCTTTTTTCTTTTGGAGACCAGGCCACGCCACGTACTGTTAAGTACTGCACATGTCCAAGGCCACTAATAAGTGTAACTAGGGGCTGGTATTTTAACAGTTTTGTAGAAAAGGCTTCCTTCATGTAAAGATCGAATGAGCAGCCTACTTCTAATATGGTCATCTCTCCTTGGCCTTCATCAACAATAACAATGTCAGGTTAATTTGGTACATTAAAAAATATCTAGTCATCATTCTCACTGAACCAACTAGCCATAACACGGGAATGCTTGTGAATTTTAACTGTTGATGGTGATGCCAGTCTAACTTCACAGTTGGCAGAACCTGTAGCCTTGCTTTAACAGTAAAGGTGAGTATGTCCTCGCCTATGGTAGCGTTTTTGTACATGGAATGTGATACAGAATTGTCAACAAAGCCCATAGTAACAAGTGGAAACGGTGAGAAGAATGCGTGAGCTAGGGAAACAAAGACCTGCTTGGGGGGCATGTCCCTCCGGAAAGATAAGAAAATAACTAAAATAAAGCACCTTTCTGGTGACTTTTACGATAACTTGTTATGAACGACCTGCTCAAGTTCATCACAATCATCTGTGTTCTCTGAGCTCCAATTGTGGAACTCCGCCCAACTACTTCTGGTTATGTAAATGAGGATTTCTTCAAAATAAGAGCACCCAAGTTAAACTTTATTTTGCATTTAAACATGGTAAATAGGCGTCAAGGAACCACAAAAAAATATGGTAATAATCTTAACAAACATATATCAATCATCACACCTTTGTCCTCCACTTCCTCACTTTCTTCCTCCTCTTTCACCCTCATATATTTCTTCTCTTCCTCTCCTCTTTCTTCCTTCTCTTTCACCATCACATCGTCCTTCTCTTCTTCTTCTCCTTCCTCTGGCAGAAAACAAAACTTCATGTTCACCATGACATCTATAAAGAGAGCCTCCGTGCCTACAATTTAGAATTAAAAAGTGCTAGAGAAACCTTTTTCTCCAATATCATTAACAGCAACACTAATAATGCACAAACCCTATTTGCAACCATTGATAGACTCACCAATCCCCCAACACGAATACCCCCTGAACTCCTTTCCACCCAGAAATGCAACGAGTTTGCATCCTTTTTTACTGATAAAATCGAAGGCATTAGACGCGCCATCAATATTTCCACTTCAAACTAAAATGTTGGATCACCACCTTGTTTAGACAAAAGTAACATTGCAATAATGCCATGCTTTAATGTCATAGACTCTAAAACTCTTGTGGAAACGGTGACACAACTAAAGCCATCCACCTGCTGCCTCGATGCTCGATGCTTTACATATCAGCTTCTTTGAGAATGTTTTTGACTGCCTAGCAATAGACATACTGCAAATAGTTAACAGCTCTCTCCAATCAGGCAATTTTCCAAAAGCCTTGAAAACTGCAGTTATTAAACCCCTTTTAAAAAAAGCATAGCCTAGATGCCTCTATCATTAACAACTACAGACCGATATCAAATCTACCCTTCATAAGTAAAATCATTGAGAAAGTTGTCCTCCAGCAACTTAATCATTTCCTGACCTCAACTGGCTGCTATGACAACTTCCAGTCAGGTTTTTGACCTCTTCACAGCCCAGAGACTGCTCTTATTAAAGTTGTAAATTACATCCGTCTTAACTCTGGCAAAATTTAAATATTAATGCTATTAGACCTCAGTGCTACATTCAACACTGTTGACCACTCAATACTTTTGGACAGGTTGGAAAACTGGGTAGGGCTTTCAGGCACAGCTTTAAGTTGGTTCAGGTCATATTTACAAGACAGGAATTATTTTGTCTCCATTGGCAACTATGTATCGGAACCAATTAACGTGACGTGCAGAGTCCCCCAAGGTTCAATCCTAGGGCCATCTTTATTCAACCTCTACATGCTCCCACTAGGGCAATTTATGCGAAATAATAATATTGACTACCATTGCTATGCTGATGACGATCTATGTAGTGCTATCACCGTACGACTATCGCCCCATAGATCTGCTGTGCCAGTGCATTGAGCAAGTCAAAGACTGGATGTGCCAAAATTTCCTTCAATTAAATAAGGACAAAGCCGAGATAATTGTTTTCGGCGAGAAAAAAGAAAGGCTGAAAGTTACCCAACACCTTCACTCTCTGTCCTTGAAAACCAAAAACCAAGCCAGAAATCTCGGGGTTATTATGGATTCGGATCTACATTTCGACAGCCAGATCAAATCAGTAACAAAATTGGCCTACTATCACCTTAAAAACATAGCAAGACTAAGAGGACTGATGTCCACACAAGACTTAGAAAAACTTGTACATGCCTTTATTACTAGTAGGCTAGATTATTGTAATGGTCTCCTTGCAGGTCTTCCGGAAAAAAAACCTCTTAGGCAGCTACAGCTTGTTCAGAATGCTGCTGCTAGAGTTCTTACCAACACATTACACCAATTCTTAAGTCCTTACATTGGCTCCCCGTATGTCAGAGAATTGATTTCAAAATACTGCTGCTCACCTATAAATCACTACATGGCTTAGGACCAAAG
The DNA here is from genome assembly GCF_951799395.1 of Argentina silus. NCBI lineage: Eukaryota > Metazoa > Chordata > Actinopteri > Argentiniformes > Argentinidae > Argentina > Argentina silus. The sequence continues at coordinate 51,657,431 of NC_139654.1, forward strand.
TATATCACTGAAATGCTTCTGCTACACAAGCCTTCTAGACCACTAAGATCATCTGAGACCAATCTGTTAATGGTTCTCAGAGTAAATACAAAACATGGGAAAGCAGGATTTAGTTACTATGAAACAAATAGCTGGAATAAACTTCCTGAAGACTTAAGACTTGCCCCAACTCTGACCACTTAAATCAAGGCTAAAAAGATTCATGTTCACTTTAGCTTTTGTGAGAAAACGTGTTCTTTATTTGAAGGAGAAGACAAACTACTTCTTACTTTTAGCTATTTATTTATATGTCAGAATTCTAGGCTTGTACAAGGACCACTTTTGGCGAAGAAAATCACAGTCAGCAAGCTGTTAATCTGTAACCAACCCTCCAAAAATGGATGCATTCAAACAGTCAAACAAAGCATTTACAGAATACAAAATGATTGTGATTGGCTATTTGGTTGGGGAGGAACCACGGTTTAGACTTGGCATCCCTTGTTGTTCACGGGCTGGTCACACCATTCATCCCATCTGCAGAGTCAGCACCCTGTAACAGCACCCCCACTATCGCTCTTTGTGTAAGCGTGTGTTGCGACATCTTTCTTGATGACCTGGCTCAACCTCTCCATGTATTAATCCAACATACTATGGGACTAATGCTTGATCCATCGCTCATTTATCAACAGACCATCACATTAGTAAATTTAGCACACTGCAGTAATGTATTTTTATTATAGCAATAATAAACTGTTTTTATAAAAATAATTTCTAACACTTTCTGCTAAATCTTAACTACATTGCACTTGTATATACTTTTGCACTTTTTACTATAATGCATTTTTTAGCTTTTCAACTTTTGCACTTGTATATCTTTTAAAAGTAAAAGTGTTGTGTGAGATAATATAGGAACAGGGTTTTTAGGAGACCGGACGAGACTCCAGAGTATTTTTAACCAAGGTTTAGTAAAACCTAGAGTTGTACTGACGAGTTCAACTTACAGACTGTTTAAGTGCTTGCATAAAATATACCAGAAAGTATATGGGAAGAGTGTGACTGGGTCATACAAGGAGATGAAGCAAGTGCACACATGGCTGAAAAGCGTGCAAGGTATAAATAACGTTCCTATTGTTAGATCGCCAATACTAACCTAAACTACTAAAAGACTGTCCTTTAATAATAATTGTTATACATTGTGTTTAATTGTCCAACACTCTTGTATGAACATCTCAAGTCAAAAGCACTAAGATAACAAATAGCTGGAATAAACTTCCTGAAGATTGAAGACTTGCCCCAACTCTGACCACTTTTAAATCAAGGCTAAAAACGTTCATGTTCACATTAGCTTTCTGCTAAATCTTAACTACTGTAATGGAAAAACCAGTATATGCACATACTACAGATTGATGATCATTTATGTTAACCCACACCCTTTTGTACTGTGTGAACCTTCCTTTTTCACACAGCCTGAACATTTCAGAAGTATACATACTAGACACATTAGGTGACATTTAACATGATAGAAACTCAGTATACTTAGATCCTTACACATTTGTCGTATAAAAGAATGTACTCCTGACATCTCTAACTCCCTGGTACCAGACGGGAAGAGACAACCTAGCTAACGAAGTGAGATAAATGTATCCTGGTGCGACATTGTATTTACGGCCTGTACAGGAGTGGCCGCCAACTCAGTGTTAAACTGCCTAAGAACCTGTCATGACAACATTTGAGGATACACATCTCTTGTCCTTTTCAAGAGATCAGAGTGTTCCTAACAGATAGATGTAAGACTTATGACTATGAAACCATTGTTCTCTCTTTGCCTCCCCAAAATGTTATCAGGGATTGCTATAGATTCATACCACCTGTTTTTCAAGGTCATCTACCAATGTATGCCATGTGAAAACCCCGCCTTACGATCGGACCATCTGAGAGAGTATAAATTGTATGCTGTAACTTGTATTGGGGCTCTCTGTTCGTATGGTGCAGATTGCTATGCTTGCAACCATTATTAAAACCTACTAAACAGATATTGTGTTTGTGAATTTTTGCAAAGTCTCACCGAAATCGTTATTGTGGTAAATCCCTTAGACAAAGATTTCCACCACACTACATTGCACTTTTAACTTTTGCACTTTTTACTATAATGCATTTTGTTTTTGTTTTTACTTTTGCACTTTCATATCTTTACTCTTATTTCATTTTCTTATTTCATTTTATTGTATGACATGTTTTTATGTGAAGCACTTTGAGTCTGCCTTGTGTATGAAATGTGCTATATAAATAAAGTTGCCTTGCCTTGCCTTGCTTTTGCTATTGTTTTTTTTTTTGTCCCATGCACCAACCTCACCAAGTCAATTTCCCGTATGTGCAAATATACGTGGCCAAATAAAAAGAATTCTGATTCTGATGATGCCCCATACAACGGACAACCACGCGACGAACCACCCAGAGTGAGTGAAAGTAGGTCTTGGCGGGGTCATTCGAATCATAGCAGTATTTTTAAACAAAAAGGGCTGTAGAGCAATTGTACCATTTACAGGGAACCAGAATGTTGAGCTAGGTGTGACCGTTTCTCAGTACGAAAGAAGTATGCGATGTTGCTTGTGAGGAAAAAGTTATTTATAATGACCCTACCCTGACCCATGCACATGACCATGTGCATATGCTTCATGCCTATGTTTTCCTGTTTCTGCTGTCATGCTACTTTTCTACTGTCATGCTAATGATCTTCTGTTATGCTACTGATTCTGCTTACTATGGATCATTTGTTAAAAATTAGAAAACCCTATGTAACATAACAGGAAACAGGTTGGAGGCGTGAAACTAACATCCTTTCTGGAGGAAAGGATGGGTCAGAACTGAGAGAACTGAGATGACACAGGACGAGGTGTCATTGCTTTGTGCCTCTTTTCTCTTTGGGAGACTACTGCAATGCACTCTTGGCCGGACTCCCCGCCTCCGCCATCAGACCTCTGCAGCTCATCCAGAACGCTGCCACTCGTCTGGTGTTCAACCTCCCCAAATTCTCCAATATCACGCCCCTCCTCCGCACCCTCCACTGGCTCCCGGTAGCACCTCGCATCAAATTCAAGACCCTGGTGCTTGCCTACCGGGTGGCAAAGGGAACAGCCCCTCCCTACTTGCAAGCAATGGTTAGCCCCCAAACCCCTGCACGATCACTCCGCTCTTCCACCTCGGCTGCCCACCTGGCACCGCCACCTCTATGTGGATGCAGCGGCTGCGCCACTCGGTCACGGCTTTTCACTGTCCTGGCGCCCCGCTGGTGGAATGAGCTTCCCCCCACTGTCAGGACTGCAGAGTCACTACCGATCTTCCGCCGTAGATTGAAAACTCATCTCTTCAGGCTACATCTTAGCAGTCCTTCCTAAGACCTCTTCACCCCCACTACCCTCCCTGTACAAGTTCTCTCCTGTTAATAAATAATTTAAAAAAAAATAAGCAGTCTAAGGGGCTGTTCAGGTCGCAGTCTCCCCTCGAGGTGTGTGTTCGAATCCCACTTCTGACAGTCTTTAAGCTACTGCCTGTCTCCAGGGGACATGCTTCTACCTTACTTTCTCACCATTGTAGTTTAGTATTCGTGGCAGTGGTTAAAGTGATAGAGGAGGAGAAATCCAATGCGGTCTCCCAGCAAAGGTTCAAATTCTCCTGTCTATGGTGGAGTGTTTGACTCAGCCTGTCCTCGACCATCCCTCAAAAACGCTGCGTTTAGGTCTAAGGGACTGCATTCAGGTCGCAGTCTCCCCTGGAGGTGTGGCTTCATATCCCACTTCTGAGAGTCCTTAAGCTACTACTACTCAAGAGGACATGCTGATACTTTGTTGAGTGGCCACTTGTCAAGAAAATAGAGACTTACGAGTGGTTAAGGTGATAGACTACAAATCCATTAGGGTCTCCCTGCACAGGTTCGACTAAACATGAACATAATTCATGTTTACATTTCTTCAATTGTGACACATCAACGTCACGCATCAATAGTCAATTGGTTACATGGCAATGCAATTAAAAAGCGTGTCAAAATAGCCATTGATCAAAGATTTTATGAACACATTTCTTCAATAGCAGACGCATGGCTTTTCAGTGCAAGTGAATATTGTTATTTTTTATAACGACAATGGATATTTAAACACATTTTTATTTTGTCTCTCATGCCATGTGGTCTAGAATACAGACCGCCCTTGAACTGGCACTCAGATCTTAGGCTCTAGTGAATACAATGTCTTCCCATATTGTCTAGGGGTTAGGATTCATGGATTTCACCCCGGCGACCTGTGTTTTTTTTCATTTAAACTGCTTCTTGCTATTATGGTATGATCGTCTTGAGCACATGACACACCATCTGGCATGGGATACCAGTGGTTACATGCTGTGATCGTAGAGTGGTTAGTACTCTACGTACGTTTTGGCTGCAACAACACCTGTTCAAATCTGTGTCACAGCAGCCTTTGAAAGAAGGCCTTTTTAAGCTCTATGCCCTATTTGATTAATTTCTGCCTAAAAAACGTACCCAAATTAAACTGCTTATAACATTCAAAATATGATTATCAGATGCAAAAGCAGGATGACATTTGATAGGTAACACCTTGATGTTTGTGTGGATATGGTCAGATCATAGTTCAGAATAACATACTACACATGACAAGGAGACAAATTGCAAATGAAATGTATTTTTTCATTTTCAAAGTCATCTTCCACAGAACATTAACGAGTCTACTATAGGTCACGAGAGCTGAAAGAACTTCAGAGTGCCTCAGTAACTTGTCAATAACATGTGTGCAAAAGAACTGTGTTGCTCCTGCTAACAGAACTGAATATATTACACAGCTTTTTGTGATTGCTTCCCTTGGAACCTCTCCAGGTATCCCAAAATCTCTCCAAAGTGTCCAAATGCTTTACTTTCTTTTAGAACCATTGAAATGTGAAAACAATATAATAAAATCAATAAAAACCTATCAATCCACCCAACTGTACAACATTCTGGATGACTATCAAACAACAACAACACATCCATCAACTATAAACAATAAAGCACAGTCATATGAACAATAATATGTCACACACCGCCCCTCTCATTGGCTACAAGTCTGTCTGGTTTTCCACAGCCTATAGCGTCATTGTGTGGCTTCAACACAGAGAACACCGTATCCAGCGCTCTCTTGATGTAGTGACCCTGTTGCGCATTTACATTTTACATTTTACATTTATGGCATTTAGCAGACACCTTTATCCAAAGCGACTTACAACAAATACATTTGTTTAAGCAAGTGAATCATCTATCCAACAGTCATCATAAGACAAAGTAATCAATGCTCACACCAGGGGCCATTGGCAGAAGGTATATATATATATATATAATATATATATATATTATTATTTTTTCTTTAGAATGCTCACATACTCAATCTTTGTCTGATCACAGCAAACTATACTAGATATGTTTATAACAACCTAATTAATAGATACATAGTATAGATATGATGTCTGATCAAAAAAAAACGCAAACATCTCGACACAGAAAACAACACTGACCTGCTATTTAAAACCAATAGACTGTCCTGTTTCAACCAGTACCAAACATGTGTATGTTCTGTAATATTCTTTGAGTATTCAGAGCGTCTGGAGACGGTAGCGTCCATCTCTTTTTACTTTGCGACTTGAAGCGCTGCCCATACATCGAGGTGACGTCATTTGTGCCGTCACCAAAACAAATATATTATGACATCTATTGAAAGCCAAGATCCACACCTTTCTTTTAGTATATGGCATTCGCCTATGCAGTTTACTGTGTTATGACTAACTGATCAGTCATCTAAACATATCAAATGAAAGCAGAGATCTGGCCGGTAATTGGGCCTGTGCAGTTTAAGAGGTTAAGCAAGCAAAAACAAAAATTCTACTTCTATTCCACTTTATTCCACTGAACTAATGTGGAATGTGGAATGTGGTGTGACGCAAGAGTTCAGGGGTCCATAGTAGGTGGTCTGAGGCCCCCGGCACATCTAAGGGACATCTAATATACTCAACTCCTACCTCAGTACTCAAACCCCTGGTCAATTACATCCACCTCCGATATTCCCAGAATGCTTCTCTTTCAGATTCCCTCTTCATCAATGAAACTGGCTGTGGTCACCATTTCACGTTCGACCAAGATCTCTGCCAAGTTCTCATCTGTTCCGGCATCTCAAAGGATCAATAATCCTTGTTCCTCATTGGTGCTGCCGCTACCGCTTCACATCATTGAAATGCCATCCAACTCCTAGGCTATTGGTTATCACAAGCCTACCATAGCTACATACGCTCCAACCTTCAGCACCCAAACACACTCACTCAACCCACGGCTCACAAACCTTCAGTTCCAGACCTCTATGGGAGTCCTGCCATCTTACGGTTCCATGGCGTACACAGCAGACGCCTCTCAGCGGTACCTCCAGGACTCCCAACAACCTGTCACGCCCTCCACTTCCTCCTAGTCTGTGCCAGTGCCTCCCTCTCTCCTGTCTGTCTTTGTCTGTCTGTGTGTGTTGTGTGTGGGCGTGGCCAGGCTCCGGTTCTCGTTTCCCTTCATCTTCTCCACCTGCCTGATCTACACATCTGCTGGCCATCTACTAATCTCTGTGCTGTACTTAAACCCGGCTTCCCATCCACTCATCGCCAGATCGTTATTCAGTGTTTCTGCACATTAGTCTCGCTTCTCAGCCTCTTTAGTGTTCTAGATACTAGTCCTCATGTTTGTTTTCAGTTTTTGATCGTCTTTCCTTTATTTGCCAGAAACCCTACCCAGCTGCCCAGGGACCTGTCTACCTGTCCACCTGTCAACCTGCATGCCCGCACTACCCGCCTGACCTGCCTGCCTAGCCTACCTGCCCTACGTGGCAGCCTGCCCTGTCTGTCTGCCTGCCCTACCCCATTTGTCATTTTCCCCTGCTTGTCCCATTCCCAGCCCGTTATTAAAAACCTTATTATTTTATATTTGTGTCCTGACTCTGTGTCCGCGCTTGGGTTCATTAGATCTGACCGTAACACAACCTCCACCATCATCCATCTTGCTCTTCGACATCGAAGGTTGTGCCAATCTTTTGGGGTTCTGTGGTACACAAAGCAGAAGCAGATAATTAAATTATATCTGTGTGTCTTGAGAAATACAACTGTATTGAAACTGTATTCAATACATTGAATATTTTATTTTCGTTATTGAGAGTCATATGAGCCCCTTATATGTCTTGCCTTCATTGATTATAAGAGTTCTATTTTAAATGACTCAGTCGAACATAAGACAACAGTGATACTCAGAACACACAGAGACTGAGCTCAAATGACAAGCTATTTTACACTAATGTTATGATCGAGAACACTGTTGAGCTTAAAGCCATGCTTGATAGTGGGTCCAGGGCCTGCACTTTAAGTTCATGTGCACTACCTTTGCTAGAGAATGCTAATGTACTTGCCCCTAATGCCCTGACTCCCACGTCTGTCACCCTGGTCAGTTGTGGTGGACTGAAGAAGAGCCCTCCAGGAGTGAGTGATCTCCACATGAAAGTCCCGACCCTCATTGTTGATGGACAAAGTGATGACCTCATACTGAGCAGTAATGTCATTAAGCATCTAATTCATGTAATTAAAACATCTGGAGACTTCTGGGAGAAGATGTCAAACCTAGACCCAAACATTATGGAGAAAACTTACTGCAGCTCTTGTCAAGCGTGGAGAGGTGAAGCCCCACCTGAGAAAGTCTGTCAAACTCATATATGCTATAACACTCGAGCCCATGCAGGAACATTTAGTGTGGGGCAAGCTGCCCAGGGATAAGTGTTTCTCTGCTGGTAGTGTAACAGAGTGAACAGGGTGCTGCTTTTTACTTTTTGGTTTGTTGTGTTTATTTATTTTATCAATGTGTTTTCTTATCAGTTTGTTTTCTTATCCGTTTGCAAGGTTTTATATTCAAGATCCGGATTTAAGATTTGTTTGCTGTTTATTGTATTAGCATGGACTTTCTATACAGACTATTATTGTTGTTAGCGTTCTGTCTCCCGGGCCACCACCCTCTCTCTTAATTACATCGGCTATTCGTTCCTGAATAGACCTGCAGCCCCAGAAAGGTACCTGTATCTCACCTCCTTGGTGTGGAAACACCGTTCACATTATGCCACATCATCTGTCGTCTCTATTCGGCACTTCTTCCTCTGTGTAAAGGCAAAAAAATATATACACTTAGCGTGCACTCTGAATAATTCCTTGTGTGGAGAACCCTTTATAATAATAGATCAATTCCCTCGCTTCGTTTTGTTTACAGCGTCTTTCGCCACCACCGGGGTGTTTTCCAGTTCCGCGTGTGGAGTGACATCAGAGATCAGGACCGGAGCTGGCGGACGGATTGGAGTATTAGCCCATAGGGACACAGTGGCTGTTCCTCCCATGTTTTAGGATTTTTAACTAAGGACTGACCAGTGACATTTTAACACTTTTAGACTTTTTCTATTGTGTCAAAATAAAGTAAGATTATTGTTGTATTTACCTCTGTCTCTGTGTCTATGTTGGTGTGGCCCGTGATCCTAGAACATGTTCAGTGGTACAACCCTATGACATATATTTGGCGTAGCTCAGCAGAATCCCTTACCATACCACACAACACAATGTCAGACGTTGAGCATGAGGAGGAAGCCTATCAGCTCCTCCCTCTGTTTCTAGCACAATGACCATGCCACGGTTTATGGCTTTACCATTACATTTGGTAAAGCTACATTTTCAGGGAAGGACAGCCAAATTAAGTTTGGGACTAGAAAAAATTCAGTCCATGCTCAGGGCCCAGGACCTTGATACATAGCAAAAAGATTTTATCCTGTGGGCTCTAGAAGGAAAAGCAAAAAGGCAAGTTATGCTATTAGATTCAACTAAACAGGCATCCTATGAAGCAATTTTGGATGAGTTAAAGCGACTGTATGGTCCAGTTTTTCCAGTGCAGCTGCTTGCCTCAAGGCCCAGGCCCTGGAGTGGGAACAAGAACAACCAGGCTGTCGTCACTCACCCCCCAGGAAGCCAAGCCACCCCACAAAATGGTAGAGAATGGCAAGACCCTGCTTTGCGTCAGGTATGTGAATGGCTCCAGCAAGGCAGACCACCAGAGGCCCAGGAGCGAAGTGTGGCACAACCGCTGGCAAAGAGGCTGTTCAGAGACTGGAACCTACACCATTTGGACTTGGGTGTCCTACAAAGAGAGGTAAAGGAGCGCCCCACAGGAGAGAAGCTGATACAGGTCATGGTCCGGCCAGCATGGACCCACTCCCTTTGGAACCAGTACCAACAGGCCACTGGAAACATGAGTGCAGACCGAACCAAAGCTTCCTTGCAACTGAGCTTTTTCTGGCCCAAACTGGGAGATGGCATCAAAGAATGTGCTTCCAGCTGTCCCCAATGAGTAAGGCAAGACCAGAAGTAAGGGCACCACTCCTCCCATACTCCTCCCGTAAGCTCATACCCATTAGAGACCATTGATTATTTATTTACTGGCCTATTGGGAAGGCCAGGAGATGACTACCAGTACATTCTTGGGATGACAGATCTGTTTTCTAGACAAGGCAGTGCCCACTAGGGACTAAACGGCGGTCACCACAGCCAAAGCCCTCTGGACAACTCTCATCCAAATCTGGGGCTGCCCTGAAAGGATCCTGTCAGATAGAGGGGCTGCTTTTGAATCCTCAGTGATAGCAGAATTTTGCAAACTTTATGGCTGAAGCAAAGCATGCACCATCTCCTATCATCCCCAGGGTTACACCGTCTGTGAGCGTTTTAACCAAACCCTACTGTTCCCACTTTACTGCAAGCCTACAACAATACAGAGCATTGGTGCACAGGTCTAAGCCCCACTTTGTCTTGCACGGTCATCATGCCAGGTCGCATTCAGTCTCATCACCAAACCCTGCTGAGCGCCTACCGACACATGCCAGCTTAGACACTGAACAACAGCAACATGACAAGAAAAGGTACGACCCCACTGGTGGAACGGGCTTCCCACTGCTGTCATGACTGCAGAGTCACTACCTACTTTCCGCCGTAGATTGAAGACCCATCTCTTCAGGCTACATCTTAACTGTCCCTCCTAAAGACCTCTTCATCCCCACTGCTCCCCTGTGCAAGTTTCTCTCCTGTAAATACATTTTAAAATTCTTCCTTCTTCTAGCATTGTGACTGCCAATAGCCCCTGATTCTAGCATAGATTACTTTTCCTTAAGATGACTGATGGATAGATGATTTACTTACCTCGACAAATGTATTTGTTGTAAGTCGCTTTGGATAAAGGCGTCTGATAAATGCCATAAATGTAAATGTAAATGACCCCAGAACTAAACCTGTCCCTCTACTTCCAGGAGAAAGAGTTTTGCTGTGCAACTTCCATAGACATGACCAGCGAAAGCTGGCACCCTACTGGCAGCCTGCCCCCTTCGTCATTGTGGGCCAAATGGGACTGGGCCAGCCGGTCTACAAGATCCGTCCAGAAGGAAGGGAAGGGCCAGAGAAGACCATTCATTGAAAAAACCTACGGACCTGCACCCAGTGGTGGATGTCTAGGTTTTACCACTCTGTACTTAGCTCTTTGGTTCAAGAAATAAAGTCCTGAGTAGCCACAATATCTGAGTCCGGTATTTATTATTGCTTGCAAACAAGAGACAGGAGCCTAACAGCAGCCCAGCGTAAATCCGGGGGTCTGTTTAGCGCAAGTCTGAAGAGGCGATTATCAGGGTTGTCTTTTATACAGATGAAACATAATTGTAGGAGTCACAAAGTCTATCAGCTTGTGCTTACGTGAGAGGGAGCGGGAGAGAAAGAACAATGGGGAGACTTTCTTACTGATCAGTCGGCGCTTTCTTACTGATCAATTGGTCCACCTTCCTGTCGGCAAGATTGGGTCTGTTCCCTTGTTCTCGCTCTCCTCCACCACTCTCCTCCACCACTCCCTCCAAAACCACTGCTAATTTTGAAGGGGTGAGTCCTGGATCGTCATATGAACGCGGTGGTCCTAGATTGTGATATGAATGTGATGGTCCTGGATGGTTATATCATTGTTGCGGTCTAGCTTGGTCATACAAATGCATTGGTGGTATAGTGGTGAGCATAGCTCTCTTCTGAGCAGTTGACCTGTGTTTGATTCCCGGCAAAAGCAATTTACAATCACCTTTCCTGAGGGGCCTATGCCTGTGTTCCAAACTTCTGTCTCTCCTCTGCTCCTTCAACCCCATGCATGCAGAACGCAATGGATTAGCAGTCCATCACCTTGCCACCTTGTCCTGTGCTCACATTGGCCCAGTAGCTTTTCACACCACATCCTTAAACCTGTGACGTGTAAGTCCTTCTTTTCTTTTTCCAGTAACCTTTATATTTTAAATCTTTAAGCTATGATAAGGTTTTAATATAAGCCCTAGATGGGTTTCTTACCTCACCTGCACATGCACTTATTATATAAATTGTATTCTTTTACTGTTTTGTAATTTCTTTATGTGAGCAAATAAATCAATTTAAAAAAAGGTCAATATAGCACTCAATACTCTGTGTTGTATCAAAATCTTGGGAAATTGCAGGGAATTGAGGGGGGGCCTCTGACTGACCCCTGCCTGGGGCCACTAAAACTCTAAGTCCGCCCCTGATGGCTACATCATATCACTGGATCTACCTTTAATATTCGCACACATAATCTCTGTGCCAGCTAAAATGCAATAGCATATGGTCACATGATGCATGTTGTAACGTTCACTATTCCAACTCTATGATAAAGGGGCCTTACACACTAACCAATTGCTTCAGTCCCCCAAAGCTGCAATCTGCTATAGCCACATATTGACAGGAAACTCCAAGATAAAGGATATAGCCACATATTGTAGCTCTAATGCAACAATAATTGATCAAACCAACCAATGTTTTCGGGAGCAAGAGTAGGCTATTTTCGAGTTTCAAGTTCTTCCAGCCTACACCTCACATACCCCTGTGTGCGATTTCCTTTTTTTTATATTGAGAAAAATCATAAAGGGTAACTTTAATATAATTTTTTTATTGATTAGAGAAAGAAACAATACAGCCATGGCTTTCATAAATTAGCAATCAAGAGGTAACAATCATGATTTATAATCATAAATACCTTAACACTGACACACCGACCCTGGCTTCACCTTGACAAGAAACAACCCCTAGTCCCTAACCCCAAGTCACTTAATTCAGATCTGAAAGGACAGGTACATTACAGGCAACCTTGCCCTCTCATAAGTTAGGTGGAATGTTGACCATCCATGTTGCTCATACCTGTCCAATATATTGTTTTAAACATGTTTTAAAAAGCGATGAAAATTAGGCTCTTAATGCTTTTTCAAAAAGACAATTTCTTTTAGAAATTAGAGTAAACAAAATGTTTTGGTAAATGCAGTGTAGTGGTGATAAGGTGTGTGTGTGTGTGCAAGGGGAATGTTCTTCCCCTACTTTAGCCTACTCTGCATTATGGTAGAGATTAAGAAGGGGCTGAAGGGGCTGTCTAAGACTATGGTAAACAAATGTATGTAGGTCTACCTGACAAATAGAAAAACAATCAAATATCAAAGTTGGACCAAATTGACCTGAATTCAATTAGAATATGTGTATGGGCATACTATGATGACAGAAATAACAAAGCAAAGCATGATCAAGTTAGTCAAAACTAACAGAGTGTTGTGCCAGAAGTGCAGCCTGTTGTCACGATGCAAATCTTGGAGGGCTTTACTGAAGTATATCTCTCTAAAGTTCACTGTTGACATGGTCGTATAATATAAATACGTTTTGCAAACCAGCCTCATAGATATCGTAATGACAACCTTATATTTACACTTCTAGAAAAGTGATGTCAGAATGCTCCTTGAAAAAGCATTGCAGAGTATTCAGTTTGTGTTCCAGAAAGCTGGATTATTATCCGCTTGTACACACTACTGTGTACAATATTCGAGAGCTAGTGCGGGCTTGCACCAGAGAAATGTAAAGACTAAACACTAAACTAATGATTACTTCCTCTTTGCAGCACATCTTGAAACTTACTCGCAAGTCTGCTTAATGAAGTTATTCTTTATTCTCTCAAAGCAGAATAATTTCTCTGGCAGAAGCACGCATTGGCTCTCTAGTGGCTATTGAATAAACTAACTACAGCAAGATTCATATCACTCAAGACATCAATTATTCCGGTGCAATGTGGAAAATATGGATATAAGCACAATATTGAGACACAATGAATTTGATACACTGATACATGTTTGTGATCTTTAAATAACCAATTAGCCACAATGAACATTAAACATGATTTCTATCCACACATAATTTGCTTACAAAATCTCCTATGACACAAATGTAAACAATTGAGTAATAGGTCCTTGTAGCGAATATCTTGAGAAGTGCTATTTAGAGTTCATTATGTGTACCTTCCTTGCAATCGATTTTTTTATCTTTATTTAGTATGCCACATGTATTCAAACTACTGCAAATGTGTAATCTATAATACTGCAAATGTACAAAAACAATCATGTTACAAGAAAAACATGGAAAATACATTCCTGGTTCTTTAAATCAAACACTGTGAATAAGTAGGTTACTTTTGTGCTGTTTACAAATGTTTAGAGGTAGAAACCCTGTTATCGTACACACTACCTTCTGACATCATTGAAATTAACAAAGGTTTGTTGAGGTCACCAAACATTAATTCAAGTATAACGGTAAAATTGGTAAAAAGCCAACATTTAAAAGAGTACAGAATACAAAAAAAAGAAAAGAAAATACTACAAGTCATGTGAAATGTAAAAGAGCGTAAACTACGCTGCATTTTTGGGCGTAGACACATTTCACAGATGTATACTGTATTTCTGTCTACAATTTGGATTTTTTGAAACTGAAATAGCAGACCATCAACACATGATTAGTACAAATAACCCAAACCATTCAGTACATCTTTCAATAATAAGCAATCATTTTTAAGGTGCTTTGATACTTTTTGTCATTAAAATTACATTTGCATTATACCCTAGTCTTATAACAGTAATGAACAATATATTAGCAATAAGATACTAAATATAATATAGCAAAATATACATTGATAACTTAAATCACTAAACCTTTGTGTTTGTATGTGAGTATTAAAACATATTTGGGTTTGTGTAAGTATGTACTCTGTGTGTGTGTGTGTGTGTGGAAGTATGTACTGTGTGTGTGTGTGTGTGTGTGTCTACACAGGTCAGAGGCAGTTTGAAACAACACAAGCTTTGGGAGCCCTGAGTACAGCTGACACAGTGGAGACTGGGACCTGTTCCTTCTTTGTGAAAAGCTGTGTTGTGCTATGCACCTCTTTGCTCCATACAAGCCCAAAAAAACATATTTGTCTCTTGTGGCCAAAAGTGGGTAAAGTTCTGGAGCGATCGATACATACACATTCAACCATACACATTAAATAACAAACTTAGTTCTATGTAAGCAAATCATTGTGCACTCAGTTCTACCTGACCGGTCCTTTTTTTCCATTCACAATGAAATTCGACTGCACCTGTAATACAACACTTTTAAGTCCCCCCGCTTCCCCCCCCCCACACACACACACTGGATGGTTGGGGTGCGTCAATCTCACATGGATGCAATCTGTCCATGCACACGGAAGCGGTACACACAGGTGTATTCCAGGTGACCCCAATTACAGAGGATGCGCAGCTCAACGTAGCGATACACCTCCCCATTAGGGTCCTGAGAGAGTGGGAAGGAACAACATTTGGGGGGATTGAGGGAGGGATATGGGGTGGAGAAAAATGGGAACGAGTAAGAATGGATGAGTGCTAGAGTAGTCAAGCTGAAGAACATCTCTACCTGTATCTCTACTGGTGGATTTCATGTGCGACTCAGGGCAGAAACGCACCGCAAGCATGTGTTAGAATTTTTATCTGAAGTTCCTTGTTTCCCCATGTACTTCAATGTTATCGCTCTCAGCTCAGAACTCATGCATTCATACCAACATGAATCATCTATTGGTACAGCACTTTAATGAGGTTTATCACTCACAGGCAGTTTGAAGGTCTGGATGGACTCTCCTTCCTGGTCATATGTGAATGTTCCAAGTAACTTTCCCTCTTCACCCTCAGTAGACATTCCCTGAGAGAGATAGAGGAATAGATAGAAAGAGAGAGAGAGACTTTTGATGC
Organism: Argentina silus; assembly: GCF_951799395.1. Classification (NCBI taxonomy): domain Eukaryota; kingdom Metazoa; phylum Chordata; class Actinopteri; order Argentiniformes; family Argentinidae; genus Argentina; species Argentina silus. The sequence continues at coordinate 51,672,613 of NC_139654.1, forward strand.
ACTTTTAAAGAGACATCTTTCTTGAAGGGCCGATCCGCAGTTGTGAATTGGCTGGCCCACCATTCAGGGTAAACAACAGGGAAAACATTGTGTTGAGGTTTGAAAAAGTAACTGGAGTTCATCTATACAACAGCCTTCAGAAGTGAAATCATAAGGAGATCAGCATATACGGTTAATGAAATACTTTGAGCATTTGCTTGAGTCTGCCTAATGCGCCAGATGGGTGACACTTTCATGACTATTCCATTGGTTTCATTGTGCCAGGCAAACTAAAGTATCAAAATACAGAACATATGGATAGGGTATCAGAAACAGCAATGGCGGTATCAACAACAGTGAATACCGGTGCAAATACGGGGAAACGCATCATCAGCATTAAAGATGTGCAGTGTACTGCTCTGAATTCCTCTGTGGAGAATGTCATACAATAGATTTCATTTATTAATGTATTACTCAGGTTGGGGGGTAAGAAGTGAAAGGTGACTCACATAGACTTGGAAGTCCTTGGGGGCGCTGTCGATGTGTCCGGTGGGGGAGTTGAAGCGGGGCAGGTGGTCCAGGGTGACGTGACTGATCTGGATGGGGTGGGACAGGGCGATCACCAAGGAACCCTGCGCCCCATGGAACGCCCAGCACTTACCAGGCAATAAGACAGGGTGACCCTAGTAGGAGGAGAGGTGATGGAGTGAAAGGTTTGGAAAATGTGACCGGTGAAGTGGGAGAACTTCAATTCTGCCCATATCTTCTTCAGTTGCCCTTCCCCCGATTATAACAAATGGCTATGAGCTCTCTGAAGTGTCAAACTGAATTCCGATTGGTCTCCTTGCAAAGCAGCTCCTAATTTATATACTTAACTCTATATAACAGGGATACATTCTTTCTCTTTCCTGTGTCCTGTTGTGAGGTTCTCATCATGTTGTGAGTAACATTGTTTTAGGACCTGTGGTCATCTTTCTATTTCTCTCTCTACTCTTTATTAGAAGTATTTGCCCTGTAATAGATGTATAAGTAGACAGTATTATTAAAGCCTCATTTGATTAATTGTATTTGACCATTCTTACACTAAATAAGCACAGACTCAACAATTCTTTGCACATAGTGATAATTACATTGGAGTCAGATTATCAATATTAGACATGCTTTGCTATTAACAAAATATAGCCAAAAGTATCTTAGTCAAACCTTTGTGTGGAAACTAATATTATTATTAGCTACAACAGGCTATGGATAGACACAAAGACGTGGTTCTGTGTGGCTCCAGTGTTTACCCTATATTCATTCAGCCATGGCGCTCCACCACGGCAAAATAAAAATTGAAGATCATTATATTTTTGCTAAAACTCCTTTGCGACCAATTAACTTTGCTTTGCGAATTCCTTTTGAAAGCAGTCTAAAGAAATCTACAGGAAAAGATTATTTTTCCTTCACATATAATCCTCAACCGTGAATGACGGTGAATGTAACGGTGTGAGCTAACTGTATCGAGGAGTATGGCCAACATAATGAATTGTGCATTTTGCAAACATCTTCGGAGGTTCAAAATGTCATTTCAAAGTATAACCTGTATTCTATACAGTAGTTATTAGAATATACTGATGTCGGACCACCCTACATCACCCGGACCCACCCTACCTCCCCACCACTGCTAGAAAAAATCCTAGGGAAAACACTGGGCTCAGTTGATTGTGGGTTTGTTTCCTGCTGGGAACATGTATACAAAAAATGTTACATAAGTCGCTTTGGATCTTTGCTAAATGGCATGTATTATATATATATATATATATATATATATATATATATATATATAATAATACATGCCATTTAGCAAAAATCCATATATCTATATCTATATATCTAGGGAGGTTGGTACCTGGATGACTGTCCGTGGGCTCTCCGATGGATACCACAGCGGAAACCCAAACAACGTCACACATGCTGACCGGGTTCGGTACGTTTCAGAACACCTAGTGCTTACCACGCTTGCACCTGTACAAACATGCATACACGCACACACACGCAGCTCTGAGCATTCAGTATTCAGTATATACATGATGTGGTAAGCATTTATATTTGTCATATTCAAATGAAACACCACATCTAGATGCTGATGAGCAGTGAATCACAAACCTTGGGATTCTAACGCGAAGTCAGGCATTCTGTCTGCCATTGGAGGCCTGCAATCCTGACCAAACTGTTTAATGCACACGCACACGCACACGCACACGCACGCACGCACGCACGCACGCACGCACGCACACACGCACACACGCACACACGCACACACGCACACACACACACACACACACACACACACACACACACACACACACACACACACACAGTTAAGATGCTTGTAGACTGCAGCAGCAAACTGCCAATCTTGCAACTCTAGCAGTCAAAAAAACATAGCGTTAGGCAGTTTCAGACAGAAAGGAGTGATGGCTTAATCTTAAGCAAAACAGGAAAACTATAACCAATTTCAGTACTGTATTCCCTGAGCACGACTTACTAAGCAGTTGTTGAAATTGCTGTATTTTGGGGGAAATTAAATTGTACGAGACATAAAGGAATGAGAAACTGGCATTTACCATGGCAGTCTGGCCCTCCTGGGACTCCACCCTCTGTCTGAGCAAAGTGGTGACTCTTTTGAGGTCTGCTATCTCCTGGTTCAATGTGGTGGCGATTGACTGTGTGTTGGTGTGTTCAGCCTGGAGGTCAGCCATCTCTTGGCTTAGCATGGCGGTGATTGACCGTATGCTGGTGTGTTCGGCTCTAAGGTCCGCCATCTCCTGGTCCAACATGGTAGTGATGGAGTGGGTGCCGGCTTGTTCCGCTGTGAGTTCTGCTCTGAGGTCTGCCATCTCCTGGTCAAGGTGTGTGCGATGCGCAGACTCCACACTACAGACAGGACAATGCAGTACAATAAACCTTTAGGGGCAGTTTCCCGGGCACTTATTAAGCCTAGTCCTGGACAAAATCACACCGTCAATAGAAATCTCCATTGAAAATGTTTTTTTAGTCTCGGAATAGGCTTAATCTATATCTGGAAAACCAGCCCTTAATGTCCATGTTGTGAATAACTAAAATGTGTTAAAAGTGAACATTGAAGGTCCCTGCTGCTAGATCAGATTAAGGATTTGGATTGTGCTCTGAAAACAACTTGAGATTTGGGATGTTAGATAGTTTAATAGGTATGTGGGTGAAACAATGCTGTGTGTCTGTGGTATATCATCGTGCACAGACAAAATTGATCCATTTACATACATCACACACACGTACAGATATAGTACATGAAACCATGCTCGGTATCAGACAGACTCACCTCTTTACTCTCACTCCGACATTTGTTATGTCAGACTGAAGTCTCTGTACCATCTGTGGGAGGAGATAAAAACACATCATCACAGCCTTATTCCTGATGGGTCTGAGACTGAAGGCTGAATCTCAAAAGTCGGTAACCCTTTATTTTACCGCCCGGTATTAAGCAGGCACTAATCTCGCTCACAAGCCAGCTCTCTCTCTGTCGAGCTGTCTTGTTTTCAGAGCGTCTCAGAATGGGACCTGACTTGAAGCCTATGGCAGGAGCGGATTTAATTGGCTGATCTCTCAGTCCATCACCATCTAACGCAACCCTAACAACCTACCCCTGTGTGTGCTGCATTCCTCACTGGAACCACACAAACAAGCGTGCAGATCTGTAACACTGACATGATGTTGCTATTTGTCTGCCAATCTTAGAAAATGGACTAGTGTTCATTATCCCACTTTCTCCACAATCCTAGAAATGGAGACACTATGAAAAACAGCGCATGTTAAGCTAAGATTTATTTAAAAAAATCGATTTTCAGCTATTTTTGCGACTGGCCATGTTATGTGTACAAGTGCAAAATATTTGATCACGTCTCCTATGCCTCTTAATTTCCATAATGGAAGATCAGGTTTTTACTGGTGTTCTGCACAACCACAACATGCGTCCTTTGGTGGCGTACCTCTACGGTTTCTACCTGACTGGAGACATTAGTGTACATCAGCGACTTTAGCTAGCGTAGCATAGTTACTCTTGCTTGCTATTAGAAAAGCGTGAACTCGATATGTTCCTGAACACTTCGCAAACACTTTTCTCCCCTTGATTTGGAGCCATGCCTTATTGTCGTGTGATTCACTCAGATTTTGAATTGATTACTTTACCCAGTAAATCCAGTTCCAAAGAGTCCCACACTGTTACCAGGCTCTATGCACTAGCTTTTCGGGCCTGGGGGGTGAGGTTAAGCAGGTACTTAGTAAAAAGAACTGGGTTAAATCGTTATTACCTGATATTGTATATTAATGACACTCACAATTGTGTTGAATTTATTGAGGTAATGACCAGAAAGTACCCCTTGTTACAACATTGTTACCACATAAGTTCTTAGTAAATACTGGCTGAACAGGGCTGTAAAAAGGGTAACCCAAATGTCTTTCCTAGACACACTGGTCAGATATCAGACAGTCCTTGTCCAGTTGCACGCATGTTCACGTCAAGGAAATGTATTCGCCTTCTTGCCTTTGAAATTTGTCTCTCAAACTGTAACTACTGTGTAGAGATTAGTAGAGAGAGTGTACAGGAATCGACTCTTGAGATTCAGCCACACTTTGCGTTTCAAGCAGAGACCGGAAGTGGGAGGGGTCAGCCTACTCACCTCTGAGACAAGTATCTGCTGGTGTTCTTTACGCTTCAGAAGTTCAATCTCTCTCAGTAGGTTATTGATCTTGTCTTCCAGAGCTGCATTTATGACAGCAGTAACATCCTGTAGAAAGAGTTTAGAGATTTAAAGGAGCTACACATGAAATCTAGGTTCCCTGTGGCCTTGGTTTGAAATTACAATGAGCCGTTTGTGTACAAGTCTTCGAGAACTACAATAGCTAACTTCCATCTTGAAATCGGATATCCAGACCACTGAGATAAGATCCCGACATGTCAAGTGAACAGGTCATAATAAATATTTGCTTTGGACACAACAGATAATTTTGATTTGCCTACTTTCTGTAAAGAGTTACGATTTGACAACAAAGTGGTCGTACCTTTATATGTTGTATATAAAGTACAGTGAAAATGTTATGTGTAGCTCCTTTGACGCAACTTTATTGCACAGAACCAATATAGCACACAAATGAAGACAAAAAAGATGTTAAGAGGTAGATGGCAAAGGGTGGAATGTTCCACCCTCATCTGTCATCTCTACCACATCAACCAGTAAAACCCAGTAATACACTACAATTATGCCTTAGTCCATACAAACTTCATTAATGGTTTAACAGATGCCCCACTTCACAAAAAAAGGCACAAAGCATGGGGTGAAGTAGGCGATAGCATATGGCCCCCCAAATTAAATTATTTATTTTCTTGTTATTATTTTCGCCAGGTATGAGCCACAAATTTTAGGCACTTGCTTCAGCGCAAGCCGTAAGTGCAACTAGCAGCACAGCAGCTGAAAGATTAAAGCCGACAGCGGAGAAAGGGAGAGAACTCAAGGTTAGGAATCTCAGTTAGTTCAGAGTTGTATATAAGGCAAGACTTAAAAAAAACTACAGATATCATATTACAGCTGTGTTTAGTGCTATTCAATGCAAGATAGACACATTGGATGGCTGAGGTCTGATTGAGGTCTTAAAGTGGCAGCTATTTCATCATTAGGCTACAATTGAATATGCTTAATAGGTTTTAGGTCAAACATGGCCGATGTTTAAATCGCAGCACTTTTAATAAAGCCACATGTTCCCAGTCATTTCAAATAATGTATACTGTATACCCCTCCCCTGGATTTTGATTAATACGACTCGACTTAATTACAACTGTCTCACCTTTCCATAACCAAAACACCAATAACTTAAGATAAGATCAAGCCTAAATTAATTCATGTTAATGTGTTTAATAATCATGTAGCATAATATTTCTCATACTTCTCCATCTAAGCTTGATCTTCTGTTTTTTTTTTCACTCGCCTCACTTTTCTGAAAATTAAATCTGTTAAACAATGAATGAAATTTGCCTTACCGTTTCCTTGGAAGGCGAGGTGATGTCAAGCGTGCGTGGGACGGGTCGGTTCATGATTGTAAAGTTCTGAGTCCGGATAATCAATACAGGAAACAAGTACCAAATGCCTAAGAGACAGAGGGAGAAGGGAGAATCAGAGAATAGAAAATAGGACTGGATACTTTATCAAGTGGTATGTTCCACTATCCTCGACAAATCTGCAACATGCTCCATGCTGACCGTTGATTGAAACAACACCCAAGCTGCTAGTGACAAAGCTAGCATCTCTGTCTCTGAAATTCATGATATTAGCTAGCCATGTTAACTGGTGAAATAAATTATTGGTAAATAATATATTATTGTGTGACTGCATATGCCGAATATTGCTTTTGTCCTGCTCCTCTGTCAATTTATTGGTTATTCAGTGTGTGACATGACAGACATCCCTGTGCGTGTGTATGTCTACAGGCTACATGTTTTTCAATTGCCTAAAGTAAGGCATGAAAACATTCCTGACTTGTTTTTTGGTTGGTAGTTCCATTCCCCAGTAACAAGAGGACGACATAGCGCCCTCATGTGTTGACCTAGTGTTGATGCACGAGTTGCAAATCTGTAATAATCATAATACTATAACTGTGATTTATATAAACTTCTCTTTTAACAACGTCCATGGAAAGAGAGCAATCAGATATGCAAATTAAAGTAAACAACACGGAAATCTGTTGCTAGCAGCACAATCGTGGGCCTGAAGTTCAAACACGTTTTGAATTCAATTGTTTGTCCAGTCTATTTATGTGTTGGAAATGTCTTGAGAATAAGCTTTGAATTACATGTTAATGTGATTCAGGTCAGGTGGTCAGGAATTGCCCTGGGCCCAGACCATAAGTACTTCAAAAGGCATATCTTTAGTGGACAATTTACTATTAGGGCCAAAGAGGTCACATCATATATATCACTGTGTATAGCTTGCTGGTGAGCTAATAACTCCACACAATTAGGACAAATGAATCTAGAATGTAATGGATGTGAAGTGACACTCACCTAAAGTCAAGAGGATGAAGAGAAGGACAAGCAGGATGGCCTTCCTCACACCAGCTACAGGGAGAGAGAAAAAGGGTAATGCTAACAAATGATCTACAGGAGAGAGATAATGCTAATTCTTAAGTATACGTTACTAGATTAAACGTGCACGCGCGCACACACACACACATCCTAACCTAATGTATTTTCATTTCAGACTCTGAGGCGACACAATTCAAAAATTGTGCAGGAAATGAATACTTTGGAAGGCACTGTACATACATACCATAAAAATACTATCTATCCATCCATCCATCCATCCATCCATCCATCCATCATTTACCATAAGAGCAGATCATGTCCATTGTGCCCCTCTGTGTTGCTGCAGGCGATGAGGCCAAGCCTGTACAACAGGAAGTACAAAAAAACAGCATTTTGTGTATGCAGAAATAAGAAAGTTCTGAAACTATGCAAAATTCTGTCTGATTTAAGTGCCAGGATGGCATACTAACTCAACCGAAATATGAAGTATGATTTCGCTGTACACTGTTCTGAATAACAATCCAACTCATTGTGCCGTGTGGTTTCCATAAAAAACATGCAAGTTGTTTCAGGTCGAACATCAATTGTTTAAGAAATATCGCGGCCAACATAACGACGACCCACGTTGCAGAGTTTAAATGTTGAAGAATTAAGTAGTTTTTTTTCCCCCTTATTTTCCTTATCATTGTTTCAACCATATTTAAACTGCAGTAAACCATAATTACCATCCTCATAACCCCAGTAATATACACTCACCAAGCACTTTATTAGGAATACAATACTAATACTGGGTAGGGCCTCCCTTTGCTCTCAAAACAGCCTCAATTCTTCGTGGCATTGATTCCACAACATGTTGGAAACATTCCTATGAGATTCTGGTCCATGATGACATGATTGCATCACACAATTCCTGCAGATTTTTCAGGTGCACTTTCAAGCTGTGAATCTCCCGTTCTACCACATCCCAAAGGTGTTCTATTGGATTCAGATCTGGTGACTGGGAAGAACACTGAACTCATTGTCATGTTCATGAAACCAGTTTGAGACGAATTTTGCTTTGTGACATGGTGCATTATCATGCTGGAAATTAGAAGATGGGTAAATTGTGGCCATGAAGGGATGCACATGGTCAGCAACAATACTCAAATAGGCTGTGGCATTCAACTGATGATTGATTAGTATTAACGGGCCCAAAGTGTGCCAAGAAAACATTCCCCACACCACTACACCACCTCCACCATGAGAAGGTGTGCAAGTGTTCAGTGAGTGTATGTTGAGGTCAAGGAGCTACTGTAGCTGGCTAAAACAGTCAGGTCCACTATGTGAGTATGTAGAGAGTATTTTTTCGATGTGAGTAAGTAGACAGTAGCAGTGCGCAGTACGGTTAGTATACAGTATGTACTTTAAGTTGACAGGATGTATTGGGACACAGTTTGCTGGAAAGAAACTAAAAAAATTGTCGTAAGACAATACTATCGTTCCTGGATTGAGAAACCCAGCTAGATGTTGTTTTGAAATTTAATTTCAAGAACTGAATTTGAAAATGTTACTATAATTATGAATAAAATAAAAATTAAATTAAATTAAATGTTGTAAATTTGGATGTATACATTGAATTTCAAATAAATTAAAATTGAAATACAAATGCAGTGTTAGCATTCAATAGGCTCATTCATTACAAATTCTAAACTATTGAATTCAAATTCAATTTGACACTGTACTTACCACAGCTGGCAGTGGAGGTGGTGGTCCTGGCATTGTGGTGGCCATCAGAGGAAGAGTACCCAGAGCTGTCAAAGCTACTCCGGCTTTGGGCTAGGTGGCTTGACTGGCTGGAGAGGCCCTCACTGGATGTGTGCAGGCTTGGGGGAGCCAAACTCACCCTGGGGGTCACGGCCAGGGCTGGGGCCAGGACAGTAGCAGGTGCTGGGGTCATACTGGAGGGGGCCCCGAATGTCTGTGTCTTCTTCCAGGGCCCCATGCCTGATAGAAAGAGGAAGGGAGGGTGAGAGAGAGGAGGGGGGGGGGGGGGTTAGAAAGTGTTAGAGTGGGGAAAAGGGCAGGTAGAGGAGGATGAGTATGATTTCTTTTACATTTTAAAAACATTTTTGAAGTTCACATAATATTGAGGTGGAGTGTCAAGTAATCTGTTCTGCATTGACTGATGGATTGCAAGTAGGAAGTGATGTTATCAGTACCAATATAATCCACAGCGTTGATGATTGGCTCATCTCTGGTGTGGGAAGTGCTAGCAGTACTGGCTGTGCTGTTAGCCCGACTAGAGGTGCGAGAAGCTGCCTTATGCACACCAGACCTCCTCTTATTGAACACCCTAAAGAGGGAGAGGGAGAGGGAGAGGGAGAGGGAGAGAGAGAGAGAGAGAGAGGAAAGGGAGAACATTAGTACACAAGGAGTTGCATACTTTGCTCATGCTAATGCCTCCACATCAAGTTCGACACACACACACACACACACACACACACACACACACACACACACACACACACTTACCTCACAGGGCTCTCTCTGTACGAGATGCTGACGTTGCTACTGTCAGAGTCTTCGTCGGACTGGTAGTACCCACCAGATACCAATCGTGCACTACGGCGTGACATGACTGAGAGAGGGAGGGAGAGAGAGAGACACTTGTTATCGCATGGCTTGCCCCTTTCATTTCCCTATAGCTGTAGTCAAGCAGAATTTTGCACCAAGAGACGACCAAAATGGTTCACTCCCAACTCAATACTTCAAATAGGATAGTTTAATTTACAGTTATAGTACATGGATGTTGTTATCTTGAGACAAACTGTTTCCAGGAAGTTGTGGTAGGTTAGCTTAGATGAGGGAGCAGCTCTCTGACAGATGCCCTCCTGTATAATCTATAATCTATAATCCTGCTAATCTCCAGATCCCTTGCTGCTCTCCCTCTCTCTCTCTCCCTCCATCTCTCTCCCCATCACTCTCTGTCCCCCGTCTCTCTCTCTCTCCCACCTCTCTCTCTCTCTCTCCCTCCCTCTCTCTCTCTCTCACACACACACACTCATGCAGGCTCCCAAACCCCATCTCCATGTCTGTCCAGTTGCTTAGCTACCTACAAGACCCCTCTGTTTCTTACGTGATCAAGGCTTGAATACAATACACAGACTGCTTACTGGAGGCACCATTGGCAGGCCATGTGAAAAGAGCCTTTCTTTGGTAGCTCTGTCAAATTCAAATCTGTAACAACGTGACCCAGCTCATTCTTTAGAGCTGGGCAAAGTCCAGGCTAAGAAATCTAGGATCATCTTACCCTCCTCGAATCCAAACCACAATATATAGTAGGAAAGCAGAAAACTAACCTTGGATCCAAGTCTTTGGGCAACTTCATCCAACTCTACACAAAGCCAAGGCCAACCAGGGCAGTGGCACTGGCTAGCTTAGACGCTCTGGAGGAAACAACTGCAGGAGGCTAGCACACAGGGAGAAGCAGTGGCTTGTGAGAGGCAGAGGGAGTGTATGTGTGATGTGTGTGTGTGTGTGTGTGTGTGTGTGTGTGAGTTCTCAAAGACAGACACAGGAAGTAGTGTGTGCGTCTTCAGGCAAATTCTGAGGGCAGGCCACAGAGTGTGAAGGAAATAGGTCTGCACTATGAACAGCCTCAACAACACACTTGCTAGAGACTCTGCTGACTGTTTTCCATTCCACTTTCGAGACACTGTCAAGTTCAGTCCAATATGTGTGTATGAACCCACTCATACTGTATATAAGTCCTAAGGCTGGAGTTATGCTGCATTCAAGTGCTCCACCGAAATAAGAGAATTCAAAATGTCCTACAAGGAAACTTGTGTTACTTTGAGATCTCAAAATCAACCAACCGTGGGATATCAGAAGCTCTCAACCAATAGGGTGGGATATCAGAAGCTCTCAACCAATAGGGTGGGATATCAGAAGCTCTCAACCAATAGGGTGGGATATCAGAAGCTCTCAACCAATAGGGTGGGATATCAGAAGCTCTCAACCAATAGGGTGGGATATCAGAAGCTCTCAACCAATAGGGTGGGATATCAGAAGCTCTCAACCAATAGGGTGGGATATCAGAAGCTCTCAACCAATAGGGTGAGATATCAGAAGTTCTCAACCAATAGAGTGGGATATCAGAAGTTCTCAACCAATAGGGTGAGATATCAGAAGCTCTCTGCGAGATTGAAGTCTGAATGTTCCTGAGTTTCCAAATGAGTTTCAGAGTAGCACTTAAACACAGCATTAGACCCAGCAGGCAGCAGCATAACATATAATGTTGTAAGTCGCTTTGGATAAAGGCGTGTACTAAATGTCAAAAATGTAAATGCACAGTATGAGCCCACTCATACTGTATATAAGTCCTAAGGCTGGAGTTATGCTGCATTCAAGTGCTCCTCCGAAATAAGAGAATTCAAAATGTCCTACAAGGAAACTTGTGTTACTTTGAGATCTCAAAATCAACCAAGAGTGGGATATCAGAAGCTCTCAACCAATAGGGTGGGATATCAGAAGCTCTCAACCAATAGGGTGGGATATCAGAAGCTCTCAACCAATAGGGTGAGATATCAGAAGCTCTCAACCAATAGGGTGGGATATCAGAAGCTCTCAACCAATAGGGTGGGATATCAGAAGCTCTCAACCAATAGGGTGAGATATCAGACGTTCTCAACCAATAGAGTGAGATATCAGAAGCTCTCAACCAATAGAGTGGGATATCAGAAGCTCTCAACCAATAGAGTGGGATATCAGAAGTTCTCAATCAATAGGGTGAGATATCAGAAGCTCTCTGCGAGATTGAAGTCTGAATGTTCCTGAGTTTCCAAATGAGTTTCAGAGGAGCACTTAAACACAGCATTAGACCCAGCAGGCAGCAGCATAACATATAATGTTGTACGTCGCTTTGGATAAAGGCGTGTACTAAATGTCAAAAATGTAAATGCACAGGAGCATCTTTTTGCTCAATCTTGCGCAAATTTGCCACCCCACTCTCATTGAGACACATAAATAGTTGTCCAATGTGTACATGGCAGATAAGAGTCATATCCAACTCTGCTTATCATCATGGCAAAAAATATCAATGTGTTTGTTATTCTACTGCAATGTATATAGCAGCAAACAACTATCCAATGATTCTGTTTTTGAACGTTTTATTCAGATTATTCTATTTTTGGAGGGAGCGGTTTTATTTAAGTTTTCAACAAACGGGAAGTTCCCTGATCTGCTTGCTAGCTGCACACACATGTGTGCGGTCCAGTCGTGTTGTAGCAACCTCGAAAAACAGCTCCTGAGACCAAATCAGTTGTAATGACTGTGTCAAATAGCATAGCTAGCTAGCTAGCTACGAAGAACGGCACCATTTCACACTATCCTTTACGAGGTCCCTGGATGCAGTGTAGCCAACTAGCCGAAGTCGCCTAAAAACACAGCAGGCTGTGTTTTGTAGCAACATAAGCCAGACCCTCCCAGCAGCAGTAAACAGCTATTCTGATGAGGGTCTACCGGCTGGCTGTATAGATAACGGAGCAAGGCACGAGTTCACAACATGCGAGGCAATGTCCCATAGGTTGGTAGTTGCAATCACCACGAACATTGTGTGAAGATTCGATAGATAAATAAAGAAATGTGTCCAGACTTACCCCCCCCTCCCCGGTGGAGTCAACGTCAGCTGGAGGAACAGTCGAGTAGCTCTCGATTAGGTCCCAGGCAGCGAGCTGTCACTGTTCTGTTGCTAAACAACCACAGCCCTCCGCCTTCTTCTCCTATCCCGGGGCGCGTTCAGTAGCTTCAACGTTTTGCAACTGAACTCATTGAACAGCATTGTTCTACAGCTCTACAAGGCAAAACAAGTTTATTTGAAATGTGTACTTTTCCTTTAGGAAGAGTCAATAAGATGACACATGCAAACCATTTGAAAGTGTCACATTATGGCCAAATTGGTTATTGTAATCGCGTAATAGGCTAGGTACAGCGATTCATCCACACTGATACAGGTATTTAAATTATTACGTAATTATTATGTATGTTTACATCCAAAATGTATCCAACAAATCTATTTCATTATCAACATGCAGGCCTAATTTATTTACTGAACGACACCGTCAATTATTGTTCTCTATAGGCCTAATAGTCACCATGACATGACACCGTTTCATTACAAACATTTGAAAGTGTATTATTATTGACTGAGACACTCTTAAGATCAATAATAAGATCAATAATAATAGACTTCTTGTACTCATGAGCAACAGGCTTTTAATTCCTGAAACGTTACCCCAGGAATTCTTACCCAAAATGCGGTGAGACCACTCTGGCATCAAAGCCAGCCTCAGAAGTTATGTAATGCTGTGTTCTGGCCAGGTTTAAGATGAAGTCCTTCTCCATCCCCCCAAAAAAAGACTGTTCACAGACTCTAAAGAGGGTGTTTATTGAAAACTCACTCTTTCTTACCATAGTTTTCTTACCATCTTGCTGCCATTATAAGGTGTCAGTTGCAAACGTTCCAACCCACAGGTACTTTTTTGAAACAACGGATATGTTATCTCTGGAGCCACAACGGTTATTGCCAAGGAACCTAATAATAATAAGGATCTTATTACGTTGCTTAATGTTAAATCCATATAAGGAGTCATCTATAATCTACTGATGCTACCAAGCCACTAGATGGTAGTGTTGTTCCACGCATGTTGAGAGCAGTACCTATTCTGTTAGGAAAGGATGCCTGGTAGTTGTCTTGAAGTTGGGAAATGTACCTGTGTTACATAAGGCTGCATAAACATGGCTCCAGAAAAATCCATCTTTACGAAAGCTGTGACTACAGCATTGATCATTAAACAGACATGACAGGAGAAGATTGAATTGTTCACTCCTGTGTCACCATCTAGTATGAATTACACAAATTCATTGTTTTTTTTTTGGATTCACTTGTTTTCAGTGGGTAATAGTTACTCAAAATGTCCAATGCAAACTTGATATATCTGTGTGAGATTTAATCTGTGTGAGTATTATTTAATACTCATTCAAGTGTATGTATACTCCTCTATCAACATGATCGATATGGTGATGCTGCTAATTTGTAGCTTCAGCAAGTTCAATGGTTGTTATTATCATAGTGCGCACTATATAGTACACACTACCCACATACACTCACCGGCCACTTTATTAGGTACACCTGTTCAACTGCACATTAACGTAAATATCTAATCAGCCAATCACATGGCAGCAACTCAATGCATTTAGGCATGTAGACATGGTCAAGACGACCTGCTGAAGTTCAAACCGAGCAGCAGAATGGGGAAGAAATGTGATTTAAGTGACTTTGAACGTGGCATGGTTGTTGGTGCCAGACAGGCTGGTCTGAGTATTTCAGAAACTGCTGATCTACTGGGATTTTCACGCACAACCATCTCTAGGGTTTACAGAGAATGGTCCGAAAAAGAGAAAATATCCTGTGAGTGGCAGTTCTCTATGCGAAAATGCCTTGTTGATGCCAGAGGTCAGAGGAGAATGGCCAGACTGGTTCGAGATGATAGAAAGGCAACAGTAACTCAAATAACCACTCGTTACAACCAAGGTATGCGGAAGACCATCTCTGAGCGCACAACACGTCGAACCTTGAAGCAGATGGGCTACAGACCACACCAGGTGCTACTCCAGTCAGCTAAAAACAGGAAACTGAGGCTACAATTCCCACAGGCTCACCAAAATTGGACAATAGAAGATTGGAAAAACGTTGCCTGGTCTGATGAGTCTCGATTTCTGCTGCGACATTCAGATGGTAGGGTCAGAATTTGGCGTAAACAACATGAAAGCATGGATCCATCTTGTATCGACGGTTCAGGCTGGTGGTGTAATGATATGGGGGATATTTTCTTGGCACACTTTGGGCCCCTTAGTACCAATTGAGCATTGTTTAAACGCCACAGCCTACCTGAGTATGGTTGCTGACCATGTCCATCCCTTTATGACCACAGTGTACCCATCTTCTGATGGCTACTTCCAGCAGGATAACGCGCCATGTCACAAAGCTCACATCATCTCAAACTGGTTTCTTGAACATGACAATGAGTTCACTGTACTCCAATGGCCTCTACAGTCACCAGATCTCAATCCAATAGAGCACCTTTGGGATGTGGTGGAATGGGAGATTCGCATCATGGATGTGCAGCCGACAAATCTGCAGCAACTGCGTGATGCTATCACGTCAATATGGACCAAAATCTCTGAGGAGTGTTTCCAGCACCTTGTTGAATCTATGCCACAAAGAATTAAGGCAGTTCTGAAGGCAAAAGGGGGGCCAACCCGGTACTAGCAAGGTGTACCTAATAAAGTGGCCGGTGAGTGTATATGGTGAGCATTCTTCGGTCATCCACTGTAGACGTCTTTCTTGGCCTTCCTTACACTCGCGTTGCTTGTATTCAACTTTTTGAAACTCATTATACTTTTTAAACTATTCAAACTTGAAAGTGAACATTTTAACAGGTCTATGAAAACCAAAAGATGTTTTGAACACTGCTCTTATCCCTTTCAAGCTATTCACACCCTTCCAACTCTAAAATGTGCCAAAAACTCAAAACTATCAACACTGATACAAGCTTTTTGCTATCTATCAAACATTTTTAAACTATTAAGCTTTTTCTAACTCCAGAACTCTCATCCAGTTAACATGGTGGAATATTGATTTAGGCCAACATTCTGTGAGCTCCTTTGTTTCTGCAACTGCCATGGAACAGAATAAAAATTTTCTTGAATAAAAACAGCATGAGATCTGCGTAAGTCTTAGAATGATTACACAACAATGCGGTCTCATCTACCCCCCCAAAAAAGCACTTTACACACTTCTCTCTCTCTCTATCTTACCTTAACGATCCTCTAACCTTCTCTCATCTCTCTACCATCTGACTATCCTACTCTCACTTTCTTCCAACTACCCAACCATCATGCTTTCTTCTGTCTATCGATCGGTCTATCTATCTTCCAACCTTCTCTCATCTATCTGCCTACATGCTACCCTCTGACCATCTTTTATCCATGTTGTCCATCCTACTATCTCACTTTCTTCCAACTACCTAGTCAATCTATCTATTTATCATCCACAGTTAACCATCTTTAAACTTTTCCCATTACCAAAATAAGACTGCAAAAAGTTTCTTCTGGAACTTCTTTTTATAGTTAATTTATGCAAATCTCAGTTTCTAAACAGACACAACTCAAGAGGAGCTTACAAGAGGAACAACAGATATTTTATTTTCAAAACGTCCACTATCATTACGTATCGAGGAAAGAGGTCAAATGCACATCCTATGGTTTTTCACACTCTCACGCGTGTGTGTGTGTGTGTGTGTGTGTGTGCATGCATTTTCTCTTTCTATGAAAATGTGGTATCTTTGTCTGTACATGTTTCACTGTGTTCCCTCTCCCTATCTCTCACCATCTTTCTCTCTCTACCCTACGTACTGTTTCCTTTTTAATATCTGGACAGGCGTGAAACAGCTGTGTACAGCAGTCCCCTAAGGATTTATAACCCATCAACACACACACAAAAACCCGGTCCCATTACCTTTCTTACGCAACCTCATCCCCTACTCTCCTCACCTCATCCCCTCCTCTCCTCACCTCATCCCCTACTCTCCTCTCCTCATCCCCTACTCTCCTCTCCTCATCCCCTACTCTCCTCTCCTCACCTCATCCCATCCCAGTACCTATTGAAAAGAGGTGCACCCCCAAGGCAACACATTCTTCTCCGCTCACTGAGCCTGATTTCTTGCTCTCTTCTCCTTTTATGACCCGCTTGTCTTTTCCCTCCATCCTCTTCATGGATTCGAGTCATAGTCATATTCCGGTAAAGAATAGGTGTTTGGAGAGGGGAAAAGAGACCACTCCTTCTCTATTCTTTTATTTTTTTCTTCATTTGTTTGTTATAGTATATTTTATGAGTCCCTGCATAACATTGCTTTGTGCCCATCTGTCTACTTAATTGTTAATGTGCTTATGTCTGTGCATGTGTGTGCGTGTGTGTGTGTGTGTGTGTGCGTGTGTGTGTGTGTGTGTGTGTGTGTGTGTGTGTGTGTGCGTGTGTGTGTGCGTGTGTGTGTGTGTGTGTATATGTGTGTAATGGATATGTAATGGACTGTGGATCTTAATAAAGCCCAAAGGAGTGATTAGGCTTGTCTGTGTTCTGATTAATATCACAGGCAATGTGAGAGAACCAGTGAAGGATGGAGAGATAATACGCCCCATGGATCACACTGTCAGGACAGAGAAAGTGAGGAGGAGGGGGTCTGCCTCTAGCTATGCCAACTAAATATCGTCATCATAAAGCCAAGCTGTGAAAAAAAGAGAGTGAAAGACTGAGAGGACTAAAGAGAGGGAGTGAACAAGGTTATGCAAGGCCAAGATGATGAAGGAGAGAGAAAGTTGGTGTGCTGTGTGAAGAAGGAGGTGAGTGGGAGAGTTACAGTCCATAGCAAACTTGTGAGAGAAGGAGGAGGAAATATATACAGTTTTAAAAGAGAAAGTTGTGGTATGTCTTTCTTGGCCTTGGTAATGGTAACAGGCAAAACCAAATCTCATAGGCAGCACTAACATGTTGACCTTAGAGCAGGTTTGCTTTCAACCGAGTCAGACAGAATTTTACAGCAGGGGAAAACGGCCAAAATGGCCTCCAGAATGAGGGCCAACTGCAACTCACACATAGGTGACTATGTGGAGCAACGTGGGTTCCCCTATGTGGAACAAAAAAGGACATAAAAAAATAGATATATGCCCATGTCTCTTCTATGACTACTTGCACAACAATTGCGAAACTGACATCTGTCATTTATTTATCGGATTTTGGTGTCTTTGTTTTTGCCAGTGGTGCAAGGCTGTCAACCAATGAAAAGATACTCTCCTGCACTCGTGTCATTGAGGCAGCTGTCAAATCTGCACAGCGAGAGGTACACTGTACTGTGCTCTCCAACTCATAACAATGTTTTGTTTCCATGTCGACAACAGGAGAACATGTCTGGCACACCAGCATCAAAGAGCACAAAACAATAAATAAATGCAAAGGTGCAAATACAACCGCAAACTGGACAACGAAAAAAACAAACAGACCAACTAAAATGCAACCCACTCCCAGTCTTTAAAAAAATACATTACATACATATCTACTCAAAAGTCTGATCTTTATGCACCTGACCTCCAATAGACCCGATGAACCGCTACCTATGGTGATACTGGCCCCCAGTGGCAAGAAGTGACATCCCAATATACACAGACCACATACAACACAATACACACTCATCAATGAATGGCTCCTACAATGCAGTGCAAAAAGATGTTTGTCTGTTTGAAATATTAGGGTGGTATTATATTAATATGGCATTCCAGGCCAAACTTTTACTGAGTCTTTGTGTATCTAACCAATTCATCCATAAGTGTGTCTCTTACAATTACTAAGTAATTGACATTGTGTGTGTTCAGTCATCTGCATGACTCCTTTTTAGGAGTTTGACTATTTTGTTCTTTGTTTTAAAAATGTGTGTGTGACGGTCATTGTTCTGCGATGGTGTGTGTGTGAGCGCGTATGTGTGTGTATGTTACTGTCAGTGCACTGAAACAATGCTGGAATGTCAAGCATGCAGTTTTCACTTCCTGTGTTTTCATCCCGTCGCTAAGGTACCACTTCCTGTCTGAGAAGCGCGAAAACACTGGACATAGTCACACACGTACACACACACACACACACACACACACACACACACACACACACACACACATACACACATACACACACACACACACACACACACACACACACACACACACACACACACACACACACACACACACATACACTGTATACACACAAACATTGTATACACACAAATACTCGTTAGACACTGATCACGTATAAGTGCACTCTTTTGAGGGACAACCAAAATGACATGCGTGTGCTAAGACACACACAAACACACACACCCTAACACACTGTTCTACACTTGCACTCCCACACACAGTCGGCCTTACATTCACACACTCATTAGTGGTTTTATTACTGGGGTTGTAACCCTGGCTGGACAGAGAAGAAACAGTATAAGTTATGTTCTTGTTTTGGTATTTTTCATCTCTTTCCCTTGATCTTCTGCACATTCCACTTTGAGGGACGAAATGGCACATTCCTTCCCTCTTACACACCCTCTCACAAAAATTCCTTTATCAACTGTGAGAAAAAAGAAGGGAAAATGAGAAGAGATGTTGAGCGTTGTGTGGTCAGAAAGAGAGATGGCAGAGTGAGAGAGAAGAAATTACAGATAGGGTGAAATGGGGGGGGTTAAGTAAATGGTAATCTTGTAATTAATTGTGTGCCTGTGTACTTTAGATTTGTTCTAGGAACAACTGGAGGGTAGATGATTAGTTATGTGTGTGTGTGTGTGGGTGTGTGTGTGTGTGTGTGTGTGTGTGTGTGTGTGTGTGTGCATGCATGTGTGTTGGGTAAGAGTGATAAACAGTGTGCTTACATAAGTGCTCTCGGAGCCTGGAAGGCTTTTACACACCTTCATTGTCAAGGTTTCCAATGTTGACTTCACAGATCTGATATGCAACCCCCCCCTGCCCCCCCCCCCCCCCCCCACACACACACACTACACTCACACACAGTGGATATGAGCAGGTTCTTCTGCGTTCTTATTGTACACCATCGTATGCATACGATGATTCAGTACTCAACACCTTTAATCTGGAAAACAGGAGGTTATGCAATTTTACTGAGAAGTAGGACACACAGCTGGACCAGAAATAAGCCAAAAGGGAGTTGGCCTCAGTCTATAAGGTCCAATAAGAGACACAAATGAGCACACACAAACGCACGCACGCACGCACGCACGCACGCACGCACGCACGCACGCACGCACGCACGCACGCACGCACGCACGCACACACACACACACACGCACGCACGTACACACGTACATACTCACACACGCGCGCGCACACACACACACACACACACACACACACACACACACACAGGATAAGGTTCTATAAGAGAAGGGGATGACAGCAAACTGAATTACATCTTAATGACCACTGACCCACAAGGCCAGGCGATGACAACAATGGATTAGAGAGAGAGAGAAGAGAGAGAAGGAGAGAGAGGAAGGGAGTAAGTGAATGAGCCAAGAGTGATTGAGAGAGAAGGAGGCTCTGACTTAAAAAAGAATGTGAGGGTAGGTGATTAAAAGGAAGACACCAGGGGAGGCTAGTGGAGGTAGAAATTAGAGATGCGTGTTTGATACCACTCCTCATTCCATTCCATGCACTACAATGAGCCCGTCCTCTTACAATGAGCTCGCCCTCTGATTTCGACCTCCACCAGCCACCAGACGCGTGTTTCTATATATCAAGAAAATCCCTACTTAATCAAAACTGGCTTTTCTGAATAGGGTAAAACAGCATTCTTCTGATGTATGTATTGGTCGATTCTTGAACTACGCTTCCACAACGAGTAACAATGTCTGAGATAGGAGACTTGAGTTAGCTCCCAGAGAGACTGTTTTGCTAAATTGTGCTGAATTGATTTCTTTATTAGTCGTGCGCCTAGCGCCTAGCAAAAAAGGTGCGAGTTAAGGTGGTGGTTTAGTTATTTTTTAGCTATGTTACCAAACTTGACTAATATTTTGACAAACTGACAAATATTTTCATTCAGGTATAGAACCTTGTCATTGGTCAAACTTCAATTCTGCAAACACAGAGAGAGTGATGTTGTTGTGGGTTTTAGGGTTTATGAACAAAGTCTCACAATACTGGTGCATTACAAAACATCCTCCCAAAACCCAGAGGGTGTTAATAAAGCTCAGATAGAAGGGAGAAGAAGGGTTGGAAGGGAAGGGACAGGTTCCTCTTTCCAGTGTAGGAGTTCCTCATGTGTTTTTGTGAAAGAGGAGTGGAGCTCTGCGTGATCGGTAGTGGGGAGATATACTTCTCTCTTCTCCGAAACCGTTAAAGGTGCAACCTTTAATTTGTGTTTAAGCCAAATGGATGGCCCGCCACTTGTTTTGGTATAAAGTTGAGCGATCGGGTTACGGAAAATTTACCAAATGAATTGACAGAACTCTGGATGCAAGGACTAACAGTCCACGATATTGCAATGTTAGTCTTAAACATACTCAAAGCTATACACTGTTTGTTTACAAAGACATTGTTTACAACTGATGAGTTAAAACAACATTTCATGTTGGGTTAGGATTGGTTAAGACAGTTGTACTAAG
Source organism: Argentina silus (assembly GCF_951799395.1). Lineage (NCBI taxonomy): Eukaryota > Metazoa > Chordata > Actinopteri > Argentiniformes > Argentinidae > Argentina > Argentina silus. Next base: position 51,693,937 of record NC_139654.1, read on the forward strand.
CTCATGAGTTGTTGCATTTCTAATTAATATCCTTCAAGAATCAATGGGTATATATCATGAATGAAATGACGTCTGCACAGCAGAACAAATCCCAGATGGAAGGAAATGAAACTGGGGGACACAACTCTTTTTGTTTCTGAAAGGACAGCTCTGGACATATACCAACATAGCACACCCAGAGGCCTGCGGTATCAAGAGAGACTGGGAGAGGCATTGTATAAAGGACAAGGCAGTATGTTCGGAAACAAAGCCGTTTCGGCTCTACCAGTTAGAAAACTGTATTCCAGTCTACATAGAGGACATTTATATAGGGAAGTGCATATAAAACACCTGGAATAAGCCTTCATCGTCTTAATAAAAAATGCCTACATGCTGGAATAAGGGGGTGGATAGTCACATTGAGAATTAGCAGGTTGTGGGATGTTTCGATTTCCACCATCAAAGAGCACAGTAATGTACTGTAGGGAGAGTATGAATGTACAGTGAGAACATAACCCATCCTTGACCACTCTATCCAGCTGATGCCAATACCATGATGGTATTAACTTTGTGACTGACATTTTCTGTTGATTGTATTGTTGTACATGCATCATGATGGAAAACAATATGGGGCAGCAATGTCGAACTATAAAAAGATATTGATTCATAGTCATGCAGTAATTAGCCACCAGACGGAGGAAAGTAACTGTGTAACAACATTACAACCTAACTTTACACAGTGGCATGTTTTAACACCATACTAGGGTTGTCATTTGACATTGTAGATCCTGGGTTGAAAATACATGTTTTCAACAAGAAGAAAATCGAACCCTTGCAACAAAGAACCATGTGCCATTTTCAAATTCATATGATCTCTGATTTTGAATCCAAAAATCTGTTTACTGTAATATCTACATAGCACATATTGTATATATTGGTCTGTATACAACATAACAACTCTGGATGATTCATATTGGCTGTACAACTAGAAATATGTCACACCAGCAAGCGATATGTCTTCGTCGCAAGAGTTGATTTGATGGTCATCACACAACATTCGAACAAGGTTGCATGTGGACTGTAAAGGATAGTTGTCTAAATGTCATTATTTGACATTCATGATCCAACATTGTAATATGTTGGATGCTCATGGGTGGAAATGTAGGGTTTTCTAAATGCTGCTATTTGATGGTCATCATCCAATTGTGTCATCATGCTATATTATTGATTTTCATGTACGTCAA